>NC_092141.1:34803474-35106505 GCF_043159975.1 Macaca nemestrina | reverse complement strand
TTAAAATAATTTTTTTGAGACACAGTCTCACTCTGTTGCCTGGGCTGGAGTGTAGTGGAGTGTAGTCTAGGCTCACTGCAACCTCTGCCTCCAGAGTTCAAGTGATTCTCCCACCTCAGCCTCCCAAGTAGCTGGGACCACAGGTGTGCACCACTACATCCGGCTAATTTTTGTATTTTTGGTAGAGACGGGGGTTTCACCATGTTGGTCAGGCTGGTCTCGAACTCCTGACCTCGTGATCCGCCCACCTCGGCCTCCCAAAATGCTGGGATTCAGGCGTGAGTCACCACACCTGGCCCTTATTTATTTATTTATTTATTTTTCTTTTTGAGACAGTGCCTTGCTCTGTCACCCAGGCTGGATTGCAGTGACGCAATCTCGGCTCACTACAACCTCCACCTCCTGGGTTCAATTGATTTTCCCACCTCAGCCCCCTGAGTAGCTGGGATTACAGGCATCCAACATCATGCCTGGCTAAATTTTGTATTTTTGTAGAGATGGGGTTTCACCATATTCACCAGGCTGGTCTTGTACTCCTGACCTCAGGTGATCTGCCCACCTCAGCCTCCCAAAGTGCTGGGATTACAGGTGTGAGCAACCACACCCAGCCTATTTATTTATGTATTTTGAGAGGGAGTCTCACTCTGTCACCCAGGTTGGAGTGCAGTGGTGCCATCTTGGTCCACTGCAACCTCCTCCTCCTGGGTTCAGGCAATTCTCCTGCCTCAGCTTCCCAAGTAGCTGGGATTACAGGCATGAGCCACCACGCCCAGTTATTATTTTTTTTTTTTTTGAGACGGAGTTTTGCTCTTGTTGCCCAGGATGGAGTGCAATGGCACGATCTTGGCTCACTGCAACCTCCACCTCCCAGGTTCAAGCGATTCTCCTGCCTCAGCCTCCTGAGTAACTGGGATTACAGGTATGTGACACCATGCCTGGCTAATTTTGTATTTTTAGTTGAGATGGGGTTTCTCCATGTTGATCAGGCTGGTCTGGAACTCCCGACCTCAGGTGATCTGCCCCTGCTCGGCCTCCCAATGTGCTGATATTACAGGCGTGAGCCACCATGCCCAGCCTTAATTTTTATTTTTATTTATCTATTATTATTATTATTTTTTGAGACACAATCTCCCTCTGTCCTCCAGGCTGGAGTGCAGTGGCATGATCTCGGCTCACTGCAACCCCCGCCTCCTGGGTTCACCCCATTCTCCTGCCTCAGCCTCCCAAGTAGCTGGGACTACAGGCACATGCCACCACGCCGGGCTTATTTTTTGTATTTTTAGTAGAGATGGGGTTTCACCGTGTTAGCCAGAATGGTCTCAATCTCCTGACCTCATGATCTGCCCACCTCGGCTTCCCAAAGTGCTGGGATTACAGGGATGAGCTACTGTGCCCGGCCTATTTATTTATTTTTTCTTTTTTTCCTTTTTTTTTTTTTTTGAGACGGAGTCTGGCTCTGTCGCCCAGGCTGGAGTGCAGTAGCGCAATCTCGGCTCACTGCAAGCTCCGCCTCCCGGGTTCACCCCATTCTCTTCCCTAGGCCTCCCCTGTAGCTGGGACTACAGGCGCCCACCACCACGCCCAGCTAATTTTTTTTTTTTTTTTTTTTTTGAGATGGAGTCTCGCTCTATCGCCCAGGCTGGAGTGCAGTGGCACCATCTCGGCTCACTGCAAGTTCTGCCTCTGGCTTCACTCCATTCTCCTGCCTTAGCCTCCCGAGTAGGTGGGATTACAGGCACCCACCACCACGCCCAGCTAATTTTTTTGTATTTTTAGTAGAGAGGGGGTTTCACTGTGTTAGCCAGGATGGTCTCGATCTCCTGACCTCGTGATCCACCTGCCTTGGCCTCCCAAAGTGCTGGGATTAAAGATGTGAGCCACTGTGCCCGGCCCTATTTATTTTTTTAATTGAAATGGAGTCTCACTCTGTTATCCAGGCTGGAGTGCAGTGGTGCGATCTCGGCTCATTGCAACCTCCCTTCCTGGGTTCAAGCGATTCTCGTGCCTCAGCCTCCTGAGTAGCTGGGACTACAGGTGCCCACCACCATGCCTGGATAAGTTTTTGTATTTTTTCTTTTTTTCTTTTCTTTTCTTTTCTTTTTTTTTTTTTTTTTGAGACAGAGTCTCGCTCCATCGCCCAGGCTGGAGTGCAGTGGCCGGATCTCAGCTCACTGCAAGCTCCGCCTCCCGGGTTCACGCCATCTCCTGCCTCAGCCTCCGGAGTAGCTGGGACTACAGGTGCCCACCACCTCGCCCGGCTAGTTTTTTGTATTTTTTGGTAGCGACGGGGTTTCACCGGGTTAGCCAGGATGGTCTCGATCTCCTGACCTGTGATCCGCCCGTCTCGGCCTCCCAAAGTGCTGGGATTACAGGCTTGAGCCACCGCGCCCGGCCGTATTTTTTCAATAGAGACAGGTTTTCACCTTGATGGCCAGGCTGGTCTGGAACTCTTGGCCTCAGCTGATCCGCCTGCCTCACCCTACCAATGTGCTGGGCTTACAGGCATGAGCAACCTTGCCTGGCCACTATTTTTAAAATTTTTTGTAGAGGTAGGTCTCCCTATGTTGCCCAGGCTGGTCTCTAACTGCTGGGCTCAAGCAATCCTCCCAATCTGGTCTCCCAAAATGTTGGGATTACAAGCATGAGTTATTATGCCCAGCTTTATTTTTATTTTTTTAACATTCCTCACTGAGCACTCAACTTGTCATCTTTTTTTCTTCTCTTTTACCTCCTTACGTTATATCTTGGGCCTTATGTGTCCAAACTCTGAAGAGAGGAGACCAGCGCTGGAGTTGAGAGTGAAAATAGAGCCGTGATGAGGAGAGACTTTAGTCTTGTACCTCCTCTTCCCTTTGGTTGCTGTTCATTGCCTGCTGCTTTCAAGTCTGTTTTGTTGAATTCTCAGGACTCAGTTGAGCTTAGTCTCTTGTCAGGCTATGCCAAAGCAGCACAGTAGTCTAGGGACTGTAGTCTAGGGACTGACAGTTGGGCCTCACTGGACTAAAGGTCTGGTTTTCCTTTCCCAGTTTGAAAAAGGGCCAGGCTCACAGTGAGAGCTGGAAAGTAGGGGACTATTTGCCTGCAAATTTCTCAATAGCACACACGCCATGCCTGGAACATTTCTGTCCAATAAACAGCATGTGCTTGATAAACGTACTGAACTTAGCGGTGTCCCCAGTGCATTCTAGGTGAGGTCACCTCCTTTTGACAAGGTCCCCAGGACTTCATTGCACCTCCTGGCTAGTAGCGTATTCTAGGATGGGAAAGCTGCCTTTACATAATTACTCCTGATACATTCTAGACACGATCATCTTCTTGAAAGAGACCCAAATTTGACCAAGCATGGTGGCTTACGCCTGTAATCCCAGCACTTTGGGAGGCCGGGACGGGCGAATCATTTGAGGTCAGGAGTTCGAGACCAGCCTGGCCAACATGGTGAAACCCCGTTTCTACTAAAAATACAAAAATTAGCCGGGTGTGGTGGCGTAAGCCTGTAATCCCAGCTACTCAGGAGGCTGAGGCAGAAGAATCGTTTGAACCCGGGAGGCGGAGGTTGCAACGAGCTGAGATCGCGCCACTGCACTCCAGCCTGGGCAACAAAAGCGAAACTCCGTCTCAAAAAAAAAAAAAAAAAAAAAAAAAAAAAAAAAGACCCAGGCCGGGTGCAGTGGCTCATGCTTGTAATCCCAGCACTTTGGAAGGCCAAGGCGGGCGGATCATCTGAGGTTGGGAGTTGGAAACCAGCCTGACCAACATGATAAAACCTGTCTCTACTAAAAATACAAAATTAGGTGGGCGTGGTGGCGCATGCCTGTAATCCCAGCTACTCGGGAGGCTGAGGCAGGAGAATCGCTTGAACCCGGGAGGCAGAGGTTGCTGTAAGCCGAGATCGCGCCATTGCACTCCAGCCTGGACAAGAGCGAAACTTCGTCTCAAAAAAAAAAAAAACAAAAACCAAACAAACAAAAAAACCCCAAATTTATCATCAGTGGTCACCTCAGAGCACCTGAATTCAGGCCTTTAAGTGCAAGTAGGATGCAGAATTCTGGAAGGGCCAGTAAGTGTGTGGCTCCTTGGGGAAGCGCGATCCAAGAGTTTACTAACCTAGGCACAGTACTCCAGAGGCGTACCCTGCGGCAGCCGCCAGATTCTCTAAGCCTCAGAATTCTTCAAGGCCAGTTTCATGTCCACTAGAGACCCAGGGGTCGAAACCATCAGGCACTGAGGAAGACGCCCCCGGCAGGGGCTGCGCAGGCGCGTGCGGCCTGAAAGGGCCCAGGCGCTCCACGCTGCGCAGGCGCAGGAGCGGCTCCTGCTAGTCCCGACAGCGGCGCCGGTGACTGAGGGGCCGGGACCTGGCGAAGTGGTGGCGGCGGGCGGCAAAGGAGCAGCCATGAGGGCCGGGCCCAGTCACCGACCGTGAGTAGTGGTGGAGGGGGAGTGGACAACGCGTGGGAAGAGGGTAACTTGGCGGAAGGATACATGACTTTGTGGGGTGGGCTCTGACTGTGGGAGACGGAAGGGCGTGGGGGAGGTACAGTTTGAGGTGATGATGGGAGAATTTGGGACACAGGTGGCCGCAGAGCTAGACAGGTTGGTGGAATGGGAAGGGTTTGCGTGCTGTGGAGTGAAGCAGCCCATTTGTATCATCCCTTCCTCCAGGAGCTTTTGGTCGCCTCTTCTTTTCCGCTTATTTCAGAGAATGATCGCGAGGGGAGGGTGGTAGAGGATGAAAGCTCTGTTGGAGCTGAAGAAGCCACCTCTGAACCAGGCAGAGGAAGGGTCGGTATCCTGGAGTAATAGGCTGGTCTGGGTAGAGGATGGGAGTCGGGAGCCCTCTTTTGAAAGCTGGGAGGGGTCTAGGGAAAAGAGGTGTAGGGGCTTAGAGTCAGGCAGGTTCGAAAGGAAGTCCACCATTGATAAAGCTGCTAGGTAACCTTGAGCAGGTCCCACTTAACCTTTCTGAACACCAGGAAGATGTCATGCTTCAAACGGGCTATTGCAAGCATCACCTATGTAATTGAGATTGTTTATGCAAATTGTGAATTGTAAGTACTATGCTGATGTTAATGTGTCACCAACAATATACTGGAAGTTAGACCTTACCATTGTTAATGGAATGACTGATTTCTCTGTTAAGGTAAGAAGCATATTGTTTGTAAAACCTCAGTAGACACATACGTGTTTTCTGTATGGGCATAGCAGATCATGTGCAGAACTACCAGTTCTGTAATGTGACGAATTAGCCATCAGACTTCTGTAGGAAAAATACCGTACTCTTTGGCGTTTTTACAAACGGTGTGCAGCTCCTCACCCAAAAGGATGGAGGGCCAATCTGTTAAAATACTTACTGAACATAGCTAACTCAGGTTGCCTTGTAATATAGTTGGCACTAACGTGCTTTAAAGAGTTGAGAAAAGGCCGAGCTCGGTGGCTCATGCCTGTAATCCGAGCACTTTGGGAGGCTGAGGCGGTCAGATCATGAGGTCAGAAGTTCGAGACCAGCCCGGCCAACATAGTGAAATGCCGTCTCTACTAAAAATACAAAAAATTAACCGGGTGTGGTGGCGGGTGCCTGTAATCCCAGCTACTTGGGAGGCTGAGGCAGGGGAATCACTTGAACCTGTTAGGCGGAGGTTGCGGTGAACTGAGATAGCGCCATTTGCACTCTAGTCTGGGCAACAGTGCGAGACTCTGTCTGGAAAAAAAAAAAAGAGTTGTGAAAACTAGTTTGAGACAAGCTGGGAGGGCTGCCCAGTGAGGGATGTGAAAATACAATTTGTTTGTTTTATTTTATTTTTGAGACAGAGTCTTGCTCTGTCACACTCTGTCACCAAGCTGGACTGCAGTGGTGTCATCTTGGCTCGCAACAACCTCCACCTCCCAGGTTCAAGCCATTCTCCTGCCTCAGCCTCCCGAGTAGCTGGGATTACAGATGCTCACCACCATGCCTGGCTAATTTTTGTAGTTTTAGTAGAGATGGGGTTTCACCATGTTGGCCAGGCTGGTTTTGATTTCCTCACCTCAGGTGATCCACCCACCTCGGCCTCCCAAAGTGCTGGGATTACAGGCGTGAGCCACTGTGCCTGGCTATTTTGTTATCTTTATTTTCATTTTATTTTATTATAATTTTTTTTTGAGGTGGGGAAAGGAGTCTTGCTCTCTCGCCCAGGCTGGAGGGCAGTGGTGTGAACTTGGCTTACGGCAACCTCCGCCTCCTGGGTTCAAGCAATTCTCCTGCCTCAACCTCCCTAGTAGCTGGGATTACAGGCACGCGCCACCATACCTGGCTAATTTTTGCATTTTTTTTAGTATAGTCAGGGTTTCGCCATTGCCGGCCAGGCTGGTCTTGAACTTCTGACCTCAGGTGATCTGCACCCCCCCCCCCCCCAGCCTCCCAAAGTGCTGGGATTACAGGTGTGAACCACTGCGCCTGGCCCATTTTATTATTTTTAAATTATAAAAAGTTTTCCTTTGCAAAGGAGTTTCTGGCTGCTCTGGGGACCTGTCTCTATTTTGGAGGTCAGATATGCATACAGCAGCCCTCTAACTCTACTTTTTGTTACCCTGCTTATCAGTGGGATCTCCCAGGTGGAATATCTCAGAAGAGGAACCTAAGAGGTGTCTGGTTTTCCTGAGAGGCTGAAGAAACACTCCTGAGACGTTGTTTTTTAATGTAGACAAAGCAGAGGACAGTCAAACTATGTGTTTATGGAGAGAGAAAATGGGTTCTTTTTATTTTATTTTATTTTATTTTATTTATTTATTTATTTATTTTGAGACGGAGTCTCGCTCTGTCGCCCAGGCTGGAATGCAGTGGCGCAATCTCGGCTCACTGCAAGCTCCTCCTCCCGGGTTCATGCCATTCTCCTGCCTCAGGCTCCCATGTAGCTGGGACTACAGGTGCCCGCCACCGCACCCGGCTAAGTTTTTGTATTTTTAGTAGAGACGGGGTTTCACCGTGTTAGCCAGGATGGTCTCAATTTCCTGACCTCGTGATCCACCCGCCTCGGCCTCCCAAAGTGCTGGGATTACAGACGTGAGCCACCGCGCCCAGCTTATTTATTTATTTTTTGACACAGAGTCTCACTCTGTCGCCCAGGCTGGACTGCAGTGGCGCAATCTTGGCTGCGTGCAACCTCCACTTCCCGGGTTCAAGCGATTCTCCTGCCTCAGCCTGCAAGTAGTTGCGATTACAGGCGCCCACCACCATGCCTGGCTAGTTTTTGTATTTTTGGTAGAGATGGGGTTTCGCCATTTTGGTCAGGCTGGTCTCGAACTCCTGCCCTCGGGTGATCCGCCTGCCTCCGCCTCCCAAAGTGCTGGGATCACAGGCGTAAGCTACCAAGCCCAGCGAGAAAATGGTTTCTAAAATAGAGATTCAGACTCCTTTTAAAAGGACATAGACGCTTCAGCTTTGCTGGCTCTGAGGATTGAGACCTTGAACTGTCAAGGCCTTTTGGAAATCAATGAGTGATTTGTCTTTTACCTGAGTAAAGGTAGGGAGGGGCTATACTAGGTTCTTGGAGATTCACAAATAAGAGGAGTGTATTATTTTATAGGAATGGGGAAAATGAACCTGGTTGTTTTTAACTTCTGGTAAAATGTGTTTCACTTTTCTTTCTTTAAGATAATGGTTTTAAAAAGAAAGCATTTGTTACTATTGTGATGGGTCATTACAAAAATTTATTCCATCTTTGACTACTACATGGAGTAGAGTATAAAATGTTCTACATTAAGTAGAGTATAAAGTGTTGAAGCTGGCCTAGCCATCTTATTTTATTTTTTAATAGTTGGACATTTATTTTTAATGTTGGTAATGCATTTTTACCCCTACTGGAAATTTCCATCAGTTCAAATAAGCCCATAAATGCCACCCATGTTACGTTAAAATAATAGAGGTTTGTTCAGCTGTGATGAGAATTTCCTGTCCTCCTCTCCTTCTATTCTCTTTTGTATTTGTGGTTACTTTTATGCAGTAAATGACCTTACAAAATGAGGATTTCTTCCCCTGGGAAAGAAAAAGGGGTGGACTAGTATCTTGATTGCCTGTTGTGTGAGAAGTTTTTCCAAAGTGGGACAGGAGCTTTGGAGATTTAAGGACTTCCTGTGAATCTCTGACATAGCAGGGGCTAAAAGAAATATTTACTGGCTGCTTCTTATTATTATTTTTTTAATATTTTGAGACGGAGTCTTGCTCTGTCGCACAGGCTGGAGTGCAGTGGCGCGATCTCAGCTCACTGCAAGCTCCGCCTCCCGGGTTCTCGCCATTCTCCTGCCTCAGCCTCCCGAGCAGCTGGGACTACAGGCGCCCGCCACCATGCCTGGCTAATTTCTTTTGGTATTTGTAGTAGAGACGGGGTTTCATTGTGTTAGCCAGGATGGTCTTGATCTCCTGACCTCGTGATCCGCCCGCTTCGGCCTCCCAAAGTGCTGGGATTATAGGTGTGAGCCAACATGCCCTGCCTTGTTTTATTCTATTTTTTTGATACCGAGGTTCACTCTGTTGCCCTGGGTGGAGTGCAGTGGCGAGATCTCAGCTCATTGCAACGTCTGCCTCCTGGGTTCAAGTGATTCTCTGGCCTCAGCCTCTCGAGTAGCTGGGATTACAGGCGCACGCCACCACACCTGGCTAATTTTTGTATTTTTAGTAAAGATGGGATTTCACCATGTTGGCCAGGCTAGTCTCGAACTCCCGACCTCAGGCGATCTGCCTGCCTTGGCTTCCCAAAGTGCTGGAATTACAGGTGTGAGCCACCACGCCCAGCTGAAAATCTTTTTTTTTTTTTTTTAATTCTATTTATTAATTTGTTATTTTTTTGAGACAAGGTCTCACTCTGTCGCCCAGACTGGAGTGCAGTGGTGTCATCTCAACTCACTGCAACCTCCGCCTCCCAGGCTCAAGCAGTTCTCCTGCCTCAGCCTCCTGAATTGCTGAGATTACAGGCACGGCACTAACCACCTGGCTAATTTTTGCATTTTAAGTAGAAATGGGGTTTCACCATGCTGGCCAGGTTGGTCTCGAACTCCTGATCTGAAATGATCCACCCGCCTCTGCCTCCCAGAGTGTTGGGATTACAGGCGTGAGCCACTGCACCCGGCCTAAAAACATTATGTTTAAAAACAAAATTATTGGTCGAGCATGTTGGCTCACTGCTGTAATCCTAGCACTTTGGGAGGCTGAGGTGGGTGGATCATTTGAGGTCAGGAGTTTGAAACCAGCCTGGTCAACATGGTGAAACCCTGTCTCTACTAAAAATACAAAGATTAGCTGGGCATGGTGGTGGTCACATGTAATCCCAGTTACTTGGGAGGCTGAGGCAGGAGAATCGTTTGAATCCAGGAGGTGGAGGTGGTAATGAGCCAAGCTCGTGCCACGGCACTCTAGCATGGGCGACAGAGCGAGTGAGACTCCGTCTCAAAAAACAAAAAACAAAACAAAATAAAAAGAAGTATTTAATATCTACTTCTGTCTTATTACCTCTCAAGGTCTTGATTGTTTCCCTGTCAAAGCTCTGTGACTTATAGTGAAAAGGACTACAATTTAACAAGAAAAATACTAACTTTTCTTTATTAAAGATGCATTTAATACAAGGAGGGAAATAAGTAATCTGCTTTGCTGGTTCAATTTTTGTTTTAATTTTTATTTATTTATTTATTTACTTTTTGAGATGGAGTCTCACTCTTGTCGCCCAGGCTGGAGCGCAGGGGCGCAATCTCGGCTCACTGCAACCTCTGCCGTCTGGGTTCAAGCTTCTCCTGCCTCAGCCTCCTGAGCAGCTGGGGTTACAGGTGCCCGCCACGATGCCTGGCTAATTTTTGTACTTTAGTAGAGATGGGGTTTTGCCATGTTGGCCTGGCTGGTCTCGAACTCCTGACCTCAGGTGATCAGCCTAAGGGAGGAGACCACCCCTTATATTGTCTTATGCCCAATTTCTGCCTCCAAAGAAAGAAGAAGTAAAAACTAAAAGGCAGAAATGAAATCCACAAGCAGACAGCCCGGCGCCACACCCTGGACCTGGTAGTTAAAGATCTACCCCTGACCTAATAGGTTATGTTATCTATAGATTACAGACATTGTATAGAAAAGCACTGTGAAAATCCCTGTCCTGTTCTTTTTTTTTTTTTTTTTTTTTTTGAGACGGAGTCTCGCTCTGTTGCCCAGGCTGGAGTGCAGTGGCCGGATCTCAGCTCACTGCAAGCTCCGCCTTGTGGGTTCACGCCATTCTCCTGCCTCAGCCTCCCGAGTAGCTGGGACTACAGGCGCTCACCACCTCGCCTGGCTAGTTTTTTGTATTTTTTTAGTAGAGACGGGGTTTCACCGTGTTAGCCAGGATGGTCTCGATCTCCTGACCTCGTGATCCGCCCGTCTTGGCCTCCCAAAGTGCTGGGATTACAGGCTTGAGCCACCGCGCCCGGCCGTCCTGTTCTAATTACTGGTGTATGCAGCCCAGAGTCACTTACCCCCTGCTTGTTCAATTGATCATGACCCCCTCACGCAGACCCCCTTAGAGTTGTGAGCCCATAAAAGGGACAGGAATTGCTCACTTGGGGAGCTCAGTTGTTGGAGACGTGAGTCTTGCCAAAGCTCCCGGCCAAATAAAGCCCTTCCTTCTTTAATTCGGTGTCTGAGGGGTTTTGTCTGCACCTTGTCCTGCTACAAGCCCACCTTGCGGCCTCCCAAAGTGCTGGGATTACAGGTGTGTGCTGGCTCAATTATTAAATGGTGGTTTGGTACAACACTGGATCATACTATTTCATGGGAAAATACAGGTCGTTTAAGAAGTGATTTAGGGCCAGGTACGGTGGATTACGCCTGTGATCCCAGCACTTTGGGAGGCCGAGGCGGGTGGGTCACAAGGTCAGGAGTTCGAGACCAGCCTGGCCAATATGGTGAAACCCCATCTCTACTAAAAATACAAAAATTAGTTGGGCATGGTGGTGGACGCCTGTAATCCCAGCTATCCGAGAGGCTGAGCAGGAGACTTGCTTATCGCTTAAAGACAGGAGGCGGAGGTCGCAGTGAGCAGAGATCACGCCACTGCACTCCAGCCTGGGCAACAACAGAGGGAGACTCTGAAAAAAATAAAATAAATAAAAATAAGAAGTGATTTTGGTCTGCATGGTGGTTCATGCCTGTAATATCAGCACTTTGGGAGGCCTAGGAGGAGGATCACTTGAGCCCAGGAGTTCCAGACCAGCCTGGGTAATATGGTGAAACCCTCCCTTTACAAAAAATTAAAAATGAGCTGGGTGTGGTGGCATGTACCTATAGTCCCAGCTACTTGGGAGGCTGAGGTGGTAGGATCACTTGAGTCCAAGAGATCAAGGATGCAGTGAGCAGTAATCCGAGCTGTAATCACGCTATTGCACTCCAGCCTGGGAGACAGAGTGAGACCCTATTTAAAACAACAACAAAAATAAGTGTTTTGTTTAAAAGATTTACTTGGTTACCAATTTTCTGGGAACTGACCCTGAAACTAGTTGGGAAAAATATGCAAATCTAGAAACAACATAAGTATCAATTTGCGAATTTGTGTAATGTCTTTTTTTCTACCAGTAAGCCATAACTAGGCTTGAATCATAAGCTTTGTGGGTTCTGTGGCCTCGTTGAAAAATGTTGGAGTTGATCCTTTCAGCAATCAACTTCAGCAAATATTTAAGTGTCTATCGTGTGTTATATCTTGTGCTAGGCGCTGGGAGGGAATTAAAATATTAATGACAAAATCATTTTTAAAGTGTTCACTGTTGGCCGGATGCAGTGGCTCACACCTGTAATTCCAGCAATTTGGGAGGCCGAGGTGGGCAGATCACGAGGTCAGGAGTTCAATACCATCCTGGCCAAGATGGTGAAACCCCGTCTCTACTAAAAATATAAAAATTAGCTGGGCGTGGTGGCAGGCGCCTGTAATCCCAGCTACTTGGGAGGCTGGGATTGAGAATTCCTTGAATCCGGGAGGTGAAAGTTGCAGTGAGCTGAGATCGCGCCACTGCACTCCAGCCTGGGCGATAGAGCAAGACTCCATCTCAAAAAAAATCCCAGAAAACAAAAAGCAAAAATTAGCTGAGCTTAGTGGCAGGCAGCTGTAATCCCAGCTGCTCAGGAGGCTGAGGAAGGAGAATCGCTTCAACCTGGGAGGTGGAGGTTGCAGTGAGCCAAGGTCGCGCTATTGCACGCCAGCCTAGACAGGGTGAGACTCCATCTCAGAAAAAAAAAAAGAAAAAGAGTTCACCTTTTGTTTTTTGTTTTTTGTTTTTTTTGAGACGGAGTCTTGCTCTGTCACCCACGCTGGAGTGCAGTGGCGCGATCTCGGCTCACTGCAAGGTCCGCCTCCCGGGTTCACGCCATTCTCCTTCCTCAGCTTCCCAAGTAGCTGGGACTACAGGTGCCCGCCATCAGGCCTGGCTAATCTTTTGTATTTTTAGTAGAGACAGGGTTTCACCGTGTTAGCCAGGATGGTCTCGATCTCCTGACCTCGTGATCCGCCCGCCTTAGCCTCCCAAAGTTCTGGGATTACAGGCGTGAGCCACCACACCCAGCCTTTTTTTTTGTTTTTAAGGCTAGCCAAGTGAAGCAGTGGGAAAGAAGAAGCAACAAAGAAATTTGTAACTTGTTGTATCAATTAGTTGTAAAGAGCAGCCACATTTTAATTAGAGACCAGCACATAAATAGTTCTGAGTCAGTACAATAAGTGCTGTAATAGAGATCTGTACTAAGTGCTATGGGAACATTAGCTCTGCCTTGTAGTGGGAGGGGAAAGTTAGAGAAGACTTCCTAGAGAGTCAGTTGGGTCTTGAAGGAGGAATACGATTTGGCTGAGTCAGCCAAAAAAAGGATTGGAAAAGTGACTGTTTGAAGTGAGAAAAATAGCTTGTACAAAGATACAGATGTGCAAGAAGTATGGACATGTGGACTAGTTTAATGTGGCAAGATCATGGGGTATGAGGAAGGAATAGAAGGAAGTGAGGTGAGAGATGGGTTGGATTCCAGTTATGGGTGACCTTAGTAAGGGGTCTGAATTTTATTTTGTAGGTGCTGAGGAGTCATGGAAGAGTTTTTAAACCAGGTAAGGAACATGTTTAGATCACTATTTAAGTAGAAGTAACTGTTGACAGTGTAGAAGTTAGATTTTAAAAGGCACAATTGATTGTAGGGAGACTAGTTGGTTGGGAGACTGGTGTGATGACTTGAGAGATATTGAAGATATCAGGCACAGTAGTCATGGTGGAATTGTAGACAGATTGAAGAACTTTTTAGGAGAGTAACTAAAAGGATCTCATTGACTTTATATTGGGGAATAGGTAGAGAAGAAGGAGTTGTCAACGATGGAGTTGAAATTGCTGGCTTGGACAATTAAGTGGAATGTGATGTCATTAACCAAGTTAGGGAATACAAGAGTAAAAGAGGGTATTACATTTGAGGGAAATAAGTTTGATTTTGGTGTGTAATATTTGAGGTATCTGGGAAATCCAATAGCAAATCCAATAGGCTTCCGGATATATATATAGGTCTTGAGTAGAAAGGTTCAGAAGGAAGATACAGATTTAGTAGTCATTGACATATTAGTAGTTAAAGTCAGATTGATGACCCTGTGAGTCCAAGCTTCAGTTGCTTTATATGTTGTTCATTCATATCTTTGAGAGATTAGCCTTGCAGGAATGTGGCATGACAACTACTACTTCATAGTACAGTACTAGTCCTTTTCCTTATTTTTCAATTTTTTTTTTCCGTGAACTTTTTTTTTTTTTTTGAGACAAAGTGTCACTCTGTCGCCCAGGCTGGAGTACAGTGGTACGATCTTGGCTCACTGCAACCTTAGTCTCTGGGATTCAAGCAATACTCCTGCCTCTCCCAAGTAACTGGAACTACAAGCGCACACCACCATGCCCAGCTAATTTTTGTATTTTTAGTAGAGACGGGGTTTCACCATGTTGGCCAGGGTGGTCTCAAACTCCTGACCTCAGGTGATCCACCTGCTTCGGCCTCCCAAAATGCTGGGATAACAGGCGTGAGCCACCATGCCCAGTGGAACTTGTCTTTTTTTTTTTTTTTTTTGAGAGGAAGTCTGCCTCTGTCGCCCAGGCTGGAGTGCAGTGGGGCGATCTCGGCTCACTGCAACCTCCCTTTCCTGGGTTTGAACTCCTGACCTTGTAATCCGCCTGTCTCAGCCTCCCAAAGTGCTGGGGTTACAGGCCTGAGCCACTGTGCCTGGCCCCTTTCCCTTTTTTTTTTTTTTTTTTTTTTTTTTTTGAGGCGGAGTCTTCACTCTGTCGCCCAGGCTGGAGTGCAGTGGCACCATCTCCGCTCACTGCAAGCTCCGCCTCCCGGGTTCGCGCCATTCTCCTGCCTCAGCCTCCGGAGTAGCTGGGACTACAGGCGCCCGCCACCGCGCCTGGCTAATTTTTTGTATTTTAGTAGAGACGGGGTTTCACCGTGTTAGCCAGGATGGTCTCGATCTACTGACCTCGTGATCCGCCCGCCTCGGCCTCCCAAAGTGCAGGGATTACAGGCGTGAGCCACCGCGCCCGGCCCCCTTTTTTTTTTTTTTAATTGAAACAGAGTCTCACTGTGTTGCTCAGGGTGCTGTCAAAATCCTGGCCTCAAGTGATCCTCCTGCCTCAACCTCCCAAAGTGCTAGGATTTTAGGTGTGAGCCACTGTGCCCAGCCTTTCTTTTTTAACTGGCATCACTTTCCACTTTTTTGGAGGATTCTTTTTATAGCTTGTTTGCAAGGTAGGACATCCTGTTTTCAACTTCTCCCCCTTCTTGCTGTTATTCAAAGCAATTGGTCTTTTTTTTTTTTTTTTTTTTTTTTTGAGACGGAGTCTCGCTCTGTTGCCCAGGCTGGAGTGCAGTGGCCGGATCTCAGCTCACTGCAAGCTCCACTTCCCGGGTTCACGCCATTCTCCTGCCTCAGCCTCCCGAGTAGCTGGGACTACAGGCACCCGCCACCTTGCCTGGCTAGTTTTTTGTACTTTTTAGTAGAGATGGGGTTTCATCGTGTTAGCCAGGATGATTTCGATCTCCTGACCTCGTGATCCGCCCGTCTTGGCCTCCCAAAGTGCTGGGATTACAGGCTTGAGCCACCGTGCCCGGCGCAATTGGTCATTAAGAACAAAAACTTACGTATTGCTCTGTCTGTGCTAGGAGCTAAAATATAAGTATTTAGTGTTTTCTCCTTCATACCCACCTAGAGTTTATGTCCTGATGGGAGAAACAAGTTAACTCTCAATCACAGAGTTAAGAGTGATGATAGAGGTCTTTAGAGTGTAATGAAAATATGTTAACCCTTAACCCATATTTGGGGAGAATCAAGGAAGGCTTGTGGATGGAGGATTGTCCAAAGACCTGAAGGATGAGTACGATTTAGGTGAAGAGTCAGAGGAAGATCATTGGCAGCAGAGGGACCATTGTTTGTAAAGTACAAGAAGCTTAACATTTTATTGTCACTGTTTGGAATGAATAGCTTGTCTTTTATGAAAAATGGGTTTTCAACTCTGTTGTACTAAAGAATGATACATATCTTTATATAAAACATTTTTCTTTTTTTTTTTTTTCTTTTTTTTTTTTTTTTTTTTTTGAGACGGAGTCTCACTCTGTCCCCCTTGCTGGAGTGCAGTGGCCGGATCTCAGCTCACTGCAAGCTCCGCCTCCCGGGTTCAGGCCATTCTCCTGCCTCAGCCTCCGGAGTAGCTGGGACTACAGGCGCCCGCCACCTCGCCCGGCTAGTTTTTTTTTTTGTATTTTTTAGTAGAGACGGGGTTTCACTGTGTTAGCCAGGATGGTCTCGATCTCCTGACCTCGTGATCCACCCGTCTCGGCCTCCCAAAGTGCTGGGATTACAGGCTTGAGCCACCGCGCCCGGCCAACATTTTTCTTTTCCTCTGGACAACTGCAGGAAATCTCAGAACAGCTGTGCAAGTGAAAAATTAGAATCTTGAGCTGGGCGTGGTGGCTCACGCCTGTAATCCCTGCACTTTGGGAGGCCAAGGCGGGCGGATCACGAGGTCAGGAGATCAAGACCATCCTGGCTAACATGGTGAAACCCTGTCTCTACTTAAAATACAAAAAATTAGCTGGGCGTGGTGGCGGGCGCCTGTAGTCCCAGCTACTCAGGAGGTTGAGGCAGGAGAATGGCGTGAAGCCCGGAGGCGGAGCTTGCAGTGAGCCGAGATGGTGCCACTGCACTGCAGCCTGGGTGACAGAGCGAGACTCCGTCTCAAAAAAAAAAAAAAAAAATTAAAAACAAGAATCTTGAAAAATAGATGTTAGATTTCTAATCCTTCTAATACCTCCATCGTTTTTTTCTTTCTTTTTTTCTTTTTTTTTTTGAGACAGAGTCTTGCCGTGTTGCCCAGGCTGGAGTGCAGTGGCCTGATCTCGGCTCACTGCAAGCTCCGCCTCCCGGGTTCATGCCTTTTTCCTGCCTCAGCTTCCCGAGCTGCTGGGACTACAGGTGCCCGCCACCATGCCTGGCTAATTTTTTTGTATTTTTAGTTGAGACGGGGTTTCACTCTGTTAGCCAGGATGGTCTCAATCTCCTGACCTTGTGATCCGCCCGCCTCGGCCTCCCAAAGTGTTGGGATTACAGGCGTGAGCCACTGCATCCGGCCCTGCATTGTTTTTTTCTTTAAGTAAATCTAGGAAGCTAACCCCTACTTAAAAGGAGACACTTTGGCCGGGCACGGTGGCTCAAACTCCTGGAAAAAAACTCCGTAGAAAAACAAAAACAAAAACAACAGATTCACACTATTAAATATGGCTATTGATATTTGACCAAGGTGCAAGGGCAATTCAGTGGAGAAAGAATAGTCATCTCAACAATTACACCTAAATGTAATTTGTAAAATTATAAATTTTTTTATTATTTTGTTTTAATTTTAATTTTTTTTTTTTTTTTTTTTAAATAAAGGTGGGGTTTTGCCATGTTGCCCAGACTGGTCTCAAACTCCTGGACTCAAGCCATCTGCTTACCTCAGCCTTCCACAGTGCTGGGACTACAGGTGTTAGCCACCATGCCCGGCCTAAACTATAAGAGATTTAAAAGAAGATAACAGGTAATCCTTATTACATTGAGTTAGGCAAAGAGTTCTTAGATATGTCACCAAAAGCAAGATCCATAAAATAAAAATTTGATACATTGGATTTCATCAAAATTAAAAACTTTTGCTTTACAGTAGACTATCAAGTAGATGAAAATATAAGCAACACACTGGGAGAAATGTTTGCCAATTATATATCAGACATGCAGGTCATATTAGAAATGTATAAAGAGGTTGGACGAAGTGACTTACACCTGTAATCCCAGCACTTTGGGAGGCGAAGGTGAGTGGATTACGAGGTCAGGAGATTGAGACCATCCTGGCTAACACATTGAAACCTCATCTCTACTAAAAATACAAAAAATTAGCCAGGCATGGTGGCTTGCGCCTATAGTCCCAGCTACTCAGGAGGCTGAGGCAGGAGAATCTCTTGAACCTGGGAGGTGGAGGTTGCAGTGAGCCGAGATCGCACCACTGCTCTGCAGCCTGGGCAACAGCAAGACACGCTCTCAAAAAAAAGGTGCGGGCACGGGGGCTCGTGCCTGTAATCCCAGCACTTTGGGAGGGCGAGGCAGGTGGATCACAAGGTCAGGAGTTCGAGACTAGCCTGGCCAATATGGTGAAACCCCGTCTCTACTAAAAATACAAAAAGAATTAGCCAGGCGTGGTGGCACATGCCTGTAATCCCAGCTACTTGGGAGGCTGAGGCAGGAGAATTACTTGAATCTGGGAGGCAGAGGTTGCAGTGAGCTGAGATCGTGCCACTGCACTCCAGCCTGGGTGATAGAGCTAGACTTCATCTCAAAAAAAAAAAAAAACAAAAAAAGTATCAGGAGCTCAAAACTCAGCGAGAAGAAAGCAAACAACACCATTAAAAAAATGGGCTGGACCCAGTGGCTTATGCCTTTAATCCCAACACTTTAGGATGCCAAGGCAGGCAGATCACTGGATCTCAAGAGTTTGAGATCAGCCAGGGCAACAAGGCAAAACTCTGTCTTGACAGAAAAAAAAAAAAAATACAAAAGTTAACTCAGTGTAGTGGCATGTGCCTGTAGTCCTAGCTACTCGGGGACTGAGGCAGGAGAATCGCGTGAACCTGGGAGGTGGAGGTTGCAGTGAGCTGAAATTGCGCCACTGTACTCTAGCCGGGGAGACAGAGTGAGACTGTGTCTCCTAAATAAATAAATAAATATGACCTAAGTATTTATTCAAGTGAAATAAAAATCTGTGTTCACAAAAATACTTGTCTGTGACTGTTTACAGCAGCTTTATTTATAGTCACCACAAACTGGAAAGAACCTGAATGACTCTTAGCTGGGGAATGGATAAACTGTGATATATCTACACAATGGAATACTCTTCAGCAATAAAAAGGAACTATTCACATATGCAGTAACGTGAATGAAATTCATTGGTATTATGCTCAATGAAAGAAACAAAACTCAAAAGGCTGTAGTCTGTATGACTGCATTTGTATGATGTTCTGGGGAAAACTCAAAACTATAAGGACAGTGGGGAACAGATCAGTGATTGCCTGGGGATAGGAGTAGAGAGAGAGTGAGCCGGGTGTAGTGGTTCATGCCTGTAATCCCAGCACTTTGGGAGGCCGAGTTGGGGCAGATCACCTGAGGTCGGGAGTTTGAGACCAGCCTGACCAACATGGAGAAACTCCGTCTCTATTAAAAATACAAAATTTGCCGGGTGTGGTGGCGCTTGCCTGTAATCCTAGCTACTCAGGAAGGCTGAAGCAGGAGAATCGCTTGAACCCGGGAGGCGGAGGTTGCGGTGAGCCAAGATGGCACCATCGCACTCCAGCCTAGGCAACAAGAGTGAAACTCCATCTCAAAAAAAAAAAAAAAACCTGTAGAGAGAGAGTGGCCAAGTGCGGTGGCTCACGCCTGTAATCCAGCACTTTGGGAGGCCGAGGCGGGCAGATCACGAGGTCAGGAGTTCAAGACCAGCCTGGCCAATGTAATTAAACCCCGTCTCTACTAAAAATGCAAAAATTAGCTGGGCATGGTGGCGCACACCTGTAGTCCTAGCTACTCGGAACGCTGGGGCAGGACAATCGCTTGAACCTGGGAGTCGGAGGTTGCCATGAGCTGAGATGGCACCACACTGCACTCCAGCCTGGTGACAGAGCGAGACTGTCTCAAAAAAAAAAAAAAAAAAAAAAAAAAAAAAATGTAGAGAGTTTGACTGCAAAGAGGTAGTATGAGGAAATTTTTGGGGGGTGACATGACTCTTCCATGTTTTGATTGTGGTTGTGGTTACACGACTATGCATTTATGATAACTCTTAGAACTGAACACTAAAAGAGTGTTTTTTTTGGTCTGGGGCGGAGAAGAGAGGCTTTAAAGACTAATTCCAGAAATGTAATTCTCTAAATACATTTGAATTTTTAGCTTAATTTTCTTTTTTAATATGTTTTACATAATTAAAAGTGAAAAGTCTAGAAAATTTAAATCCTTTTGAATTTATTTTACTTAGAAATGCAGTTGTGGGTTTTTTGTTTTGTTCTGTTTTGTTTTTGAGACAGAGTCTTCTCTGTAGCTCAGGCTGGAGTTCAGTGGCACAATCACAATTCACTGCAACCTCTGCCTCCGGGCTCAAGCGATCCTCCCACCTAAGCCTCTTGAGTCGCCGGCACTACAGATGGCGCGCCACCATGCCTGGCTAATTTTTTGTGGGTATATTTTTTTTAGAGATGGGGTTTTGCCATGTTGCCCAGGCTGGTCTTGGACTCCTGGGATCAAGTGCTGGTCACCTCAGCCTCCCAAAGTGCTGGGATTACAGGTGTGAGCCTCTGTGCCCAGCTTACTTTGTTTTTTTGAGACAAGGTTTCCCTCTCACCCAGCTACTCGGGAGGCTGAGGCAGGAGAATCGCTTGAACCCAGGAGGCGGAGGTTGCCGTGAGCTGAGATCACACCATTGCACTCCAGCCTGGGCAACAAGAGTGAAACTCCGTCTCAAAAATAAAAAAAAAATTTGAATTTGACCTTGATTTCTCCTTACCCTTTATTCGACATATCTGGTTGATCCCAGTTCTGATTTTAACATTGAAGGTCTCCTAAATCTGCATTTTTTCGTTTGTAACATATTGCCAAATTCTTGGATGAGACCTTTTTTATTTCATATTTCGACAGTTACAGTAGCCTCCTAACTAATCTGCATGTCTCGAGGCTTATCACCTCTCTCTAGTCCACCACACTGCCACAAGAGTGATCTTCCTAAGCTGTAAGATTACTTATGCCCTTTCCCTTTAAGGCCCTGGTGCCTGATACGTAGCAGATGCTTGATTCCATCATCCTGCCTCACTTTATTGTATTTTTACTCAAGCTATTTTCTTCCAAGGACATTTTTTCCAAAATAGACAAACATAACCAATTATCTGAACAAACATAACCAAGACTCTCCTAATTAAGCTTTAGGATTTAGCTCATAGTTAATTTCTTCTGTGAAGTCTTCCCCGTTCCCAAGACACTATTAATCACTCTTGCTGATGGGCTACTCTGACATTTTACTATCCTGCTAACATTACCTTTATTATTGTTTTTTACGTTGTTTAAAGGGCAACATCTCATTCTGTAAAATAGAATGCATGTTCCTTACATTTGTTATTTAATTGCCATTCTGTTTCCTCATCTGGATTGTGAGCTTTTTGTAGGTAGGGGTTATGCCTTTTTCACTTTTTTTTTTAATAGACAGGATCTCACTGTGTTCCCAGGCTTGGAGTGCCATGGCATTGTCATAACTCACTGCAGCTTCTAAACTCTTGGGCTCAAGCAATCCTCCTGCCTCAGCCTCCCAAGTAGCTAGGACTACAGATGCAAGCCAGTGTGCCAGCTAATTTTTAAAATATTTTGTGGAGGCCGGGCACGGTGGCTCAAGCCTGTAATCCCAGCACTTTGGGAGGCCGAGACGGGTGGATCACGAGGTCAGGAGATCGAGACCATCCTGGCTAACACGGTGAAACCCCATCTCTACTAAAAAAAATACGAAAAACTAGCCGGGCGAGGTGGCGGGCGCCTGTAGTCCCAGCTACTCGGGAGGCTGAGGCAGGAGAATGGCGTAAACCTGGGAGGCGGAGCTTGCAGTGAGCTGAGATCCGGCCACTGCACTCCAGCCTGGGCGACAGAGCGAGACTCCGTCTCAAAAAAAAAAAAAAAAAAAAACAAATAAAATATTTTGTGGAGATGGGGTCTCAATATGTTGTCCGGACTGTTTTTTTTTCTTTTTTGAGACAGAGTTTAATTCTCCACCAGGCTAGAGTATATTGGTGCTGTTATAGCTCACTGCAACCTCAAATTCCTGGGCCTAAATGATCCTCTTGTGTCAGCCTCCCAAGTAGCTAGGAGAGTAGACACAAGCCACTGTGCCTGGCTAATGAAAAAAAATTTTTTTTGGCCAAGACAAGGTCTCGCTATATTGCCCATGCTGGTCTCAAGCTCCTGGCTTCAAGTGACCCTCCCACCTCAGCCTCCCAAAGTGCTGGGATTACAAGTGTGAGTGCCTGGCCCTTTTTTACCTTTTTAATGTCAGCACCTAACAACTAAGCCCGCCAAATATATTGAGTTTCTACTGTGTTTTCAGCATTGGTGGTACACAAAACAAGATAGACAAAGTCCCTGCTGTTATGGAGCATACATTCCAGTGAGGGCAAACAGAAACAAACAGCTTTTTTTTGTTTTTGTGTTTTGAGACGGTGTTCCGCTCTTGTTGCCCAGGGTGGAGTGCAATGGTGCGATCTCGGCTCACCACAACCACAACCACCGCCTTCCAGGTATGAGCAATTCTCCTGTCTCAGCCTCCCAAGCAACTCAGATTACAGGCATGCACCACCACGCCCGGCTGTTTTTTTTGTATTTAGTAGAGACGCGGTTTCAACATGTTGGTCAGGCTTGTCACGAACTCCTGACCTCCAGTGATCCACCGGCCTCAGCCTCCCAAAGTGCTGGAATTACAGGCGTGAGCCACTGTGTCCAGCAACAGACAGCTTTTTAAAAATCAGTTAATGGCCGGGCATGGGTGGCTTATGCCTGTAAACCCAGCACTTTGGGAGGCCGAGGCAGGCAGATCACTTGAGGTCTGGAGTTCAAGACCAGCTTGGCCAACATGGTGAAACCCTGTCTCTTCTAAAAATACTAAAAATTAGCTGGGTGTGGTGGCATGAGCCTGCAGTCCCAGCTATTCAGGAGGCTGAGGCAGGATAATCGCTTGAACCGGCAGGCAGAGGTTACAGGGAGCCAAGATCGTGCCACTGCACTCCAGCCTGGGCTACAGAGCAAGACTCAGTCTCAAAAAAACAATAAAAAAGTCAGTTAATGGCCGGGCACGGTAATCCCAGCACTTTGGGAGGCCTAGGTGGGTGGATCACTTGAGGCCAGGAGTTCAAGACCAACCTGGCCAACATGACGAAACCCCATCTCTACTTTTATACAAAAATTAGCTGGGCATGGTGGTGGATGCCTGTAATCCCAGTTACTTGGGAGGCTGAGGCAGGAGAATTGCTTGAACCCGGGAGGCGGAGGTTGCAGTGAGCCAAGATCGTGCCACTGTATAGCCTGTGAGATAGAGCGAGACTCCATCTCAAAAATAAAACAAAATAAAAATCAGTTAATGATAAATACTATAAAGAAAAATAGAGGATGTGATAATATGAAATGAATAGCTACTTTAGATTGGGAGACTATCTCTCTGAGGATATGGCATTTAAGATCTAGGAGTATATGAAGATCAGCAGATCAAACATTATAGTGCAGAGCACCTAAGGAGGAATGAACTTGGTATGTTAGAGGAACAGAAATCAGGCCAGTATTGTTTGAATACGGTGAATGAAGGAGAGAATGACCAGAGATGAGAAAGGTAGAGGCTACATGACAGTGAGATTTGGAAGCTAGGGTAAGGTGTTTCGTTTCCTTTGGAGTGTTTTTTTTTTTTTTTAGATGGGGTCTCACTCTGTCACCTAGGTTGGAGTGCAGTGGCGCAATCTTGGCTCACTGTAACCTCTACCACTGGGCTAAGGGATCCTCCCCCCTCAGCCTCTCAAGTAGCTGGGACCATAGGTGTACGCCTCTACGTCTGGCTAATTTTTTTGTATTTTTGGTAGAGATCAGATTTCACCATGTTGCCCAGTCTGGTCTCAAATTCCTAAGCTCAGGCAATTCACCTGCCTTGGCCTCCCAAAGTGCTGGGATTTCAGGCGTGAACCACTGCACCCAGCCTCCTTTGGAGTTTTTAAGTATGAGTATGATATGACTTGATTTGTGACTAGAAAGAATGATCAGTTGCTGTGTTAGAAATGGATTGTAGCCGGGCGCGGTGGCTCACTCCTGTAATCCCAGCACTTTGGGAGGCCGAGGCGGGCGGATCACAAGGTCAGGAGATCGAGACCACGGTGAAACCCCGTTTCTACTAAAAAATACAAAAAATTAGCCGGGCGCGGTGGCGGGCGCCTGTAGTCCCAGCTACTCAGGAGGCTGAGGCAGGAGAATGGCGTGAACCCGGGAGGCGGAGCTTGCAGTGAGCCGAGATTGTGCCACTGCACTCCAGCCTGGGCGACAGAGCGAGACTCTGTCTCAAAAAAAAAAAAAAAAAAAGAAATGGATTGTAGTGGCCGGGCGCGGTGGCTCAAGCCTGTAATCCCAGCACTTTGGGAGGCTGAGACAGGCGGATCATGAGGTCAGGAGATCGAGACCATCCTGGCGAACATGGTGAAACCCTGTCTCTACTAAAAAATACAAAAAACTAGCTGGGCGAGGTAACGGGTGCCTGTAGTCCCAGCTACTCGGGAGGCTGAGGCAGGAGAATGGCGTGAACCCGGGAGGCAGAGCTTGCAGTGAGCTGAGATCCGGCCACTGCACTCCAGCTCGGGAGACAGAGCGAGACTCCGTCTCAAAAAAAAAAAAAAAAAAAGAAATGGATTGTAGTGTGGGCGCGGTGGCTCACGCCTGTAATCCCAGCACTTTGGGAGGCCAAGGTGGGTGGATCACTTGAGGTTGGGAGTTCGAGACCAGCCTGACCAACATGGGGAAACCCCATCTCTACTAAAAATACAAAATTAGCTGGGCCTGGTGGCGCATGCCTGTAATCCCAGCTACTCTGGAAACAGGCAGGAGAATTGCTTGAACCCGGTTTGCGGTGAGCCGAGATCACACCATTGCAATCTAGCCTGGGCAACAAGAGTGAAACTTCATCTCCAAAAATAAATGGATTGTAGAAGGAAGCAAGGAGACCAGTAACAAGGCTCTTTGCACGAATCACATGAGACTTTATGGTAACTTGGACTGGGGTGATGGTATAAAAGCTGTGGAAAGGTGGACAGATTTGGCATGTCTTTTGGAAGTGAAGTTGACAGGGCTTGCTTTGGGATTGTTACAGGTAATAAGGAATCATGGATAACTTCTAGATTATTGACTGGAGCAACCAGGGAAGTAAATGGTTGATGCTGTTAATTGAGATGAGTAAGCCTAGCAGAATATAATTGTCTAGAATTCTTGGACAGTGGTGGCTCATGCCTGTAACCCAGCACTTTGGGGGCTGAGACAAGAGGATCGCCTGAGCCCAGGAGTTTCAGACCAGCCTGGGTAAGATAGAGAGAACCCGTGTCTACAAAAAATAAGAAAGTTAGCCATGTGTGGTGGTACATGCCTGTGGTCCCAGCTACTTGAGGGGCTGAGGTGGGAGGATGGCTTGAGCCCAGGGGGTGGAGGTTGCAGTGAGCTATGATTGTGCCACTACACTTCAGCCCGGGCAACAGAGTGATAACTTGTCTAAAATAAAAAAAAAAAAAAATTGTCGGCCGGCGCGGTGGCTCATGCCTGTAATCCCAGCACTTTGGGAAGCCGAGGCGGGTGGATGGTGAGGTCAGGAGATTGAGACCATCCTGGCTAACTCGGTGAAACCCCGTCTCTACTAAAAATACAAAAAATTAGCTGGGCATGGTGGCGGGCACCTGTAGTCCCAGCTACTCAGGAGGCTGAGGCGGGAGAATGGCATGAACCTGGGAGGCAGAGCTTGCAGTGAGCCGAGATTATGCCACTGCACTCCAGCCTGGGTGACAGAGTGAGACTCTGTCCAAAAAAAAAAAAAAAAAAAAAAAAAAAAATTATCTTTTGGTCCTGCCAGGTTTGAGATACGTATTAGGTATCCAAATGGAGAAATTAGATAGGCAGTTGGATAGAAATGCCTGGCATTCCTAGGAGAATTCTGTGCTGAAATAGATAGAATTTGAAGTCATGGAATTTAATCAGGAGGTCATCTACGGATGGTTTGTGGCTAGAGAAGAGCAATTTGAAAGAGAAGGACTAGCTAGTGAGGTAGGTGGAAAACCCAGAAAGTGATGCTATAGAAGGCAAGTAAAGAAGTGTTTCAAGAAGGGAGTGGTCAGCCTGGGTAACATAGTAAGACCCTGTGTCTACAAAAAATAGAAAATTAGCTGTCTGGTGGCACATGCCTGTGGTAGTCCCAGCTATTCAGGAGGCTGAGGTGGGAGAATTACTTGAGTCTGGGAGGTTGAGGCTGCAGTAAGCAGTGATTGTGCCACTGCACTCCAGGTGACAGAGCTAGACACTGTCTCAAAAAAAAACAAAAAACAAAAAACACGGAGTGGTGAGCTCTGTTGAATGCTATATAGAGGTCACGTAACAGAGAAGTACTCACAGGATTTGACAAGCTAGGGACCTAGGGATTATTGGTGACTTCCAGTAGACCTGTTCATTGGAGTGGTGGAAATAGAAGTCTAATTGTAGTTGATTGAAGGGGAAAAGTAAGATGAAGAAACATTTGATCATTTTTTTTTGGTTTTTTTTTGGTAACAGGTTTTGGTATCCAGTTTCTTTGAAAACTTCCTGTGTCATTGTAACTAAGTACTTACCTGTTTGTATTCCAGTTGAATATGTGGCTTCCCGCCCCCCGCCCCCACCCCGCAAGACGGAGTCTCGATCTCTTGCCCAGGCTGGAGTGCAATGGCGCGATCTCGGCTCACTGCAACCTCTGCCCCAAGTTCAAGTGATTCTCCTGCCTCAGCCTCCTGAGTAGCTGGGACTACCTGCGCCTGGAACCACGCCTGGCTAATTTTATTTTCATATATATATATAATATATATATATTTAGACGGATTCTTGCTCTGTCGCCCAGGCTGGAGTGCAGTGGCGTGATCTCAGTTCAGTGCACCCTCTGCATCCTGGGTTTTAAGCAGTTCTTTCTGCTTCAGTCTCCCGAGTAGCTGGGATTACAGGCGCCTGCCACCATGCCCAGCTAATTTTGTTTTTTTTTTTTTTGAGTTGGAGTTTTGCTCTTGTTGCCCAGGCTGGAGTGCAATGGTGCAATCTCGGCTCATTCCAACCTCCGCCTCTTGGGTTCAAGCGATTCTTCTGCTTCAGCCTCCCAAAGTGCTGGGATTACAGGTATACGCCACCGCATCCGGCTTAATTTTTGTATTTTTAGTAGAGACGGGGTTTCACCATGTTGGCCAGGCTGGTCTTGAACTTCTGACCTCAGGTGATCCACCTGCCTCAGCCTCCCAAAGTGCTGGGATTACAGGCATGAGCCACTGTGCTGCCCGGCCTTTTTAAAAAATATTTTTAGTAGAGACAGGGTTTGGCCAGGCTATCTCAAACTCCTGACCTCAAGTGATCTGCCCGCCTTGGCCTCCCAGAGTGCTGGGATTACAGGCGTGAGCCACTGTGCCCAGCCTGACTATGTATTTGTGTTGAAGTAGTATCTTTCAGTGTTTTTGTACCATTATTTTATTTTATTTATTTATTTATTTTGAGACAGAGTCTTGTTCTATCGCCCAGGCTGGAGTGCAATGGTGCGATCTCGGCTCATGCAGCCTCCGACCCCCGGGTTCAAGCGATTCTCCTGCCTCAGCCTCCCGAGTAGCTGGGATTATGGGCATGCGCCACCACGCCCAGCTAATTTTTGTATTTTTATTTTTATTTTTATTTTTATTTTTTTTTGAGACGGAGTCTCGCTCTGTCGCCCGGGCTGGAGTGCAGTGGCCGGATCTCAGCTCACTGCAAGCTCCGCCTCCCGGGTTTACGCCATTCTCCTGCCTCAGCCTCCCGAATAGCTGGGACTACAGGCGCCCGCCACCTCGCCCGGCTAGTTTTTTGTATTTTTTTTAGTATAGACGGGGTTTCACCGTGTTAGCCAGGATGGTCTCGATCTCCTGACCTCGTGATCCGCCCGCCTTGGCCTCCCAGAGTGCTGGGATTACAGGCTTGAGCCACCGCGCCCGGCCAATTTTTGTATTTTTAGTAGAAATGGGGTTTCACCATGTAGGCCAGGCTGATCTCAAACTCCTGACCTCCTGTGATCTACCTGCCTCGCCCTCCCAAAGTGCTGGGATTACAGGCATGAGCCACCTCTCACCCAGCCCTGTATGATTATTTTAGATGGACTCCTATTTCCAAAAACCTGCTTTAACTACTTTTATGAGCAATACAGGTAACTGATGAGCGAATGAGACTTTTTATAAGGGTTAGACCCTTGGTCTATAAGAAAAGCAGACTGACTTGACCTTGATCTTAAAGTACATCAGTTTTCTCAGCTGTCAAATGAGGATAACAGGACCATTTTGGCTCATTGGGTGGTTGTGATGCATGACTACCAATGAAAATAATTGTAAAACACTTTTGCAAGTTAGTGTGATATAAATGCTAAATAATAGTTCTTTATTGGGATGTTGTGAAAATAAGCAACTTGCTGTCTATTGGAGGCCTTAAGTTCCTTTTGAGGAGGCAATATATTTTTATAAATACTATTATATCACTTTAGAATGTGCATATTATTAGAGTTTTGGCCAAGCACAGTGGCTCAAACCTGTAATCCCAGCACTTTGGGAGGCCAAGGTGGGTAGATCACGAGGTTAAGAGTTCGAGACCATCCTGGCCAGTATGGTGAAACCCTGTCTGTACTAAAAATACAAAAATGAGCTGGGCATGGTGGTGCGTGCCTGTAGTCCCAGCTTCTTGGGAGACTGAGTCAGAAGAATCGTGAGTCCGTCTCAAAAAAAAAAAAAAAAAAAAAAAGAGTTTTACCAGGCTGGGCACAGTGGCTCATGCCTGTAATCCCAGCACTTTGGGAGGCCGCGGCAGGTGGATCATTTGAGGTCATCAGGAGTTTGAAATAAGCCTGGCCGACATGGTGAAAACCCATCTCTACTAAAAATAAAAATAAAAAAATTAGCCGGGTGTGGTGGTAGGTGCCTGTAATCCCAGCTACTAGGGAGGCTGAGGCACGAGAATTACTTGAACCCGGGAGGCAGAGGTTGCAGTTAGCGGAGATCATGCCACGGCACTCCAGCCTGGGTGACAGAGTGAGACTTCGCCTCAAAAAAAAAGTTTTACCATCTTTGGCTGGGCGCGGTGGCTCACGCCTGTAATCCCAGCACTTTGGGAGGCCGAGGCAGGCAGATCCCGAGGTCAGGAGATCGAGACCATCCTGGCTAATACACAGTGAAACCCTGTCTCTACTAAAAATACAAAAAAATTAGCCGGGCATGGTGGTGGGCACCTGTAGTCCCAGCTTCTCTGGAGGCTGAGGCAGGAGAATCACTTGAACCCGGGAGGCGGAGCTTGCAGTGAGCCGAGATCGTGCCACTGCACTCCAGCCTAGGTGACAGAGCGAGATTCCGCCTCAAAAAAAAAAAAAAAAAAAAAAGAAAAGTTTTACCATCTTTGCTTTTTGGTTCAGGTGAGGAATGAATTCCACCTTATGGTAGTTACAGTGCTGAATGTTTAAAGGACTGATGGGAGTGACTTATTGTGTCTGTATTTATAGCATCACAGCCAATCAGTAGAAACACTCACACACAAAAAATCACTGAAAAAACATTTTAACTTGCTATAGGTAACACTGTAAACACATTTTAATGCAGGATTAGGTGATTGTTGCAGTTAGACTTTGAAGAGTGACATGGTGCCGTTTTAGACAAAACTAACACTCCTTGTTCCATACCAGAGTCTAAATATAGATAATCAGTGGCATCATTACCTATAATGTACTTAGGAAGTACATTGAAATTTGAATCTGTTGGACTAAATTTTTCTCAGCCTTTTAAGTGACATTAACAATAGAGGAAAATTGGGATGTGGTCTAAAAGCTGGCAAGGAAAACTGAAATGGTTATGGGATAGTCTGCTGACTGCTGGGAACTTTACCCTGACACCTCAGCTGGGATCGTATATATTGTTTTCAGTATAGGGACCTGTGTGTTGCTAATTTTAGAACAAAGTAACATGAATTTTTTTTAGCTTTATGCAGGTTGGAATGGAATCTTTTTTTCTGGAATTTGGGTTCTTTCACAATTCATTACCTTTTTGTATCAAGGACAAGTGAAAGACTTAGGTTTCTTTTCCTCTTTGATGGGAGGATTGTACTTGTTTTTGCTGGACCCAGGCATTATCTGCTTTTCTTTTGCATTTGCATTTGGTGACTGCTAAAAGGGTCCTTGAATGACATGCTTTCACAGCAAAGACAGTCGACTAAGTTTATTTTCTTAGAGACGTTTTATTTCTGTGGTTGTATTAAGACTCCCTGTTATTTGCTTTCATCATTGGCTTGTTCATTCTAGGCTTAGGGATTGGCTTCAGCTGTTTTACATTCATAGGCACAGGTTCATTTTATATTCATATTTTAGTTTTCTTGGATTTAATTTGTAGCTTACCTGTATCCATTGTATTGAATAGTTTCCTTCCTAGATTAGGTATTTCATAAAACTGAATATTTTTATTACTTATGCTTGACATCTTTATCATTTTTTTTTTCATTCAAAATAGCCCAAGTTTCTCTGGAAGCTTGCAGCTGGCAGTACTATCAAGACAAAATGCCTTTAGGACTGTATGGAGAAGGCACTTTCCACCACTACCTAACAATATGGAATATGTATAATTTTTGACTGTGTATTTCTGCTGTGATTTACTAGCTCATATTCTTTGAATATTTTCCCCTTTGGTTATCTGTCTTCCTCTTATTGACTTATTAAAGTTCTTTGTATATTGTGGCATTCAACTCTTTCTTTATATGATGTAAGTATTGTTTAAGGCTATGAATAAGAAGTGAGAAGGGAGGCTATTGCATTAAATGCTAATCCAAGATGGTGTTTGGTAAATTGTTTTATCGTTTGCCTTGATTATTTGAGCAATGGTAAGCTTCTTTTGTCTCTCCCTTTCCAAAGATGCATATAAAAGCTCCTTCTGTCTGAAGTAAAGTGTTGGCTCTGTGTTGGTTATAATTTGCTTTTTCTGGCTTGCACAGCCTTCTTTTTGTTTTCTGTCTTCTGACAGATTATAGGATTGTGGGGAAACAGCGTCCAGGGCTTTTTCAGGAACTGTGCCATTTTATCTACGGGAGAAGCCATTGGCTTTGGCACTAGAAGGGAATTGGCTGTGCATTTAAAGATGCCAAATCATGCTCGATTCACAAGTTTGCTGTCTCATTTTGTCTATGTGTGTGAAACTTTTTCAGGATTTTGGCTTTTTACTTTTTCTACCATGTGCTACCCCATCAGTATGAAAAATTAACAACTAACCCCTTCTTTCCAGCTCTCTACTCCCAGAACATACAACCCAAACATCCTAAACCATAAATGATGGAGCAGTCATTTTGAAGATTCGGGAAAAATAAACCATACAAGTGTTTCCCTATGGCACTCTTGTGGTGACTTTGAGCTTTAATTCTGGTTTATCAGTCATTCCTGTAGAGTCTTTTTATTTTTTTAAAGACAGGATCTTACTCTGTCACTCAGGCTTGGAGTGCTGTGGCACGAACATAGCTCACTATAACCTCGAAGTCTTTACTCCTGGGCTCAAATGATCCTCCCACCTCTGCCTCCCATGTAGCTGGAAGTATAAACCACCCCCTACACCCCACCTTCATGCCTTTTAAACTGCATACAATAGATTTTGAAGCCTAACCAACTAGTTATTTTAGCAAATCTTCTTCACCAGATAATGCTTCTACTTTTTACAGATAGAAGTTTAAAGATACCATCTAGATATAGGTTATTTCCATTTAGATTAAGGCCAGAAATGTTATTAGGAGAAAAAGCCAATTCGGATAGGCTGGTTTGTCTAGTGTGAATTATTATATATAGGCACATGTTTTTCTTCTCTCTTCCAGGAATGATTATCTTTCTGTCCTGTCCCATATCCATAGTCTCCCAAAGTCTTGGGTTTGATTCTCTACTCTGTATTCTCTGTTGTAGTTTGCCTATTATAATAATAATAATTATTATTATTTTTTGAGATGGAATTTCACTCTTGTTACCCAAGCCAGAGTGCAATGGCAGAATCTCGGCTCACTGCAAACTCTGCCTCCTGGGTTCAAGCGATTCTCCTGCCTCAGCCCCCCGAGTAGCTGGGATTATAGGCGACCAACATAGCCAGCAAATTTTTTGTATTTTTAGTAGAGGCAGGGTTTCACCATGTTGACCTGGCTCGTCTCGAACTCCTGACCTCAGGTAGTCCAGCCTCAGCCTCCCAAAGTATTGGGATTATAGGCATGAGCCTCTGCGCCTGGCCTTATTATTATTATTAATTTTTTTTTTTGAGACAAGAGTCTTACTCTGTTGCCCAGGCTGGAGTTCAGTGGCGCGATAATTGGCTTACTGCAATCTGTCTCCCAGGTTCAAGCGATTCTCCTATCTCATCCTCCTGAGTATCTGGGATTACAGGCATGCACTGCGACGCCCAGCTAATTTTTGTATTTTTGGTAGAGACAGGGTTTTGCCATGTTGGCCAGGAAGGTCTTGAACTCCTGACCTCAGGTGATCTGCCTGCCTTAGCCTCCAGAAGTGCTAGGATTACAGGCATGAGCCATCGGGCCCAGCCATTATTATTTTTTGAAACAGAGTTTCACTCTCGTCGCCCAGGCTAGAGTGCAATGACACGATTTCGGCTTGCTGCAACCTCCATCTCCCAGGTTCAAGTGATTCTCCTGCCTCAGCCTCCTGAGTAGCTGGGATTACAGGCACCTGCCACCACGCCCAGCTAAATTTTGTATTTTTTAGTAGCGATGGGGTTTCACAATGTTGGCCAGGCTGGTCTTGAACTGCTGACCTCAATTTATCCATCTGCTCGGCCTCCCAAAGTGCTGTGATTACAGGTGTGAGCCACTGCGCCGGCCTTATTACTAATTTTTTTGAACAGGCACGTCTTCCCTAACTAAACTAAGTACTTTAAAGACAAAGACCACATCTTATTCATCTTTTTGTCTCTGGGGTCTAATAGAATTTCAGGCATACAGGAATACAGTGCGTATTTGGTGATGTTAGTGAATGAGTAAAACAAAATCCCAGATTTTATTTGGATTTTTATACTCCCCTCTAGTGTCTGAAACAGAAAGTGCAGCCAGTTAAAAGCCTTTAACTACTGTTACACCTTGCTTTGAAGTGATAATGCCAGGAATTCCCTTTAAAAAAAAAATACTACAGTGTTTTTCTCAGACCTACTGTTCTCTTGAAGTCCAATGAACAATAAAAGTTTTATTAAAGTTTCTATGCTCTGTGTCATGGGTGTTTGAATTCTGTAAATATCACGTAGCAGTTCTTTATGAGGAAATTGTCTTTTAAAGACTGTTTGCCTTCTTCTCGGGTTCAGTCATTGTTTTTGTGTGTGTGTGTTATTCTGTTCTGGGACCTGTATCGTTTTTATTGGAGTAAATTAAGTGTCAAAGTTACATTTTATTGTATTTTTGGTTGTTATAAATGCCGTTTAGGAAATTTGCAAAATAGGGTGCTCAAGAAATGATGAGGTGCAAACTGATCAGTCTAGAGGGATGTTACCTAAACTAGTTTTTAGTCTAGCCTATTGATCTCTTCCATCTATTTTTGAGAGGTGTTTATGTTTTACTATCTTTTTTTTTGTTTGTTTTTGAGACGGAGTCTCACTCTGTCGCCCAGGCTGGAGTGCAGTGGCCGGATCTCAGCTCACTGCAAGCTCCGCCTCCCGGGTTTACGCCATTCTCCTGCCTCAGCCCCCTGAGTAGCTGGGGCTACAGGCGCCCGCCACCTCGCCTGGCTAGTTTTTTGTATTTTTTAGTAGATACAGGGTTTCACCGTGTTAGCCAGGATGGTCTCGATCTCCTGACCTCGTGATCCGCCCATCTCGGCCTCCTAGAGTGCTGGGATTACAGGCTTGAGCCACCGCGCCCGGCCATGTTTTAATATCTTTTACTGACTGTAAAAGTAAGACATGTTCAACATAGTTTAAAGATGACGAAATCTGTAATTTCACTAAGTTAACGTAGTAAAAATGACAAAATTAATGCTTTTTATTTACTTATATTTTGAGACGGAGTTCCACTTGCCCAGGCTGGAGTACACTGGCGCGATCTTGACTCACTGTAATCTCTGCCTCCCGAGTTCAAGCAATTTTCCTGTCCCAGTCTCCCGAGTAGCTGGAATTACAGGCCCCCGCTACCATGCTGGGCTATTTTTTTTTTATTTTTTGTTTTTTGTAGAGATGAGGTTTCAACATGTTGGCAAGGCTGGTTTTGAACCCCGACCTCAAGTGAGCTGCCCGATTCGGCATCCCAAAGTGCTAGGATTACAGGTGTCAGCCACTATGCTGTGCCTTAATTTTTTTTTTTTTTTTTTTTTTTGAGACGGAGTCTTGCTCTGTTGCCCAGGCTGGAGTGCAGTGGCATGATCTCAACTCACTGCAACCTGCGCCTCCCAGTTTCAAGCGAGTCTCCTACCTCATCCTCCCGAGTAGCTGGGATTACAGATGTGCACCACAACTCCCGGCTATTTTTTGTACTTTTTTTAAAGTAGAGACGGGGTTTTACCATGTTGGCCAGGCTGATCTCAATCTCCTGACCTTGAGATCTGCCTGTCTCAGCCACCCAAAGTGCAAGCCACTGCACCTGGCCTGCTTTTTTATTGTTTAAAAGATACAATAAAACAAATTCTCTTTTTCACTTCTCCCTAACTATATACTTACTCTCTCAATGATAACTACTGTTGACAGATTGGTTTAACATCTATATATTATGTTGGACCAAGAGATGTATATTCATATGTGCTTAAAAAAAATAGATGTGATGCTGGGTGCGGTGGCTCATGCTTGTAATCCCAGCACTTTGGGAGGCTGAGGCAGGTGGATCACCTGAGGTCTGGAGTTCGAGACCAGTCTGGGCAACATGGTGAAACCCCATCTCTACTAAAAATACAAAAATTAGCCAGGCACGGTGGCTCGTGCTTGTAATCCCAGCTACTCGGGAAGTTGAGGCAGGAGAATGGCTTGAGCCCGGGAGGCAGAGGTTGCAGTGAGCCAAGATTGTGCCGTTGTACTCCAACCTGGGCAACAGAGTGAGACTCTTAAATCTTAAAAAAAAAAAAAAAACAGGGATCAGTCTAGCATGTTGGCTCATGCCTGTAATCCCAGCACTTTGGGAGGCCGAGGCGGATGGATCACTTGAGGTCAGGAGTTCGAGACCAGCCTGGCCAACACGGTGAAACCCCGTCTCTACTAAAAATACAAAAATTAGGCCGGGCGCGGTGGCTCACGCCTGTAATCCCAACACTTTGGGAGGCCGAGGTGGGTGAATCACGAGGTCAGGAGATGGAGACCGTCCTGGCTAACACGGTGAAACCCCGTCTCTACTAAAAATACAAAAAATTAGCCGGGCGTGGTGGCAGGCGCCTGTAGTCCCAGACTGAGGCAGGAGAATGGCCTGAACCCGAGAGGCAGAGCTTGCAGTGAGCCGAGATCCCGCCACTGCACTCCAGCCTGGGCAACAGAGCGAGACTCTGTCTCAAAAAAAGAAAAAATAATACAAAAATTAACTGGACGTGGTGGTGAGCACCTATAATTTCAGCTACTTCGGAGGCTGAGGCAGAATTGCTTGAACCTAGGAGGCGGAGGTTGCAGTGAGCCGAGATTACACCACAGCATCTCGCCACTGCACTCTAGCTTGTGCAACAGAGTGAAACTCCGTCTCAAAAATAAATAAATAAAATAAAACAGGCATGTCATACAGCTCCTTTTCCGTCTTCCAGGAGTACAGAGGTGGTTATATATGAAATGTTTTGAGTTCCAAGGTAGCCTAGACTGCTTAAAGTTTCGTTTTGTTTTAAATTATAGTAGTGTTTGGGGCGATTAAGCAGTGTTGTAGAGTGTGATGTAGATATTTAATGTCATGCGTTTGCAAGAACTCTGAACAAAAATGACAATCTAGGTAATAGCTTGCCTTCCCTGACCCCATTTCCTTTTTCTTTTTTTTTTTTTTTTTTTTAGTTAGGGTCTTACTCTCACTCAGGCCAGAGTGCAGTGGCATGGTCTCTGTTCACTGTGTTCTGCCAAGTAGCTGGGACTAGAGCATGAGTTACCATGCCTAGCTACGTCTAAAATTGTGGTAGAGATGGGGGTCTCACCATGTTGACCAGGCTGGTCTCGAACACCTGGGTTCAAGTGATCTGCCCGCGTTGGCCTCCCAAAGTGCTGGGATTACAGGTGAGACACACCGCGCCCGGCCAGTTTTCTTAAATGAGCCCCATGTAGTGCTCTATCACTACCCCCAAGAAAACATACCACAGTGTTTAGCGTGTTCTATTCCAGTTAGTTCTATTCCAATTGGTGATTGAAGTGTTGGTGCAACCTGCCAGTTACTCTGAGCCTGGTGGTTGCTGAGAGTATGTTCCCCATAATATTAGGTATATGATTGAACAAGGATTAGGTGTTTGCTTCCTAGTTGTACTGAAACTTGCTTGGGATTTAACTGGATTGGATACATCCAGCTAAATACATTGGATGTTTTGTATCTGAAACAGGTTGGAGCCAACTATGTGTGGTTTTTTTTGTTGTTCTTTTTTTTTTGGCCAATGATTTCATGTATTCCCTTCTCCACCCCACCAACTTCTAGATACATACTTTCCCAACATGCCTCCACCCCCACCCCTTAATTTCTGCGTCACGGGAAGCAGGAGTTTCCGACAGGGAGGATTGATGTGTGCAATTGATTTAATATGCAATCCTAAATCCGTCCACCGTTACAGTGCAGTGCAGTTGATTAGACTAGAGGCAGAGAGGCTTGGGGAGCATCTTTTTACTGTCGAGTGTCTCCAGGTGGCAATTGCTGTTGAAGTCTGAGGCACTCTGGGAGGTATCGCGTGGGTAGGGGGGTTCTCCTAGTACCCAGGTCGAAAGTGGGAGGGGGCAGGGGCAGAAGGAGAAGGGGTGCGAAGGGGCGCAGCTTCACCTGGCCCAGCTACGGGATGCTTGGCTCCTGGCTTTGGGGTGGGCGCCGGGAGAGATGGGGGCAGCGCTAACAAAGAGGAGCCGAGTCGGGCCGGGTCCCCGGGTAGCGGGCCTATCCCGGTGGCTGACCTCCCTGTGGACCTCCCCAGTTGGCTGTTTGGCGAGTCGCTCTGCTGGATCCCTGGCTCGCCATTGGCTGTGCAGACAGGAGGGGGCTCGCGAAGAGCCAGGGTGGAGGTGAGGGGGCGGGGCTGGCTTCCGGCGGCGGCTGGGAGCAAGCGGCAGCGGGCTGGGGGAGGGGGTGTCGGCGCACCGCGGAGTCCTGCGCTCCGTGAGCCTGGCACCCGGAGCAGCCGCCTCCCCCTCCCCCTGCCTAGACAGCTAGAAGCCCCTTCTCTTCCATCCTCCTGGGGAGGGGGTGAGCTGGGCTGAGCTGCCCCAGGCGGGCGGGGCGGAGCCAGGAGCCCCACCGAGCGCTGCGGAGCGAACCTCACCTTCTTTCCAGGGCGCAAGGTGTGTGTGTGCTTTTTCTAACGCGACCCCGACTTCAGCCGACTTAACCTTGTAAGAAAAGGGGAAATGGAATGGGAAATAATATCTCTGGATCCCATCAGTTTGTTTTGCTTATCTGTTTCTACCGTTCATCATTTTTTTCCTTCCCTTCATCTCACCCCTGCAGATGGGTAAGGAGATTCAGGACTCTCATCTCTTTTTACTGATGTGTCGATATCGGTCGTATAGTAAAATGCACAGAGAAGAAAAGAGGAGCCCTGTTTTGTGTCATATCTGATGCAGTAAACCGCAATTAAAAAAAAATTAAAAAGGCAAGCTAGGAGTGGATATTTGGAACTGTACTGCATCCTTGTCCATTAAGGCTGTCTTCACCATTTTCCTCCTTGGGACTGCCTTGATCAGCAATAACAATCTGAAAGGAGAGGAGGTGCTAGTGGAAAGAGAGAGCAGCCCCAGTCAAATGGTGGTTAAAGGAAATCCTGATAGTTGTTAGCGATTAACTCTGCTGAAGTCTCTTCCTGGAGTACATTGTCACCGGCTTTGTGTAGTAGCTCATCTCTGTTGCAGAAACCTGACTAGAGCAGGCAAACTTACCTTGTTGTTGCTGAAACTTAAAAGTCTTATCTTTTTCTCTGTCGGTATATTTCTTATATTCACAGACCCTCGGAGGGATTAGTTTCTATCGTCAAAAACCAAAACCAAACTTAAAAAAACCTCCAGATGAATTTTAGTTCGTGGGGTTTTTTTTTTTTTGAGATGAGTCTCGCTCTGTCGCCCAGGCTGGAGTGCAGTGGTGCGATCTCGGCTCACTGCAACCTCCGCCTCCAGGGTTCAAGCGATTCTCCTGCCTCAGCCTCCTGAGTAGCTGGGATTACAGGCGCCTACCACCGTTTCGGGCTAATTTTTTGTGTTTTTAGTAGAGATTGGGTTTCACCATGTTAGTCAGGCTGGTCTCGAACTCCTGACCTCGTGATCCGCCTGCTTCAGCCTCCCAAAGTGCTGGGATTACAGGCGTGAGCCACCGTTCCCAGCCTCGTTAGTTTTTTAAAAAAGGTTCCTCTCCCCAAAGTTTATGAATTTGGGTGGCTATAGCATTACAACTTAAATGAAATTTATCTTTTTTGAGTTCCTTTGCTGCTTCATCTTAGGGGTCCCTTCTTTCTGAAGAACACCCATCTCCAGAATCGGGAACGTCTTTAGGCTTTAAATTGAGAAAAACGTTTTCAGTGGAAAACAGAAAATCCAAAGTTTTTGATGTTAGAAACAAAGGGAGTGTGTGTGTGTGTGTGTGTGTGTGTGTGTGTGTGTGTGTGTGTGTTGGGTGGCAATGTCCATAGTACACTAGCTTTAAGTGGACATTTTCTTTTTTCTTTTTTTTTTTTTGAGACAGAGTCTGTCGCCCAGGCTGGAGTGCCGTGGCGTGATCTCGGCTCACTGCCAGCTCCACCTCCCAGATTCACGCCATTCTCCTGCCTCAGCCTCCCCGAGTAGCTGGGACTACAGGCACCTGTCACCACACCTGGCTAATTTTTTGTATTTTTAGTAGAGACGGGGTTTCACCGTGTTAGCCAGGATGGTCTTGATCTCCTGACCTCGTGATCCACCCGCCTGGGCCTCCCGAAGTGCTGGGATTACAGGCATGAGCCACCACGCCCGGCCTAAGTGGGCATTTCCAACGAAATGTGTTTGGACCAGGTTTATCTTAATGTTGATTAGCAAAGAGCTACAGTACCAGAAGGGATGAATATCTTTTTTTTGTGTGTGTGGCAACACTTTGATAAATATTAATTAAAATGCTTCAGAGTTTATGTAATGCAGGTTCAGTTTCCAAAGATTGTTCTAACTGGGGTCCACTTTTGAAAACAGAATTGATACACTGGAGCTGTCTTACACTTTTGGCTAGATTAGTGATTTTTTTCTTTGCATTGATTTATTAGATCTCTAAACAGGAGCAATTTGGGATGAAAGCAAGTATTATAAAAAATAGGGATAATGGGATAGGAAACCATTTCAGCTGTGGAAAGTAATAGGGATTAGGAAGCTTACTTTAACCTTTTTTAAAAATAAGACTTCAAGTACCTTAGAATAGACATGTTACTAAAAAATAGATTCACAGTAATCCTGTGTCAGGTTTTGGGTTTTTATGTTATTAGTCACTTGTCCCTTAAGGCTCCATTAGTTGTGTTTAAATTGGGAGGGAAAGGGTTTCCCCCAGATGTTGACTTAGTTAACTTGCTACTGAGAGGGAACTGTTAAAAATCACTGATTGAAGCCTTGACAGTTAGCTAGTATATAAAACAAAGTTAGCTAGTATATAAAACAAAGTGCACTTTGATGTCTAAGGTATAGGAAGCTGGGGAAGTGACCAAAAAACCAGTTGGAAGGCAGGGTGCAATGGCTTGCTCCTGTAATCCCAGCACTTTGGGAGGCTGAGGTGGGTGGATCACTTGAGGTCAGAAGTTAAAGACCAACATGATGAAAACCCCATCCCTACCAAAACAAAAAAATTAGCTGGGCGTGGTGGTGCACTCCTGTAGTCCCAGCTACTTGGGAGACTGAGGTGGGAGAATTGCTGGAAGCTGGGAGGTGGAGGTTGCAGTGAGCCAGGGTTGTGCCACTGCACTCCAGCTTGGGTGACAGAGTGAGACCCTGTCTCAAAAGAAAACCCCCAAAACCAAAAACAAACAAAAAAAACAGTTGGAGGCTGTAAGATTTCAGCTTGCTTCTATCAAAAAAAAAGTTGCTCTTCTATTTGATATCTAGGTGGTTTTTAAGTTCTCTACCCATGGGTGAGCAGTAAGTACAGCTTTATAAAGTTATATTATACTTCACTCACTTTTTTATATTGCCATTTTTTAATTTTTATGTTTTGTAGAGAATAGGGTCTGGCTCTGTTGCCCAGGTTGGTCTCAAACTCCTGGCCTCAAGCAGTCCTCCCAGAGGCCTCCCAAAGTGTTGGGATTAATGTGTGAGCCACTGCATCCCTCCACGCCCGATATTTCTATTTTCTTGACTGATTTGTGTGATCGCTATTTTGCATGGTGCAATAATTAGGGGTTCCTGAAAGGATTTTCCCAGGAGACAGAAGTCTATGTATAGAACTAATCATAAGTGCAAATCATATTTGCACTGATGTTCAAATATCATTTAAGGTGCATGGAAATCCTGGAATTTGGTCATCTGCAAGGAAACAACTATAGAAAGCCATAAATCTCTTAGGTTGAGGGGGCATAGTGCTGGTTGAGGTTAAAGCAATTGATTTAATTTTCTTTAACAGTCTGTTTTTATTCATCCTGCTTATTTCATTTCTTTCTTTTCTTTTCTTTTCTTTTTTGAGATGGAGTCTCACTCTGTCGCCCAGGCTGGAGTGCAGTGGCACGGTCTCTGCTCATGGCAGCCTCCGCCTCCCAGGTTCAAGTAATTCTGCCTCAGCCTCCTGAGTAGCTGGGATCACAGACATGCACCACCATGCCTGGCTAATTTTTGTATTTTTAGTAGAGACAGGGTTTCACCATGTTGGCCAGCGTGGTCTTGAACTGACCTCAGGTGATCCACCTGCCTCGGCCTCCTACAGTGCTGGGATTACAGGCGTGAGCCACCATGCCTGGCCCATCCTGCTTATTTCTGTGAGTCACGGCTTATAATGTGTTAAGAAAAAGGACTCTATGTTCTCTCTAAAGGGAGACTCGAGACTAATCCCCTGTTCACATCAGAAGTATAAAATGATCCCCTTGGGAAGGTGAAAGAAAAATATTAGGCCCTTGGTATTGCTTGATTCTCATAATAATCAGCTTGAGTGTTGTAAGGTTTGGAATTGAGAAAAGCTTACTCAAGGTGAGAAAATATTAGAGGCAAAAGAGACTCTGGGAATGCTCTCTCAATTGTCGAGATTTATTTAGAACAATGGATGCATTCATATGGAGATGTGGGTGATGATACTTTTTAGATTTTCAGCTTTTTCAGTCAGGTGTCAGAGACAATATTTTGTGTTTAAGCACAACCCCCTCCCCCAGGGTTTGGCTCTTGAAGCTGAATCTTTTGAGGAGGTTGTTTGCTGTGAGTCTGAATCCTGAAAGTAGAGGACTTAGTGGAGTCTGTAATCTGTTTACTAGTCAGATGAGGATGTAGAATTTATTGTTGGTGAGTTACTGAACTATTCCTAAAGAATGGTTGCTAGGCAAATTTTATCTCAGTTTAACCCTCAGTAGTTTACAGTCTGCTCTCAGTGAAGGCCAGAGCTGTCTTTCTAATGATACTGTCCTTTAAGAATCCTTGTTGGATGTGCGTGTATGTTGTTCAGTGGCTCAAAATAAAGGACTAGAGTGATGTATGGATCTCTCTTCATCAGGACAATTTAACTTTTGGTAACCTGGGCTGACATTGTTACTAATTTCTCTCCTGGATCAAGTGGTTGGTGGGGTTGCTCTCCAACGTTAAGATAACACTGTGTTTGATTATTTTGTTTTCGTAGCTAATAGGGCAATGAGTAATGCATTCATTTTGGAAACAGGCCAGTGGTAACACAGCTCTTGGACCTGGACGTATGGAAAAATAGGACAGAATAAACAATTGAGGGCATAAATAATGAATCTTCCAACTGAGCCCTGGGAGAGTGAGGGAGATTATCCTCAGAGCTGTTCAATCTGGCAGTAAAAGGGAAAGAGTCCACTGAATTAATTACCCAGACTGTATTTGATACTGCAGGAATTATGAGATTGTTAGGACCATTCAAAACAAAGTTACCTTTCCAATACAAACTTTTAATCCATCTTTTTGTTTTAAACCAGACATTCAAACTATTCATTTATTTTTTAGAATCCAGGCCTTTGTGTCTTCCTTAAACTTTGTTCTATATGTTAGCATTCTGTGAACTCTTGATGGTCCTTTTGTTTGGTCACATCTTAGAAGTTTACTTCATTAAGATTTCATGATCTGTAAATACATAAAACGTCTCACAAAAGGTTAAGAGAAGAGTTTAGGCCGGATGCAGTGGCTCATGCCTGTAATCCCAACATTTGGAGAGGCTGAGGTGGGTGGATCACTTGAGGCCAGGAGTTCAAGACCAGCCTGACCAACATGGTGAAACCTCGTCTCTACTAAAAATATGAAAATTAGCTGGGCGTGGTGGCGCAGGCCTGTAATTCCAGGTACTCAGGAGGCTGAGGCAGGAGAATTGCTTGAACCTGGAAGGTGGAGGGTGCAGTGAGCTGAGATCTCTTGACTGCACTCCAGCCTGGGTGACAGAGCGAGACTCCACATAAAAACAAAACAAACAAACAAAAAAATACATACACAGAAAAAACAAGCGTTTCTTCAGACCAAGAATCATTTCCAGTATTAAGATAAATATTCTGCCAGGCCTGTAATCCCAGCACTTTGGGAAACCAAGGCAGGTGGATCACCTGAGTTCGGGAGTTCGAGGCCAGCCTGACCAACATGGAGAAACCCCATCTCTACTAAAAATACAAAAATTAGCTGTGTGTGGTGGTACATGCTTATAATCCCAGCTACTTGGGAAGCCGAGGCAGGAGAATCGCTTGGACCCAGGAGGTGGAGGTTGCAGTGAGCCGAGATTGCGCCATTGCACTCCAGCCTGGGCAACAAGAGCGAAATTCTATCTAAAAAAAAGAAAAATAAAATAAATATTCTTAATTTTGGATAGTTTTTATCCAGTGAATTAAATGAACATTGGTCTTAGCATTTCTCTGAAGTAGGGAAAACCAATGCTCTGTGATTATCTGAAAGCTTAAGTAATTTGGTAGTGAAGCCAGACCGAGAGCCAAGGTCTCTGAATTCTTCCTTTCTCTGAATTTCTAATATAGTTTATTATTTTCTCCAAGAAATTTCAGGAACCCATTTGAAATGATTTGAAGTTTTCCTATCTCTGAGAGGCTTTTTTTATCTTTCTGGTTGTGAAGGGAACCCAAACACCAGGATGCTATTATTAATCAAGAGAAGAAAGCTTAAGATGAGGTATTGGAGAAAGAAAAAATAAAGTTAAGGAAAGACCAACTTGAAGGTGATTTTATTTTGTTTTGTTTTGAGACAGAGTGCCGTCCCAATTATGTTGCCCAGGCTGGCCTTGAATTCCCAGACTCAAGCAATCCTCCTGACACAGCCTCCCAAGTAGCTGGGACTACAGGTGTGCACCGTGGTGCCTGACTTCCAAATTGAAGTTTTGTTATATTAGGTGCTGGTGGATCCTAGGAAGTAAATACTGGGCTGATTAGATTAAAGTCAGTCATGAACTGAGTTTGTTACATTGCAGCCTAACTGAAAAGGGCAGAGGGCATCTTTACCAAGATATGGGCAAGACTCTAGTTAAGAGATAGTTAAGAGTTCATTCCTTAGATTCACAGAGACCAAACAGTGGAAAAAACAAAAGTTCATTCCTGATCTGTGAAAAGTCTGTTATTGATTATACACACAAAAGGGTAAGCAGGCAGAGTATAGATAGGTGAAATCAATCCAAAGATACTCTCAAGGACCCCCCCCTTTTTTTTTAAGATGGAGTTTCACTATTGTTGCCTAGATTGGGGTGCAATGGTGTGATCTCGGCTCACCGCAACCTACGTCTCCCAGGTTCAAGCAATTCTGCCTCAGCCTCCCAAGTAGCTGGGATTATAGGCATGTGCCACTGCATGCCACCATGTGCCCAGCTAATTTTGTATTTTTAGTGGAGATGGGGTTTCTACATATTGGTCAGGCTGGTCTCAAACTCCCGACCTCAGGTGATCCACCCACCTCCACTTCCCAAAGTGCTGGGAATACAGGCGTGAGCCACCATGCCCTGCCTCAAGGACACATTTTTAAGCAATAGCGTTAACTTCCTCTGGTTTTGTTTTTTTTTGGTTTTTTTTGAGACGGAGTCTGGTTCTGTCGCGCAGGCTGGAGCGCAGTGGCCGGATCTCAGCTCACTCCACCTCCCAGGGTCACGCCATTCTCCTGCCTCAGCCTCCCGAGTAGCTGGGACTACAGGCGCCCGCCACCTCGCCCGGCTAGTTTTTTGTATTTTTTAGTAGAGACGGGGTTTCACCGTGTTAGCCAGGATGGTCTCGATCTCCTGACCTCGTGATCCACCCGTCTCGGCCTCCCAAAGTTCTGGGATTACAGGCTTGAGCCACCGTGCCCGGCCAACTTCCTCTGGTTTTTAACTGAGATTTTCTAGGCATAGAGACTACTGAGAAATTTGTTTTTTTCTTTGGTCAGTCAACTAAGCAGTAGGCAAGATAGCCAAGAACTTCTATTACACTTAATTTTGTTTTGAGACAGAGATCCCACTTTTTTGTTTCTCTTTTTTTCCTTTTTTTTTTTGAGACAGGATCTCACTGTGTCATCCAGTAGTGTGATCACAGCTCACTGCAGTCTCTACCCCTTGGGGTTAGGCAATCTGCACATCTCAGCCTCTTTTTTTTTTTTTTTTGAAATGGGAGTCTTGCTTTGTCACCCAGACTGGAGTTCAGTGGCATGATCTCGGCTCACTGTAACCTCCACCTCTTGGGTTCAAGTGATTCTTGTGCCTCAACCTCCCGAATAGCTGGGATTATAGGCATGTACCATCACACCAGGCTAATTTTTGTATTTTCAGTAGAGATGGGGTTTCACTGTCTTGGCCAGGCTGGTCTCGAACTTCTGATCTTAAGTGATCTGCCTGCCATGGCCTCCCAAAGTGCTGGGATTACAGGCGTGAGCCACCATGCCTGGCCCATCTCAGCCTCTTGAGTAGGTGGGACCACAGGTTCGCTTCATCATGCCTGGCTACTTTTTTCATTTTTTTGTAGAGACGGGGTCTCCCTATGTTGTCCAGATTGGTCTCAAACTCCTGGGCTCCAACGATCTTCCCACCTTGGCCTCCCAAGTGCTGAGATTAGAACCATGAGTTATCATGCCCAGACCACACTTAGTTTCTTCCTTCCTTCCTTCCTTCCTTCCTTTCTCTCTTTCTCTCTTTCCTCCTTTCCTTCCTTCCTTCCTTCCTTCCTTCCTTCCTTCCTTCCTTCCTTCCTTCCTTCCTTCCTTCCTTCCTTTCTTTCTCTCTCTCTCTCTTTCTCTCTCTTTCTTTCTCTCTCTCTCTCTCTCTCTCTCTTTCTTTCTCTCTCTCTCTCTTTCTTTTTCTGAGATGGAATCTCATTCTGTTACCCAGACTGGAGTGCAGTGGCGCGATCTCAGCTCACTGCAAGCTCTGCCAACTGGGTTTACCCCATTCTCCCACCTCAGCCTCCCGAGCAGCTGGGGCTACAGGCGCCTGCCACCACGCCCGGCTCATTTTGTATTTGTATTTTTATTAGAGACGGGGTTTTACCATGTTAGCCAGGATGGTCTCGATCTCCTGACCTTGTGATCTGCCCACCTCGGCCTCCCAGAGTGCTGGGCTTATAGACGTGAGTCACCGTGCCCAGCCTACACTTAGTTTCTTAATCATCAAAAGTAGTATATAACTCAGTACTGGACCTAGAAAAATTCAGCTCAATGTAGTATCCTTGGGACAGTTTGTTTTATTTAATACTAAATATAAAATCTATATTAGAGGCCAGGCATGGTGGCCCATGCCTGTAATCCCAGCACTTTGGGAGGCCAAGGCGGGCAGATCACAAGGTCAAGAGATAAAGACCATCCTGGCCAACATAGTGAAACCCCGTCTCTACTAAAAAATACAAAAATTAGCTGGGCGTGGTGGTGCGTGCCTGTAGTCTCAGCTACTCGGGAGGCTGAGACAGGAGAATTGCTTGAACCCAAGAGGTGGAGGTTGCAGTGAGCTGAGATTGCACCACTGCACTCTAGCCTGGCAACAGAGTGAGACTCTGTCTGGAAAAAAAAATAAAAATAAAAAATCTGTATTAGCATTCTCCAGAGAAACAGAACCAGGAGGGTAAATATGTAAGAGGGGATTAGGACTTGGCTTATTTAGTTATGGAGGCTGAGAAGTTCCACAACATGCTGTCTGCAAGCTCAAGAACCAGGAAAGCTGGTGGTATCATTCAGTCTGAGGCCAAAGGAGCTCGGATTGCCAAGGGGAGAAAAAGATAGACGTCCTGGTTCCTGAAGAGACTTGACCTTTGTTACCTAATCCCACTGAGGTGCTATGGAGAATTAAAATCTTTCAAGTAAGTCATGCATAAACTAGCTTTTGATACTGAAATGTCTTTTTTTTTTTTTTTTTTTTTTTTGAGACGGAGTCTCACTCTGTCACCCAGGCTGGAGTGCGTGCAGTAGTGCGATCTCGGCTCACTGCAAGCTCCGCCTCCCGGGTTCACACTAGTCTCCTGTCTCAGCCTCTCGAGTAGCTGGGACTACAGGCACCCGCCACACCATGCCCAGCTAATTTTTTGTATTTTTAGTAGAGACGGGGTTTCACCGAGTTAGCCAGGATGGTCTCGATCTCCTGACCTTGTGATCCACCCACCTCGGCCTCCCAAAGTGCTGGGATTACAGGCATGAGCCACCGCACCTGGCCTATTGGTGTCTTCTGACCCCGTAATATATGTAAATTATTCATCATATGTGGGTGAGCTGTTGGTAGCTTAAGCCAAAGAAACAAACTGCAGCCGGACGCAGTGGCTCACGCCTGTAATCCCAACACTTTGGGAGACTGAGGCAGGAGGATTGCTTGAGCCCAGGAGTTTGAGGCCAGCTCAGGCAAGATGGTGAGACCCTGTCTCTGTATAAAAAAAAACTAGGTGTGTGTGGTGATGTGTGCCTGTACTCCCAGCTACTTGGGAGGCTGAGATGGAAGGATCCCTTCAGCCCAGGAATTCAAAGCTGCAGTGAACTGCTATCATGACAATGCACTCCAGCCAGGGTGAGAGAGCAAGACCGTGTCTCTAAAAAGAAAAAAAGACGAAGCTGGGTGCGGTAATCTCAGCACTTTGGGAGGCCAAGGTGGGCAGATCACTTGAAGGTCAGGCATTCGAGACCAGCCTGGCCAACCTGGTGAAACCCCGTCTCTACTAAAATTCAAAAATTAGCCAGGCCTGGTGGCATGCACCTGTAATCCCAGTTACTCAGGAGGCTAAGGCAGGAGAATTGCTTGAACTTGGGAGGTGGAGGTTGCAGTGAGCAGAGATTGCACCATTGTACTCCTCCAGCCTGTGTGACAGAGTGGGACTCCCTCTGAAAAAAAAAAAAAAAAGAAAAAGAAAAGAAACAAACCTCTTTTCTTACCAAAGCAAACTTTTATAACACTGGACAATATGTGCTAATAATCAGAGCTGTTGCCTGAAATGAAATCCATTTAGAATAGTCAGTGTGTGATGAAAGTAGTACTGTCATCACTTTTTTGTTGTTTTTGCAGTTGTATAATTTTATTTGATGACCAGTGGTTGGTTCTTATCCACACTGAGTGTCTGTAGATTTTGAAAGTGGTAACAGGTATATAAGTAACCAAAGTATAGAGCTTGTTTTAGTGAATCTTTATCTTCATTACATTTTCTGGACAACCACATAGGGATACACTGTGTGAGACATTACTTATTCCTTTGGGCCAGACAGCTTTGTTGAGCCTGCTATCAATGTGTGCATCTGGGGTCCTCTTCTCCCTCATGGCAAATTTCCAGATATCTTTGAGTGCCTGAGAGGCTTGCTTCTTAGAGGCTCACTCCATGAATGCACTTGTGAATCTCAATAGTGTATTCTTGGGTTACCACCTGGTTGATGGCAGAACAGCCTTTCTTCTTACCACCCTTTGCGGGAACCATTCTGCTGCGCCCAAATTGGAAAGCTGTCATCACTTTAAAGCTGGGGCTTCTGGCTGGGTGCAGTGGCTCATGCCTATAATCCCAGCACTTTGGGTGGCTGAGGCAGGTGGATCACTTGAGGTCAGGAATTTGAGACCAGCCTGGCCAACGTGGTGAAACCTTATCTCTACTAAAAATACAAAAATTAGCGGGGTGTGGTGGCAGACACTTGTAATTCCAGCTACTCAGGAGGCTGAAGCAGGAGAATTGCTTGAACCTGGGAGACACTGGTTGTAGTGAGCCGAGATTGCACCACTGCCGATCATACCATTGCACCTGGTCCACAGAGTAAGACGGCATCTCAAAAAAAAAAAAAAAAAAAAAAAAAAAAAAAAAAAAGCTGGGGTTTCTTTTAAGTGCTATTTGCTGGGAAGATATTACCTGAAGAGTTACTTTTTCCTTTTCTTTTCTTTTCTTTTTTTGCATTCAGCAAAGTGTTTTTGAGGATCAGTTGCTGAACTGAATGAAAATCAGATTTTATGCCACTTGCAGAATTGAGATGATTTAGAAAACATTCATGTTGCTTCAAAGGAGAAGCATAAGCATTATTAGTCATAACTTAAGATTTACTTCCTTCCAAAAGCTAAGCACTTCTACCGTTGGCATTCTATTTATCTTCATTTTTACTATGTAAAGGATAGGACTTAATCTACTTTAAAAGGAGAGATGTGTCAAGACTGTGAGAAGCTGAAGACAGCTCATCCTAAATTAGGATGGAAAAGTCCCATTTACTAGGTTCCTGAATGGACCCTCTGCATTACCCAGCTATTCAGCTGGGAATGGTTTTACTATTATGAAGACATTAATTTTGTAGCTGTAAAGGTACTGGTTTGGTTTTTGCTTATCTTATTCTTCCAGAACTTTTTTTTTTTTCCCCAACAAAAAGTGGAACCAGTAGATTTTTTTTTTTTTTTTTTGAGATGGAGTCTCGCTCTGCCGCCCAGGCTGGAGTGCAGTGGCCGGATCTCAGCTCACTGCAAGCTCCGCCTCCCGGGTTCACGCCATTCTCCTGCCTCAGCCTCCCGAGTAGCTGGGACTACAGGCGCCGCCACCTCGCCCGGCTAGTTTTTTGTATTTTTTTTTTTTTTTTTTTTTTGAGACGGAGTCTCGCTGTGTCACCCAGGCTGGAGTGCAGTGGCGCGATCTCGGCTCACTGCAAGCTCCGCCTCCCGGGTTTACGCCATTCTCCTGCCTCAGCCTCCGAGTAGCTGGGACTACAGGCGCCCGCCACCACGCCCGGCTAGTTTTTTGTATTTTTTAGTAGAGACGGGGTTTCACCATGTTAGCCAGGATGGTCTCGATCTCCTGACTTCGTGATCCACCCGCCTCGGCCTCCCAAAGTGCTGGGATTACAGGCTTGAGCCACCGCGCCCGGCCTGTATTTTTTTTCAAGTAGAGACGGGGTTTCACCGTGTCAGCGAGGATGGTCTCGATCTCCTGACCTCGTGATCCGCCCGTCTCGGCCTCCCAAAGTGCTGGGATTACAGGCTTGAGCCACCGCGCCCGGCCGGAACCAGTAGATTAATGAAGAATCCACATCTTAGTTTTAACTTGTGTTGCCAGGTATCACTGTGCATTCACTAAAGTGCTTTACAAAATATTTTAATATTTGGGCTATATTTAGTGAAGTATGGTACAATTGGAGAGAGGTACTGTTTTAGAACTTTTCTCCAGAGAGACAAAAAGAACCTTTCCTTTTAAGAAAAGTCCTTTGACTATTTCCATAGTCCCTGGCAAAATTAAGTTGGAAAAGGCAGCTTTTTCAGCCAGATATATTTTTATTTTTACCTCCTCTCCAACCTGAACCAGTGTCCCAACTGAAATGTGTCATTCTTATCAGTGATAGTATATTCTGGGAGAAAGTGTTCCTTAGTGCGTCTAGAAGTAAAAAGCTTATGCCACTTCAGCCTGCACATCAATTTTAATAACTCTCTAAAATTGTTTATACCAACTCCCTCCACCTCACATCTGTTCACATCTGCTCATCTTTCAGATATGATACTTAAGAAAGTATCATAGGCTGGGCGCGGTGGCTCATGCCTGTCATCCCAGCAGTTTGGGAGGCCAAGGTGCGTGGATCACTTGAGGTAGGGAGTTTGAGACCAGCCTGACCAACATGGAGAAACCCTGACTACAAAAAATACAAAATTAGCCAGGCGTGGTGGCTCATGCCTGTAATCCCAGCTACTTGGGAGGCTGAGGCAGGAGAATCGCTTGAACCCGGGAGGCGAGGTTGCTCTGAGCTGAGATCGCGCCATGGCACTCCAGCCTGCGCAACAACAGCGAAACTCCATCTCAAAAAAAAAGAAAAAGTATCATTGCTCAACCAGAGAAATGCCAGTCTTTATCAAAGTCATAGTTGCATATAACAGCAGTCTTTGGTATGTGTGCAAGTTTGCATTACTTTGTTTTATTATTGTTTAAAGAGCCTTTCTTGCCAGTTGTGGTAACTCACACCTGTAATCCCAGAACTTTGGGAGGCCAAGGCAGGAGGACCTCCTGAGCCTAGAAGTTCAAGACCAGCCTGGGCAACAACCGAGAACTTGTTTCTACAAAAAATAAAATAGTTACCCAAGTGTGGTGGCAATCACCTGTAGTCTCAGCTTACTCGGGAGGTTGCTGCAGGAGGATCACTTGAGCCTAGGAGTTTGAGGCTGCAGTGAGCTATAATGGTGCAACTGCACTGAAGCCTGGGTGACAGAGCGAGCCCTGTCTCTTAAAAAAAGAAAGGTTTTCTGTATTACAAAAACGAGGCCAGGCGCAGTGGCTCACGCCTGTAATCCCAGCACTTTGGGAGGCTGAGATGGGTGGATCATGAGTTCAAGAGGTCGACACCATCCTGGTTAACATGATGAAACCCCGTCTCTACTAAAAATACAAAAATTAACTGGGCATGGTGGTATGCGCCTGTAGTCCCAGCTACTTGGGAGGCTGAGGCAGGAGAATCACTTGAACCTGGGAGGCAGAGGTTGCAGTGAGCCGAGATCATGCCACTGTACTCCAGCCTGGCAACAGAGTGAGACTCCATCTCAAAAAAAAAAAAAAAAAACCACGATTCCACTCTTGAAAACAAGTTGATAAATTGCCTTTTATTAAAGGTGTAAGTGCCTAAGTATTAAACTTCACATGAGAAAACAAAAACTGTATTAGTTATGGTTAAGTGTTTGTTTGTTTGTTTGTTTGTTTGTTTTGAGACAGAGTCTCGCTCTGTCGCCCAGACAGGCTGGAGTGCAGTGGCGCAATCTCGGCTCACTGCAAGCTCCGCCTCCCGGGTTCACGCCATTCTCCTGCCTCAGCCTCCTGAGTAGCTGGGACTATAGGTGCCCGCCACCGCGCCCGGCTAATTTTTTGTATTTTTAGTAGAAACGGGGTTTCACCGTGGTCTCGATCTCCTGACCTTGTGATCCGCCCGCCTCGGCCTCCCAAAGTGCTGGGATTACAGGCGTGAGCCACCGCGCCCGGCAGTTAAGTGTTTTTAAGAAAGTTACGTAATTAAAAGTTGTGCTGCTGTCTTGCACTGAAACTAACAGGTAAACCATGGAGAAACTGTCGTTTCTTAGTGAGGATTGCTCTGACTGTATTGTTTAAAATTACTACCCTACCCAATACTGTCTATTTCCTTACACTGCTTCATTTATTTAATTTATTTTATTATTATTATTATTATTTTTGAAACAGGGTCTTACTCTGGTTGCCCGGGCTGGAGTGCAGTGGCATGATCTTGGCTCACTGCAGCCTCAACCTCCTGGGCTCAGGTGATTCTCTCACCTTAGCCTTCCAAGTAGGTGAGATTGTAGGCATACGCCATCTCACCTGGCTAATTTTTTGTATTTTTAGTAGAGACGAGGTTTGCTGTATTGCCAGGCTGGTCTCAAACTCCTGGACTCCTGCAGTCTGCTCACCTTAGCCTCCCAGAGTGTTGGGATTACTGGTGTGAGCCACTGCGCCTGACCTATTTTTTTTTTTCATAGCATTTATCACTTTTTTTGTATGGCTGGGGGATAGGGTCTCTTTGTCACCCAGGCTGGAGTGCAATGACACGATCATGGCTCCTTGCAGCCTCAACCTCTGGGGCTCAAGTGAGCCTCCCATTTCAGCCTCCCGTGGAGCTAGGACCAGAGGGGCACACTACCACACCTGGCGTTTTGTTTTTTTTTTTTTTGTAGAAATGGGGTCTCCCTATGTTGTCCAGGCTGGTCTTGAGCTCTTGGCCTTAAGCAGTCTTCCCGCCTCAGCCTCCTAAATTTCTGGGATTACAAACATGCGCTGTGATGGCTGGCCAGTTCCTAGTTTCTTTATCTGTGAAAATGGGACTAATCACACATACCCAAACTATCTCAAAGGGCATCTTGAGAAGATGGAGAGAGAGAGAATCATGTGAAAAAGCACTTAGAAAATTGTAAAACTCCCTGCAAATGTAAGATATTGTTAATCACCTTACAAAAACCACCTTTTTAAAATGATTTGGAATCATAGATTCTAAAAGTTGATTCTAGTGGTCATCTAGTCCACATTCTTAGCTACTGAAAGAAAATAGCCGGGCCCTGTGGCTCAAGCCTGTAATCCCAGCACTTTGGGAGGCCGAGACGGGCGGATCACGAGGTCAGGAGATGGAGACCATCCTGGCTAACCTGGTGAAACCCCGTCTCTACTAAAAAAATACAAAAAAAAACTAGCCGGGCGAAGTGGTGGGCGCCTGTAGTCCCAGCTACTTGGGAGGCTGAGGCAGGAGAATGGCATAAACCCGGGAAGCGGAGCTTGCAGTGAGCTGAAATCCGGCCACTGCACTCCAGCCTGTGCGACAGAGCGAGACTCCGTCTCAAAAAAAAAAAAATAAAAATAAAAAAAAGAAAAGAAAATAAACCCTTTTGCATAATTCTCGATGAATGGTAATTGCTTTTGCTTCATTATTTTTCTATTGCTGTTGAACAAGTTCAAATTGTTCTTCATGTTCGTTTAAAATTGCCTTCCTTCAAAAACTTTAATTTATTAACTTATTTTATTTTTTTTGAGACGGAATCTCGCTCTGTCGCCCAGGCTGGAGTGCAGTGGCCGGATCTCAGCTCACTGCAAGCTCCGCCTCCCGGGTTTACGCCATTCTCCTGCCTCAGCCTCCCGGGTAGCTGGGACTACAGCTGCCCGGCTGTTGTTTTTTTTTTTTTGTATTTTTAGTAGAGACAGGGTTTCACCAAAGCCAGGACGGTCTCGATCTCCTGACCTCATGATCCGCCTGCCTCAGCCTCCCAAAGTGCTGGGATTACAGGCGTGAGCCACCGTACCCAGCCAATTTTTGTATTTTTAATAGAAATGGGGTTTCACCATATTGGTCAGGATGATCTGAAACTCCTGACCTTAGGTGATCCACCCGCCTCAGCCTCCCAAAGTGCTGGGATTACAGGCATGAACCACCGTGCCTGGCCTAGGTGTTGGATCCACTTTCTTTTTTTTTTTTTTTTTTTTTTTTGAGGCGGAGTCTGGCTCTCTTGCCCAGGCTGGAGTGCAGTGGCCGGATCTCAGCTCACTGCAAGCTCCGCCTCCCGGGTTCACGCCATTTTCCTGCCTCAGCCTCCCGAGTAGCTAGGACTACAGGCGCCCGCCACTTCGCCCAGCTAGTTTTTTGTATTTTTTAGTAGAGACGGGGTTTCATTGTGTTAGCCAGGATGGTCTCGATCTCCTGACCTCGTGATCCGCCCGTCTTGGCCTCCCAAAGTGCTGGGATTACAGGCTTGAGCCACCGCGCCCGGCCCTTTTTTTTTTTTTTTTTTTTTTTTTTTTTTTTGAGATGGAGTCTCGCTGTGTCTCCCAGGCTGGAGTGCAGTGGCGTGATCTTGGCTCACTGCAAGCTCCGCCTCCTGGGTTCACGCCATTCTCCCGCCTCAGCCTCCCAAGTAGCTGGGACTACAGGCGCCCGCCACCACGCCCAGCTAGTTTTTTGTATTTTTAGTAGAGACGGGGTTTCACCGTGTTAGCCAGGATAGTCTCGATCTCCTGACCTCGTGATCCACCCGCCTCGGCCTCCCAAAGTACTGGGATTACAGGCTTGAGCCACCGCGCCCGGCCTGGATCCACTTTCATGCCAATCTAAGGGTAAGAACATTGAGCTGTGACTCTGACCACTGTATTCTTAATCTGCTGTTCTGTCTTTCTAGCATGAAGTATTAATATAATTTGCATATCAGGCTTATCTCCAGGTTTAGCACATACACCCAACACCCTGCTTTCCATACCAGACCATTTGTGCCTCCGCAAACAAGTGGTTTAGTTTTACAGCTGCATGCCTTTCATTATAGTTGTTGACTACCCTTCTTCTCAATCTGGTAAATTCTTACCCAGTCTTCAATGACCTGTGCTGCTGTTCTCCCTTCTTTCTCACTGTCCCTTGAAGTATTTGTTTCATTGTCTGGATTTTCTTTGTTTTTTTTTTTTGAGACGGAGTCTTGCTCTGTTGCCCAGGCTGGAGTGCAGTGGCATGATCTTGGCTCACTGCAACCTCCGCCTCCTATGGTCAAGCAATTCTGCCTCAGCCTCCCGTGTAGCTGGGACTACAGGCACCAGCCACCACACATGGCTAATTTTTGTATTTTTAGTAGAGACGGGGTTTCACCATGTTAGTCAGGCTGGTTTCGAACTCCCGACCTCAGGAGTTCGCACCACTGCACTCCAGCCTGGGTGACAGAGTCTCAAAAAACAAACAAACAAAAAACCAGAAATGATTTAATCTTTGCTGTTGAAGCAGATCAACAATGCCATTTGTCTGTTTAGAAATAAGATTTTTCCAGGATTCTGTTAAAAGAAGATAAATTGTCAGTATAACAGTAGCTTCTGTCTTTACATACTGTCTTCTTAGTACTACACACTGGTGGCACATGATGCATTTAGTGCATAGTAGCATGATGTGGAGATCAGACCATAATGCTTTACTTTAGGGCGTCCAGGGGAAATTTAACAATTCTCAGTAACTCTCAGCCTTAATGGCTTGGTTATTGTTAAAATTCGTCTTTATCAAAGGAAGCACCTGGTAATGATATTTCTCCTGGCCCAACATGCTGGGTATTAACTGGAATTGCTGACTGATTTGCAGTGGGGAAACCCTGAGAGCAATTTCATGTTTGTCCACAAATTATCATTAGCAGTTTCATTTGCAGATTGAAGGAGCAGAAGGAGTGGGCTCTTTGCCAGTTACAGCTTCCCTCCGATTAGGGTGTTAGTTCAATTATGTCCAATTAACTTTTATTATAGATAGTGATGATAATTACTTGCAAGTCAGTTTTTGGCTGCAGTTAAACCAAGACTGAAGTATGAACTTGATGGATTTTAATAACTGGTATGACACATTTCACACCCTCACTCCACTGCAGTTATTTCTTTTTCCAGGCCTCTTTTAGTCAAGAGGTCAAAGCATTGAAAAAATCCATCTCACAATTAAAACATACTGTCCTTACTTTGAAGAGCCTTGTAGGATCATATTTTAAAGAATCTATTAGGAGCAGTCTAATGGCTTTTTACATTCTGAAATCATACCCTTGAGTTCACTGTTGCTTATCATAGGAGAATAGACTGAGATAAAACTAAATGTCATTCATAGCAATATATCCTTATTTTAAAATTATAGTAATTGGCAAAGTACAGTCTGGTTTTCTGATTGCATTTTAAATTATCTTCTGGCCGGGCGCGGTGGCTCAAGCCTGTAATCCCAGCACTTTGGGAGGCCGAGACGGGTGGATCATAAGGTCAGGAGATCGAGACCATCCTGGCTAACCCGGTGAAACCCCGTCTCTACTAAAAAATACAAAAAACTAGCCGGGTGAGGTGGCGGGCGCCTGTAGTCCCAGCTACTCGGGAGGCTGAGGCAGGAGAATGGCGTGAACCTGGGAGGCGGAGCTTGCAGTGAGCTGAGATCTGGCCACTGCACTCCAGCCTGGGTGACAGAGCGAGACCCCGTCTCAAAAAATAAATAAATAAATAAATAAATAAATAAATAAATTCTCTTCTAAGTGCAAAAGAAAACTTGGTTTGGGCACTTTAAAAATCAGTAGGACATTGGCTGTAATCCAGTGCCTGCAATCCCAGCATTTTAGGGGGACAAGGTGGATTGCTTAAACCTAGGAGTTTGAGACCAGCCTGGGCAACATGGTGAAACTCCTTCTCTACAAAAAATATTTTATAAAATTAGCTGGGTGCGGTGGCACATGTCTGTAGTCCCAGATGCCCAGGAGGCTGTGGTGGGAGAATCAGCTGAGCCCAGGAAGTCATGGCTGCAGTGATTGCATCACTGTGCTCCAACCTGGGAACAGAGTGAGACGCTGTCTCAAAAACAAAAGAAGTCTGGGTGCGGTGGCTCACACCTGTAATCTCAGCACTATGGGAGGCCGAAGCGGGAGGATCACTTGAGGTCAGGAGTTCGAGACCAGTCTGCCCAACATGGTGAACCCCTGTCTATACTAAAAATACAAAAGTTAACCGGGCATGGTGGCATGTGCCTGTAGTCCCTTCTACTCGGCAGGCTGAGGTGGGAGAATCGCTTGAACCTGGGAGGCAGAGGTTGCCGTGATCTGAGATCCCGTCACTCCACTCCGGGCTAAGTGACAGAGCGAGACTCCGTCTCGAAAAGAAAATCAACAGGACACTGAGGACACATTTCTTTAGCTGTATAGGAATTTTAGGGTTTTTTTTTTTTTTTTTTTTTTGAAACGGAGTCTCACTCTATTGCCCAGACTGGAGTGCGGTGGTGTGATCTTGACTCACTGCAACCTCTGCCTCCCTGGTTCAAGTGATTCTCCTGCCTCAGCCTCCTGAGTAGCTGGGACTACAGGTGCATGCCACCATACCTGGCTAATTTTTGTATTTTTAGTAGAGATGGGGTTTCACCAAGTTGGCCAGGCTGGTCTGAAACTCCTGATCTCAAGTGATCTGCCCACCTCAGCCTCCCGAAGTGCTGGGATTACAGGCATGAGCCACCATGCCCAGCTAGTATGTTTTTTTTTTTTTTTTTTTTTTTTGAGACAGAGTCTCGCTTAGTCGCCCAGGCTGGAGTGCAGTGGCGCGATCTCGGCTCACTGCAAGCTCCGCCTCCCGGGTTCACGCCATTCTCCTGCCTCAGCCTCCCGAGTAGCTGGGACTACAGGCGCCCGCCGCCTCGCCCGGCTAATTTTTTGTATTTTTAGTAGAGACGGGGTTTCACAGTGTTAGCCAGGATGGTCTCGATCTCCTGACCTTGTGATCCGCCCGCCTCGGCCTCCCAAAGTGCTGGGATTACAGGCGTGAGCCACCGCGCCCAGCTAGTATGTTATTTTAATAGAAGGTTACATATCTTTGAGAAGTAACCCTTATAAGGTAGATAAAGAGGGATAGAAACAAGGGACATAGTTCGCTTTTCTTGAAGAGGACTCGTAGGTCCCCTTCTGCTTTCTTCAAACTTTCCTATCAGTATTGTTCTTTGATAGTTACCCTGAAAAGTGAATGGACTTACAAGCAAAATATTTTTAAAATTTTAATTTTATTTGGATTTTTAAATTATTTCTTAAAATGTTGTGAGTATAAGCAAAATCTTATCTCTTTAAAATGCAAAAGACAGGCTGGGCACTGTGGCTCACGCCTGTAATCCCAGCACTTTTGGAGGCTGAGGCAGGCGGATCATTTGAGGTCAGGAGTTTGAGAGCAGCCTGGCCAACATGGTGAAACCCCGTCTCTACAAAAAATACAAAAATTAGCCGGGTGTGGTGGCATGTGTTTGTAGTCCCAGCTACTCGGGAGGCTGAGGCAGGAGAATCGCTTGAACCCAGGAGATGGAAGTTGCAGTGAGCCGAGATCGCAGCACTGTACTCCAGCCTGGGTAACAGAGCAAGACTTTGTCTCAAAAGAGAAAGAAAGCAAAAGACAAGTTGATTCCAACTGGCACGGTTATTAGATTTGCAGGTGACTTGCTGCTGTTTTCATTTTGGATGTTGCCCGCCTTGGTATCCTTTATTGTTGTGTACTCTTTCTAAGGGTGTATCAGTTTCCTTGGATATCTTTATGGGCTTGGCTGCATAAAAATTTGGTTGAGCTGGGAGCTGTGGCTTATGCCTGTAATCTCAACACTTTGGGAGGCCGAGACAGGCAGATCACCTGAGGTCAGGAGTTTGAGACCATCCCGACCAACATGGAGAAACCCTGTCTCTACTAAAAATACAAAAAAAAAAATTAGGCGGGCATGGTGGTGCATGGCTGTAATCCCAGTTACTTGGGAGGCGGAGGCAGGAGAATTGCTTGAACCTGGGAGGTGGAGGTTGCATTGAGCCCATATCAAACCATTGCACTCCAGCCTGGGCAAAAAGAGGAAAACTCTGTTTCAAGAAAAAATTTTTTTTTGGTTGAATATGACAGAATATGGCAATGCATTTTAAGAGCCTAGTTTTTGTTAATGTTTAAAGTTGGGGGATAAGTTGATGGCTGCTTGCAGAAGGGTCATAACACACTTGTTCTACCTCTAGAACTTCCCAGGCCACACTAACAAGGAAAGAAGAGGAAAGGGGGAGTATATAAACATCATCCTCGTACTACAAAGCTTTTCATCGGTTGTTCCTGAAAACCACTCTGCTATAGAATAACGAAGTCCCTGCTGGCCAGCTGCTGTTGGTGTGAAAGTGGAGAAGTTAGCTGTAGTGGGTACTTTTCAGGAAGTTGGAGATAAAGTTTGTGATGTCATTTGAAACTTTTTGGATGATGTGAGGAAAGAATGTCAAAACGGTTATACTCTGGAAGATATAACAAGGCTTTCTTTTAAAATATAAGAGTTTGCATGACACTTGATGAAGTTCTGGATGTGTGTTTAGAAGGAAGGGCCTTGAAAAACTCTTATTAAAATGTGAGCATGGGATGGGCAGGGTGGCTCACAACTGCAATCCCAGCACTTTGGGAAGTCAAGGCAGGAGGATCACTTGAGCCCTAGAGTTCAAGACCAGCCTGGGCAACATAGTGAGACCCTGTCTCTACAAAAAACTTTAAAATTAGCCAGGTGTGGTGGTGCGTGCTTGTAGTCCCAACTGTTGGGTGGGGGTGTTGGGGGTCGGGAAGACTAAGGTGGGAACAGTTGAGCCCAGGAGGTTGAGGCTGCAGTTGTGATCATACTACTGCACTAAATGAAGCCTGGGCAACAGAGTGATACCCTATCTTTAAAAAAAAAAAAAAAAAAAGATAAAAAAATGAAAACTGAACACGGCAGTTAAAGAGATGGCAGTGAATGTCAGGTATGAAGAAGGGAGGATCATTAATAGTTCCTCCTTTAGGCCGGGCGCGATGGCTCAAGCCTGTAATCCCAGCACTTTGGGAGGCCGAGACGGGCGGATCACGAGGTCAGGAGTTCGAGACCATCCTGGCTAACATGGTGAAACCCCGTCTCTACTAAAAAATACAAAAAACTAGCCGGGCGAGGTGGCGGGCGCCTGTAGTCCCAGCTACTCGGGAGGCTGAGGCAGGAGAATGGCGTAAAAACCCGGGAGGCGGAGCTTGCAATGAGCTGAGATCCGGCCACTGCACTCCAGCCTGGGCGACACAGCGAGACTCCGTCTCAAAAAAAAAAAAAAAAGTTCCTCCTTCAAGGTAGGCATTTCTTTTTCTGTTTCTTCTTTCTCTCTCTTTTTTTTTTTTTTTTTTTTGAAATAGGGCCTAGCTCTGTCACCCAAGCTGGAGTGAAATGCTATGATCTTGGCTCACTGCAACCTCTACCTCCCGGGTTCAAGCAGTTCTCATGCCTTGGCCTCCCGAGTAACTGGGATTACAGGCACATGCCACCATACCTGGCTAATTTTTGTACTTTTAGTAGAGATGGGGTTTCACCATGTTGCTCAGCGTGGTGTTGAACTCCTGACCTCAGGTAATCCACCCGCCTCACCCTCTCAAAGTGCTGGGATTACAGATGTGAGCCACTGCGCCCAACCTATTTGTTTCTTCTTTCTTCAGACAGGGTCTCACTCTGTCGCCCAGGCTGGTGTGCAGTGGCACAATCACAGCTCACTGAAGCCTCAAACTCTTGGGTTTAAGCAATTCTCCCACCTTAGCTCCCAAGTAGCTGGGACTGCAGGCACACACCACCACACCTGGCTAATTTTTTTAAGACATGGTCTCAGTTTGCTATCCAGGGTGGTCTCAAATTCCTGGGCATGGCCGGGCATGAGTGATTCTCACCTTTAATCCCAGCACTTTGGGAAGCCAAGGCAGGCAGATTACCTGAGGTAGGAGTTGGAGACTAGCCTAACCAACATGGTGAAACCCAGTCTCTACTAAAAATACAAAAATTAGCCGGGTGTGGTGACATGTGCCTGTAATCCCAGCTACTTAGGAGACTGAGGCAGAAGAATCACTTGAACCCAGAAAGTGGAGCCGAGATCGCACTCCAGCCTAGGTGACAGAGGGAGACTCTTGTCTCAAAAAAAAAAAAAAAATTCGTGGGCTCAAGCGATCTTCCTGACTCAGTCTCCCAAAGAGCTGGGATTGCAGTCATGAGCCACGGCACCTGGCTCAGGATAGGTGTTTTTCTTTTTGCTTTCCAATGGCAAAATTCTCTATCTTTAGAATAAGGGAGTCCGTGAATGCTCACAGTGGAAGCATTCCCAGAACAGAGTGGAAGTAGGGAGATAATTTGAAGTGTAGGCACTGGAGAAAATGTTATTCAAAAAACTGTTGAGAAGAAATTGGAAGTCGATGAGGCAGAAAGATACAGGAAACCTATTCCAGGTGGCAAGAACCCCAGTGGCACACTCACCCATGTGATTCTCCATTAAGATAAATGAGAGTAGTTGCTAACAGACCACTCTCACCTCTTTTTGACCCCCAACCTCACCCTTTCTAGACTTCAACCTTGTATTTTTTAAGATAAGAAAATTTGGCCAAGCATGGTGGCTCACACCTGTAATCCCAGCTTTTGGGAGGCCGAGGTGGGCAGATCACGAGGTCAGGAGATCGAGACCATCCTGGCTAACACGGTGAAACCCCATCTCTACTAAAAATACAAAAAAAAAATTAGCTGGGCATGGTGGTGGGCACCTGTAGTCCCAGCTACTCCAGCTACTCAGGAGGCTGAGGCAGGAGAATGGCATGAACCCGGGAGGCGGAGCTTGCCATGAGCCGAGATCGTGCCACTGCACTCCAGCCTGGGCAACAGAGCAAGACTCCGTCTCAAAAAAAAAAAAAAAAAAAAAATTGAAATATATAGGACATTTGCAAGTATGCTAGAAATAATTTTTTTTCTTTCAATCATTTGAGAGTGTTGCTGACCTGATGCTCCATCATCCCTGAATACTTTAGTATTTCCTATAAACAAGGGGCATTTTCCAACTTTACAATACAACTGTCAAAATTAGGAAAGTAACATTGACACATTACTTCCATATAATTATCAGATCCTCTTCAAATGTTGCTTATTATTGTACCAGTTATATGCTTTATAGCAAAAAGGATCCAGGTCAGAATCACACATTGCATTTATTTTTCATGTTGTCTTAGTCTCCTCCAGTCTGGAACAGTTTCTTCAGGCCTTCTTTGATGTTCATAACCTTGATGCTATTAAGTTATTTTGTAGAAAGTCCCTCAGTTTGGACTTGTCTGGTGATTCCTCGTGTTTAATTTAGGTAACACATCTTCAGCAGGAATATCACAGGAGTGATGCTGTGTTGTTCATTGCATGATTTCAAAAGGTACAGAATTTTGATTTGTATCAGTACTGATAATGTTTGATCACTTGATTAAAGTGGTGTCTGCTAGGCTTTTCCAAAGTAAAGTTACTCATTTTCCCTTTGTAATTATTATTTTTAGGAGACAGGGCTTAGAAACTATACAACTATTCCATTCCTTTTCAGTCTTTCAATGTATTAGTTTGTTTACATTAGTATGAACTAATGACTTCCTGTTTTATTCAATGAAATATAATCTTTTGTTTATTTTGATGCTCAGGTTATTCCAGATTTGGCCACTAAATCAAGAAAAATAATTTTTTTTTTTTTTTTGAGACAGAGTCTTTGCTCTGTCACCCAGGCTGGAGTGCAGTGGGGCGATCTCGGCTCACTACAAGCTCCACCTCCTGGATTCACGCCATTCTCCTGCCTCAGCCTCCCGAGTAGCTGGGACTACAGGCGCCCGCTACCACGCCTGACTAATTTTTTTGTATTTTTAGTAGAGATGGGGTTTCACCGTGTTCGCCAGGATTGTCTCGATCTCCTGACCTTGTGATCTGCCCGTCTCGGCCTCCCAAAGTGCTGGGATTACAGGCTTGAGCCACCGCGCCCGGCCTAAGAAAAATAATTATATAAATATATGTTTAGTCATAAAGATGCCCAAATAATCTGCCATTCTTTTATTTCAAAAGATTGACAGATACTCCCCAAACTAACACCTTCAGGCAATGGTAGAAAAGAAAAATTCACAACTGTTGTATTCCTGGTAACATGTCTGCTTTACTCAGTGTACCCACTCACTGTCTTCTCTAATTTCTACTGTGTAAACCTCTCAGGGGTTTCCCTCACCAACTGAGCATCTTGTGACTTCTTTGTCCTTTGATATTTCACTATTATTCTTTGAGCACTTTCTTTCCTGCACAATAAGATATATTAGACTCATCTAGTACTTTCTCTGCCTCAGTCAGTTCTCCAAGGAGCCTTGGTTCCTTTCGATGGAAAATGCAGTATTTAGAGACCAAGAGTAGGCCCTACTGGGGCTCATTGAAATTGGATGGGAGTGATCACTGCATCCAGTACTCTTCTCATTCTGTTTGGGTAGCTTCCATTTCTAATTCAGTTGAAGTGACTTAATAGAACTGGGTAAAAGTTGGTGAGTAACTGAGTTGGTAAGGGAGGTCCCAAAGAGAGAAGAAATTAAAGAGGACAGTGGGCCAGACGCGGTGGCTCACGCCTATAACCCCAGGAATTTGGGGGCCCAAGGCAGGTGGATCACGAATTCAGGAGTTCAAGACAAGCCTGGCTAAAATGGTGAAACCCCATCTCTACTAAGAATACAAAAAATTAGCCGGGCGTGGTGGTGGGCGCTTGTAATCCCAGCTACTCGCGAGGCTGAGACAAATTGCTTGAACCCGGGAGGCAGAGGTTGCAGTGAGCTGAGATCCTGGCACTGCACACTCCAGCCTGGGCGACAGAGCGAGTCTCCATCTCAAAAAAAAAAAAAAAAAAGGGACACAGAATGAAGATGTGTACGAGTAATAGAAGAATTTTCAACTTTTGTTTTCTACCACTATCCATAAGATTACTTCTCGGGGGGTGGTAGCTGTTTTTTTTTTTTTTTTTTTTTTTTTTTTTTTTGAGGTATCTTTGAGATAAAAGAAAGGAAAGGCCAGGCGCTATGGCTTACATCTGTAAGCCCAGCACTTTGGGAGGCCGAGCAGGCAGATCACCTGAGGTCAGAAGTTCAAGACCAGCCTGGCCAACATGGTGAAAATCCATCTCTACTAAACTAAAAATACAAAAATTAGGCGGGCGTGCTGGCGGGCATCTGTAATCCCAGCTACTCCGGAGGCTGAGGCAGGAGAATCGTTTGAACCTGGGAGGCGGAGGTTGCAGTAAGCCAATATTGCGTCATTGCACTCCAGCGTGGATGACAGAGTGAGACTCCGACTCAAAAAACAAAAGTAAATTAATTTTAAAAGGGAGGGCAAGTTACAGTATTTGGGCATCTTTAGGGTTACGTGTGTATTTATAGGATTTTTCCCTCGATTAACTCAATGCTAAAATAATGTTGACTTAAATGAACTTGTTTGGTGGGACTTAATATGTAGTATAAGATGCATATTTAACAGGTTAGAAGCAGTCACACACTTTGATAAATAACAATACTGAGGCCAGACGCAGTGGCTCATGCCTGTAATCCCAGCACTTTGGGAGGCCGAGGCAGGCGGATTGCTTGAGCTCATGAGTTCCAGACCAGCCTGGGCAACATGGCAAAAACCTATCTCTATAAAAAACAAAAAAATTAGCCATGTGCAATGGTGTGCTCCTATAATCCCGGCTACTCGGGAAGCTGAGGCAAGAAGATCCCTTAAGCCTAGAAGTTGGAAGTTGCAGTGAGCTATGATTGCACCACCATACTCCAGCCTGGATGACAGAGTGAGACCCTGTCTCAAAAACAAACAAACAAACAGAAAAGCAATTCTGAATCACTATTGAATTTCTCAGGGCCACAGAAGGGAGCCAAATAATTCTGCTGATCATTGAGTGAGTTGTGGTACTTTGAACACTTTAGAGGTTTAAAGAACTGCTTTAGGCCAGGTGTGGTGGCTGACGACTGTAATCCCAGCAATTTGGGAGGCCGAGGCGGGCAGATTACCTAAGGTTGGGAGTTTGAGACCAGCCTGACCAACATGGAGAAACCCCATCTCTACTAAAAATTCAAAATTAGCTGGGTGTGGTGGCACATGCCTGTAATCCTAGCCACTTGGGAGGCTGAGGCAGGAGAATCAATTGAACCCAGGAGGCGGAGGTTGCGGTGAGCCAAGAGCATACCATTGCACTCCAGCCTGGGCAACAAGAGCGAAACTCCATCTCAAAAAATAGACTACTTTATTAGTTTTTTGTTTTGCAGGCAATTCCTGAAATGAGGAAGCTTCCTAAAGTGAATTTCAGAATCTTTTTTTTATCTGTGTGTTTAGCTATGAAAGTATTATTCTAACAGGGACTGTATATCTGTTTTTCCTTCCTGCAGATTGACCCAGCATTCCAAATTTCATTAGCTAGTTATGGTCGGCCAGGTGTGGAAGGAGGTGCTCCACCTCTTCCTTTAAGCTTTCAATTCTTGGGCCCCTTTAAGGCTTAGCAGCCTCTTCAGCTTTCAGAGACCATTTAGCTTCAGAAACCTGCTAATTTCTTGGATATGTGGAGTGTGAACCATAAATCTTCAAGTTATAGTGAGTCTCAGTAACAAGCATTGTAAGTGCTTTGATTTTCACTAAGGCTATATAGAAGCCTTTGCCAAAGGTTATTACATATCAGGATTTCTCATGGTCCATACTCAGGCTGGGGGAGGAGAAGGAAAGGCCTAAAGGGAATGGAATGCATTAATGTATCAAACTTGTCTTTCCGTATTACCTTAAAATCTGCCTTGGCAAGATTGGCAAACTAGCCCTAGATAGCAGAAGAATAGAAGATACAGTGGGGGACGGGCATGCTGGCTCACGCCTGTAATCCCAGCACTTTGGGAGGCCGAGGCGGGCAGATCACGAGGTCAGGAGATTGCGACCATCCTGGCCCACATGGTGAAACCCCATCTCTACTAAAAATACAAAAAAATTAGCTGGGCATAGTGGCGGGTGCCTGTAGTCCCAGCTACTTGGGGGGCTGAGGCAGGAGAATGGCGTGAACCTGGGAGGCGGAGCTTGCAGTGAGCTGAGATTGCGCCACTGCACTCCAGGCCGAGCGACAGAGCAAGACTCTGTCCCCCCCAAAAAAAAAGAAGAAGAAGATGATACAGTGAAGAGCAATGTGTTAGCTATAAGTAAAACTTCATTCTCCCTGCCCGGAATTTACTATCCTTTCTAAAGCTCTTCACTAGAAATGTACAGCAAGGCTTTGTGCACAGAGAAGTAGTTCTAAGAAGTTGTAAGGCCAAATGGATACATAGTGGATACATGGCCAAGGACACATGTGAAATCCTTTTCCCCAGAAAATTCAAAATAATATAGGGAGCAGGGAGATGCTTCCTGCTAGAGACCTGGGCGGGCTCTATGATGCCCAGCTTCCAAAGGATGTCACAGCACAAGTGTCCAAATGGAAACTGACTTAGGAAAGGTATGAGTTGAGAGTAGGTTCAAAGTCGGGGTTTACTTCTCACATTCAGGGAGAGAATGAGGATACAAGGGGAAGGGTTTTCTGTGCTAGGATTGCTTGAGAATGAGAAGTAACTATTCCATCATTACTTGTATTGTTCTTTGATACAGTTTACTCTGTGTGAATGATACAGCTCTCCCCTGGGGGAATAAAAGTCTGACCACTTCAACCTTTTCTTTGCCTCTATATAGTCATTTTCCCTGTGGATTCTTGCCTTGGTTATAGTTGCTGTCTTATCCTTCACTTTGAAAGGATTTTCACTATGAATTGATTCCGAAGTGTTAGGCTGGCCAAAGCATAAAAATGAGTTAGATTGCAAAGTGTTGGCCTGGGAGAGGTGATTCCTCCAACTCATCAGGAAGTCAGTAATTACATGCACACTTAAAACAAAACAAAAACCTGTGGCCAGGCATGGTGGCTCACGCCTATAATCCCCAGCACTTTGGGAGGCCAAGGTGGACAGATCATGAGGTGAGGAGATCGAGACCGTCCTGGCCAACAAGGTGAAACCCCATCTCTAGTAAAAATATAAAAATTAGCTGGGCGTGGTGCCTCCCGCCTGTAATCCCAGCACTTTGGGAGGCCAAGGCAGGCGGACTCACAAGGTCAGGAGATGGAGACCATCCTGGCTAACATGGTGAAACCCCATCTCTACTAAAAATAAAAAAAAAATTAACAGGGCATGGTGGCACACGCCTGTAGTCCCAGCTACTCGAGAGGCTAAGGCAGGAGAATCACTTGAACCTGGGAGACTGAGGTTGCAATAAGCCAAGATCGCGTCATTGCACTCCAGCCTGGGCTACAAGAGCGAAACTTCATCTCAAAAATAATAATAATAATAAAACCACAGCTTAGAATTGTATGTTTTTTTTGTATATAATAGTGTAATAAGGGATATAATATGTGCTTGTTAAATATTGACTGGAGAGGCAGCTGTGGAACCGTTCAATGTTTTTCAGACATTTTATGCCCACAATAGAGATTGCATCTCAATAAACATACACATATAATATAGATAACAGTCATGAAACAATAAGTATGCTTACTATTATTTTGTGGCATTTTAAATTCAACACTTTTAAAAGGCTGGTCACAGCGTGCAGATTGGAAAATATTTAATGGAATGATCACATGTCTAGGAACTAAGAGATTCAATACCAGATCCACTGACCCAGCTTTATATCACAAAACAAGTTATTTAATCTTTCTGAGCCTAGGTTTCCATATCTGTAGAAAGAAAATAATACTTGTTCTATCTAGAATAAGATTGTTTTAAATTTCAAATTAAGGCCGGGCACAGTGGCTCATACCTGTAATCCCAGCACTTTGGGAGACCGAGGTGGGACGATCATTTGAGTCCAGGAGTTTGAGACCAGCCTGGGAAACATGGTGAGACACCATCTCTACATAAAGGAAAAAAAAATTAGCTGGGCATGGTGGCTCACGCCTGTAGTCCCACCTACTTGGAAGGCTGAGGTGGGAGGATCACTTGAGCTCAGGAGGTTGAGGCTTCAGAGAGCCATAATTCATGCCATTGGATATTGAAGCCTGGGTGACAGAGCAGAACCCTGTCTCAAAAAAAAACTTGTTTGTTTTTTGAGACAGAGTCTCGCACTGTCGCCCAAGCTAGAGTGCAGTGGTGCAATTTCAGCTCACTGCAACCTCCATCTCCTGGGTTCAAGCGATCCTCCTGCCTCAGCCTCCCAAGTAGCTTTGATTACAGGTGCCTGCCACCACGCCCAGCTAATTTTTTGTACTTTTAGTAGAGACAGAGTTTCACCATGTTGGCCAGGCTGATCTCGAACTCCTAACCTCGTGATTCGCCCACCCGGGCCTCCCAAAGTGCTGGAATTACAGGCTTGAGTCACTGTGCCTGCCAAAAATTTGTTTAAATCAAATAACGTATGTAAATGTGTTTCAAAGTATAAAGAGGCTGAGCACAGTGGCTCATGCCTGTAATCCCAGAACTTTGGGAGGCTGAAGTGGGCGGATCACTTGAGGTCAGGAGTTCAAGACCAGCCTGGCCAAAATGGTGAAACCCCATCGCTACTAAAAATACAAAAATTGCCCAGGCGTGGTGGTGCACAACTGTAGTCCCAGCTACTCGGGAAGCTGAGGCTCAAAAATTGCTTGAACCCAGGAGGCGGAGGTCCCACTGCACTCCAGCTAGGTGACAGAGCAAGACTCAGTCTCCAAAAAAAAAAAAAGTATGAAGAAGTGTAAAGCAGTGGTTTGGTTCTGTTGTGACTTCTGTTTCATGGGAAAGTAATAATTCTTAATTGCCTTTTTTTTTTTTTTTTTTAAAGAGAGGCGATCTTACTCTGTTGCCCCGGCTGGAGTACAGTGGATATTCACAGGTACAATTATGGCACACTGCAAGCTCAGGCTCCTGAGCTCCAGCAATTCTGTCATCTCAGCCTCCTAAGTAGCTGGGACTACATGTTTATGCCACCACACTTGGCTAATTTTTTAAAAGTTTTTAAAGAGTTGGAATTTTACTATGTTGCCCCGGCTAGTCTTGAATTCCCGGCTTCAAGGAGTCCTCCTACCTCAGCCTCCTGAGTAGCTGGGATTACAGACGTGAGCCACTGTGCCCCACAAGAGCCGACATGTAAATAATGTTTACTGTGTGTCAGGCACCTAAGCTCTGGAATATGTTAAACCCAAATTTAATCTTCAAAACAATCTTGGCCAGGTGCGGTGGCTCACGCCTGTAATCCCAGCACTTTGGGAGCTGAGGCAGGTGGATCACCTGAGGTCAGGAGTTCGAGACCAGCCTGGCCAACATGGTGAAACCCCATCTCTACTAAAAATACAAAAAATTAGCCGAGCATGGTGGCAGGAGCCTGTAACCCCAGCTACTTGGGAGCTTGAGGCAGGAGAATCGCTTGAACCCAGGAGGAAGAGGTTGCAGTGAGCTGAGATTGTGCCACTACACTCCAGCCAGGGTAAGATAACGAGACTCTGCCTCAAAAAAGGCTGGGCATGGTGGCTCATGCCTATAATCCTAGCAGTTTGGGAGGCCAAGGCAGGTGGATCATTTGAGGCCAGGAGTTCAAGACCAGCCTGGCCAACATGGTGAAACCCTGTCTCTACTAAAAATACAAAAAATTAGCTGGATGCATTGGCACATACCTGCAATCCCAGCTACTCGGGAGGCTGAGGCAGGAGAATCACTTGAACCCGGGAAGCAGAGGTTGCGGTGAGCCGAGATCTCACCACTGTACTCCAGCGTGGGCGACAGAGCGAGACTTCATCTCAAAAAAAAAAAAAAAATCTCGTGAAGGTAGGGTACATTTTATAAATGGTGGTAAACGATGTTCCCAAGGTCACACAGCTGGTAAATGCAAAGAGCTGGGATTCAAATTTAGGCAGTGTGCTTCTAGTTTTCTCTCACCTACTTCAATATAGTGCCTTTTCGTTAATCCCAGGTTTCTTGAGGTGATCTGAGCTTCAGTTGACATCTACCTGTGGATATTCCCCTTTTGAAGACTTTTCTAAGAATGACTTGTCCTTGCCACTGCATCTTTTTCCTGGGTTACTTCCTGGCTCTGTCAGTTTTATGTTTCTGTAATCCAAATTAGGAAGAGCTAATTTGTATGTTATCCCAAACTAGACAGTCTAGGAATGAGTTTGTTTTTTAAGTGACAGGGTTTTGTTAGTTGCACAGGGTAGACACAAACTCCTGGGCTCAAGTGATCTTCCCACTGCAGCTTCCCAAGTAGCTGGGATTACAGGTATATGTCAGTGTGCCCAGCAAGAATGAGAATTTATCCCCACAAAATGCTGTAATGCATTTGATGATCAAATACAAGTGACTTCACAAAAGTGTGCATATAATTTTAAGAAATTCTTGTTATACCATATTTACATATTATATATACTTAATACCCAGCATTTATATTATAAGCATTTTTTGTTTAGATATTCTTTAACAATATTAACATATTATTAGATGAATGCTAATGTTATTAGATGAATACCTCATAATTTATGTAACCATTTTCCTGCTTTTGGAATTATTTACATTAGATTTAAAGAGACAGGGTTTTGTTAGTTGCACAGGGTGGACACAAACTCCTGGGCTCAAGTGATCTTCCCACTGCAGCCATAATCCATTTAGATTATTTCCAGTTTTTAAATCATTATGAACAGCACTGCAGTGAAGAGAATTTCCTGTAAATCTTTTTTCACATCTTTGATTATTTCCCTAAATTAAGATTTTATTTATTTTTTTGAGACAGGGTCTCCCTCTGTTACCCAGACTGGAGTGCAGTGGTGCATTCATAACTCACTGCAACCTCAAGCTTCTGAGCCTAAGTGATCCTCCTGCCTTAGCCTCCCAGGCAGCTGGGATCACAGGCATGTGCCAACACACCCAGCTAATTTTTTATTTTTTGTAGAGATGGGGTCTCTGTGTTGTCCCGGCTGGTCTCAAATTGCTGGTCTCAAGTGATCCTCCCATCTCAGGCTCCCAAGTACTGGAATTACAAGTGTGAGCCAGCATGCCTGGCCCCTTGATACTTTGATCTTATGGGACCGCCATTGTATGTGCAGTCTAGTGTTGACTGAAATGGGGCATGCCTGTATACAAAACATTGTTATTAACTATAGTCACCATGTTGTACAATAGATCTCTTGAACTTGTTTCTCTTGCTTAGCAAAAATTTTGTTTCCTTCTTCCTGGTCACCCCTCTCCGGTCCATTATCTCTCTGATTCTGAGTTTGACTTTTTTAGATTCCACATATTAGTGAAATTATGCAGTATTTGTCTTTCTGTGTCAGACTTATTTCACTTAACATAATGTCCTCCATGTTCATTCATGTTACTTAAAATGGCAGGATTTCTTTCTAAGGCTGAATAGTCTTTCATTGTGTTTATATACATTTTCTTTCATCTGTTCATCCATTGATAGACACTTAGGTTGATTCCATATCTTGGCTGTTGTGAATAATGCTGCAGTGAACGTGGGAGTGCAGGTATCTTTTCAACATGCTGATTTCATTTCCTTGTATATATGCCCAGTAGTGGGATTGCTGGATCATATGGTAGTTCTGTTTCCAGTTTTGTGAGAAACCTCCATACTGTTTTCCCTGATAGCTGTGCTAATTTACATTCTCACCAACAGTGTACAAAGGTTCCTTTTTTCCACATCCTCTCCAACAGTTTTTTTAATATATCTTTTTAATAGCCATTCTGACAGGTGTGAGTTGATATGGGGTATTTTTGTTTGTTTTTGGTTTTTTGTTTTTTGAGACAAGGTCTCACTCCCATCACCCAGGCTGGAGTACAGTGGCACGATCATGGCTCACTGCAGCGTCAACTTCTGGACTCAGGTGATGCTCCCACCTCAGTTGCCCAAGTAGCTGGGACTACAGGTATGAGCCACCATGCCCAGCTAATTTCATTGTGGTTTTAACTTGCATTTCTCTGACAGTTACCAGTGTTGAGCATTTTTTCATGTACCTATTGGCCATTTATATGTCTTTGGAGCAGTGTCTTTTGAGTTCTACTCCCAATCTCCCATTTCTTTTTTTTTTTTTTTTTTTTTGGAGACGGAGTCTCGCTCTGTCGCCCAGGCTGGAGTGCAGTGGCCGGATCTCAGCTCACTGCAAGCTCCGCCTCCCAGGTTTACGCCATTCTCCTGCCTCAGCCTCCCGAGTAGCTGGGACTACAGGCGCCCGCCACGTCGCCCAGCTAGTTTTTTTGTACTTTTTAGTAGAGACGGGGTTTCACCGTGTTCGCCAGGATGGTCTCGATCTCCTAACCTTGTGATCCGCCCATCTCGGCCTCCCAAAGTGCTGGGATTACAGGCTTGAGCCACCGCGCCCAGCCTATTCCCATTTCTTAATTGGGTTGTTTTGTTGCTGTTGAGTCATTTGAGTTCTTTATGTATTTTGGATATTAACCCCTTATTGGATATATGGTTTGCAGATATTTTCTCTCTCCCTGTAGATTGTCTCCTAACTGTTTTTGTTTCTGTGGGTTTTTTTTTTTTTTTTTTTTTTTTTTTTTTTTTTGAGACGGAGTCTCGCTGTGTCTCCCAGGCTGGAGTGCAGTGGCGTGATCTCGGCTCACTGCAAGCTCCGCCTCCCGGGTTCACGCCATTCTCCCGCCTCAGCCTCCCAAGTAGCTGGAACTACAGGCGCCCGCCACCACGCCCGGCTAGTTTTTTGTATTTTTAGTAGAGACGGGGTTTCACCATGTTAGCCAGGATAGTCTTGATCTCCTGACCTCGTGATCCACCCGCCTCGGCCTCCCAAAGTGCTGGGATTACAGGCTTGAGCCACCGCACCCGGCCTTCTGTGCGTTTTTTTGAGACGGAATTTCACTCGTCATCCAGGTTGGAGTCCAATGGTGCCATCTCGGCTCACTGCAACCTCCACCTCCCATGTTCAAGTGATTCTCCTGCCGCAGCCTCCTGAGTAGTTGGTGTTACAGGCACGTGCCACCATGACCACCTAATTTGTGTATTTTTTAGTAAAGATGGGGTTTCTCTATGTTAGCCACGCTGGTCTCAAACTACTGACCTCAGGTGATCCACCCACATCAATCTCCCAAAGTGCTAGGATTACTGTCATGAGCCACCGCACCCATCCTCTTCAATATTTTATACTTATTAGTGTATGAGTCTTTCACCTCTTTAAATAAATTTATTCCCAAGCCTTTTTTTTTTTTTGGTAGCTATTGTAAATGAGATTGTTTTATTTATTTATTTATTATTTTTTTTTGAGATGGAGTCTTGCTCATCGCCCAGGCTGGAGTGCAGTGGCGCGATCTCGGCTCACTGCAAGCTCTGCCTCCCGGGTTCACGCCATTCTCCTGTCTCAGCCTCCCGAGTAGATGAGACTACAGGTGCCCGCCACCACGCCCAGCTAATTTTCTGTATTTTTAGCAGAGACGGGGTTTCACTGTGTTAGGCAGGATGGTCTCCATCTCCTGACCTCGTGATCCGCCCACCTCGGCTTCTCAAAGTGCTGGGATTACAGGCGTGAGCCACCGCGCCCAGCCTGTTTTCTTTATTTCTTTTTTGGATAGTTTGTTCTTAGTATATAGAAACACTGCTGATTTTTATACATTGATTTCCTATGCTACTACTTAACTGAATTTGTTCATTAGTTCTAATAGTTTTTTGGAGTCTTTAGGGTTTTCTGTATGTAAGATCATGTCATCTGCAGACAGATAAAATTTTACTTCCTTTCTGATTTGGATGTCTTTTTATTTATTTTTCTTGCCTAATTGCTCTTTCTGGGACTTATAGTACTATGTTGAATAAAAGTGGCTTGAGTGGGCCGAGGCGGGTAGATCATGAGGTCAGGAGATGGAGACCTTCCTGGCCAGCATGGTGAATCCCTGTCTCTACTAAAAATACAACAATTAGCTGGGCATGGTGGTGTGCACCTGTAGTCCCAGCTACTCAGGAGGCTGACGAAGGAGAATCGCTTGAACCCCGGGAGGCAGAGGTTGCAGTGAGCCGAGACTGCATCACTGCACTCCAGCCTGGGCGACAGAGCGAGACTTTAAAAAAAAGTGGCTAGAGTGGTCCTTGTCTTTTTCCTGATCTTAGAGGAAAAGCATTCAACTGTCCACCATTGAGTATGATGTTAACTGAAGACTTGTTGTATATGGCCTTTATGTATTGAGGTACATTCCTTTTATACCTAATTTTTTTTTTTTTTTTTTTGAGACGGAGTCTCGCTCTGTAGCCCAGGCTGGAGTGCAGTGGCCGGATCTCAGCTCACTGCAAGCTCCGCCTCCCGGGTTCACGCCATTCTCCGGCCTCAGCCTCCCGAGTAGCTGGGACTACAGGCGCTGCCACCTCACCCGGCTATTTTTTGTATTTCTTAGTAGAGACGGGGTTTCACCGTGTTAGCCAGGATGGTCTCGATCTCCTGACCTCGTGATCCGCCCGTCTCGGCCTCCCAAAGTGCTGGGATGACAGGCTTGAGCCACCGCGCCCGGCCTATACCTAATTTGTTGAGTTTTTCTCATGAAAGTATGTTGGCCGGGCGCGGTGGCTCAAGCCTGTAATCCCAGCACTTTGGGAGGCCGGGACGGGCGGATCACGAGGTCAGGAGATCGAGACCATCCTGGCTAACACGGTGAAACCCCGTCTCTACTAAAAAACACAAAAAACTAGCCGGGCGAGGTGGCGGGCGCCTGTAGTCCCAACTACTCGGGAGGCTGAGGCAGGAGAATGGCATGAACCCGGGAGGCGGAGCTTGCAGTGAGCTGAGATCCGGCCGCTGGACTCCAGCCTGGGCGACAGAGCGAGACTCCGTCTCAAAGAAAAAAAAAAGAAAGTATGTTGAATTTTGTCAGATGCTTTTTGCATCTATTGCGATGATCTTATGGTTTTTGTCCTTCACTCTGCTTGTATGGTTTATCACATTTACAGATTTGTGTATGTTGAACCACCCTTGTAGTCCTGGGATAAATCTCACTTGATCATGGTGAATGATCCTTTTAATGAGCTGTTGAATTTGGTTTCTTAGTATTTTGTTGAGGATTTTCAGAGATATTGACCTGTAATTTTCTTGTAGTGTCCTTGTCTCGCTTTGGTATCAGGGTAATGCTGACATCATAAAATCAATTTGGAAATGTATCTGGAAGTATTTCATCCTCTCTGATTTTTGGGAAGAGTTTGAGAAGGATTGGTACTGGTTTTACCTTAAGTGTTTAGCAGAATTATTCTGGTCTCTTGATGTTTTCATTGCCTTGCTGAGCATAGACCCAGGTACTTATGAGCAAAATTCTACTCAGTCTGACAACTCTGCTTACAATTATGAATGTGACTAATGCAGTGGTCACTCTACCTTTCTAAGGTAGTTCAGCTCAAGTTACAGTGATCCAGTCCCGATAGAGCTTTGAAACCTCAAGTCTATTACATAACGTAATGAAAAATCGGCTTGGTGAGGTGGTTCACAGTACTTTGGGAGGCTGAGGCAGGTGGGTCACTTGAGTTTGGTGTTTAAGATCAGGCTGGGCAACATGGCAAAACCCCACTTCTACCGAAAAAAAAAAATACAAAAAATTAGCTAGGCATGATGGCATGCGCCTGTAGTCCCAGCTACTCAGGAGGCTGAGGTGCAAGGATTGCCTGAGCCCAGGAGGTGGAGGTTGCAGTGAACCAAGATCACACCACCATATTCCAGTTTGGGTGACAGAAGGAGGCCCTGTCTTAAAAAAAAAAAAAAAAAAGTGGGGGTTGGGAGAACACTCATTTTTACTTGATAGGAATTAAAACATTAAAACACAGAAGCCTGCAGCCATAAAAAGGAATGAATTCATGTCCTTTGCAGGGACATGAACGAAGCTGGAAACCATCATTCTCAGCAAACTAACACAGGAACAGAAAACCAAACACCACATGTTCTCACTCCTAAGTGGGAATTGAACAATGAGAACACATGGACATAGGGGAACATCTATACCGGGGCCCTGTTGGGGGTAAGGGGTAAGGCAAGGGAGAGCATTCGGACAAATACCTAATACATTTGGGGCTTAAAACCTAGATGACAGGTTGATAGATGCAGCAAACCACCATGGCACATGTATACCTATGTAACAAACCTGTGCATTCTGCACATGTATCTCAGAACTTAAAATTTTTAACAAAAACACAGAGGCCAAATAATACTTTTCAATACGGTGCAGAAGTAATGCCCAGGCTTAAAAAAAAAAAAAAAAAAAAAAGTCCAGGCCGGGTGCGGTTTCTCAAGCCTGTAATTCCAGCACTTTGGGAGGCCGAGACGGGTGGATCACGAGGTCAGGAGATTGAGACCATCCTGGCTAACCCGGTGAAACCCCGTCTCTACTAAAAAATACGAAAAACTAGCCGGGCGACGTGGCGGGCGCCTGTAGTCCCAGCTACTCGGGAGGCTGAGGCAGGAGAATGGCGTAAACCCAGGAGGCAGAGCTTGCAGTGAGCTGAGATCTGGCCACTGCACTCCAGCCTGGGCGACAGAGCGAGACTCCGTCTCAAAAAAAAAAAAAAAAAAAGTCCAGCCTGGGCAACATGATGAAACCCTGTTACTACTAAAAATACAAAAAATTAGCCAGGCATGGTAGCTCATGCCTGCATTCCCAGCTACTCGGGAGGCTGAAGTCGGAAGGTCACCTGAACCCAGGAAGTCAGAGCTACAGTGAGCCAAGATTGCGCCACCACACTCCAGCCTGGGCCACCTAAGTGAGACCCTGTCTCAAAAAAACTAAAAAAAAAAAAAAAAAAGTGGGGGTGGGAGATTAACAACAGAAAAAAAAGCACCAGGCATTTTTATCTCCTCTTTCCTCTCACTCCCCTAGTAACGTTACCTATACACACACACATATACACACAGTTGTTAACACTTGTATTATGCATGTACCACAAATTTCCGGAGCCTGAAATTAAAGTATGTGCTATCCTTCAGGAATGTGAGCCAGTAAAAGTTATTAAACATTTATTGTATGAATAATCTTGCTCCTGACTCTGTAACATGGAAGGATGATTAGGAGACAGGCTATGGTCTTAGGAAGGTCACACTCAAATTGAAAAGTTAGAATATCCAGGGAGAATACTTCCCTGGTACCTGAATTCAAGAGAAAACTCTGGATCAGAGATGAGTTAAGTAATAATAAGTAGATCCTGGAAAGAGCGTCCTTGCCAAAGAGAGCAGTGGTATAGATAGTACCTTTGGGGGAATTAGGGTGTGGACAGGAAACAGGATAGGAAGAGGACCTGTTGTGACAGGTCCTAAGGGTGTGTTTAGAAGTAGGTTTCCAAATGCCTTGAGCCACATGTGTTCAGCAGCATGAAGACGGTTTGTAGCAGATACATTTCTAGATTTTCAACAGAGTAAGTCCTAGAGTAAATAGCCATCTCTCTTCCTTGCTCTTTCCTCTAGCCTAGAGTTGTGGGGTCACAATTGCAAGTGACTTTACCATCCCCTATTGAGTTAACAATAGAGAAGAAAAAGGCCTTTGAGCAATGGCTAAACATTATTCAGGTTAGGCAGATAGCGAAATGTACTAGTTGGGGGATTCTTAGTTATTTGGGCTAACAAAATTACCTGTTGAATGGATTGTTTCGTTGTAACAGACCATAAAAATGACTGATTTTGCAGAGTCTGATTTGATAAACTTGTAATTTTTGAGGTCTTTGGTGCCACTTATTTTTCCCAGAGCAGCATTTTGGTGTCTCCCTTAGGTTTAAACTACATTTCTTGGAACCCAGGAGTAATGGAATAGGGAGCAGTATAGGATAAAACTTTCCCCTTGATTATCAAAAAGAGTCTTTTGGCTGGCACGGTGGCTCATACCTGTAATCTCAGCACTTTGGGAGGCCACTTGAGGCTGGAAAATTGCTTCAGCAGGAGTTCAACAGCAGCCTGGGCAACAAAGTGAGACCCCATCTCTACAAAAATTTTTTAAAAATTAACAAGGTGGGCCGGGCGTGGTGGCTCATGCCTGTAATCCCAGCACTTTGGGAGGCCGAGGCGGGTGGATCACGAGGCCAGGAGATCGAGACCATCCTGACTAACATGGTGAAACCCCGTCTCTACTAAAACATGCAAAAAAATTAGCCAGGCGTGGTGGCAGGCGCCTGTAGTCCCAGCTTCTCAGGAGGCTGAGGCGGGAGAATGGTGTGAACCCAGGAACGGAGCTTGCAGTGAGCTGAGATGGTGCCACTGCACTCCAGCCTGGGCGACAGAGTGAGACTCCGTCTCAAAAAAAAAAAAAAAAAAAAATTAACAAGGTGTTGGCACACCCCTGGTCCCAGCTACACAGGAGGCTGAAGTAGGAGGATTGCTTGAGCCCGGGAGGTTGAGGCTACAGTGAACTGTGTTTGTGCCACTGCACTCCAGCCTGAGTGACAGAGTGAGACCCTGTGTCAAAAAAACAAAAAGGAGTAGTCTTTTTAGGTAAGACTTTGGCTCATGGATGAGAAGAATCAGATATTGGCAATGACTTTTTTCTTTTTTTTGTTTTTTCGAGATGAAGTCTTGCTCTGTTACGCAGGCTGGAGTGCAGTGGCGTGATCTTAGCTCACTGCAAGCTCTGCTTCCGGGGTTCACACCATTCTCCCGCCTCAGCCTCCTGAGTAGCTGGGACTATAGGCGCCTGCCACAACACCCAGCTAATTTTTGTTTTTGCATTTTTAGTAGAGATGGGGTTTCACCATGTTAGCCAGGATGGTCTCAATCTCCTGACCTCGTGATCCGCCTGCCTCGGCCTCCCAAAGTGCTGGGATTACAGGTGTGAGCCACTGTGCCTGGCCTTTTTTTTTTTTTGTTTTTTTTTTTTTTGAGACAAAGTCTTGCTTTGTTGCCCAGGCTGGAGTGCAGTGGCATGGTCTCAGCTTACTGCAACCTCTGCCTCATGGGTTCAAGCAATTCTTGTGCCTAAACCTCCCAAGTAGCTGGGATTACAGGTGTGCACCATCATGCCTGGCTTTTTGTTTTGTTCATTTGTTTTTTTGGTTTTTTTGGAGATGGAGTCTCGCTCTGTCACCCAGGCTGGAGTGTAGTGGCTCCATCTCGGCTCACTGCAACCTCCACCTCCTGGGTTCAAGTGATTCTCCTGCCTCAGCCTCCTAAGAAGCTGGGACTATAGTCACAAGCCACCACGCCCGGCTAATTTTTGTATTTTTAGTAGAGCCAGGGCTTCACCATGTTGGCCAGGCTGGTCACAAACTCCTGACCTCAAGTGATCCATCTGCCTCGGCCTCCTGAAGTGCTGGGATTCCAGGCGTGAGCCACCACGCACGACCTCCAATTTTACTTTTTAATTCAAGTGTGTAAACTTCATTTTTGAGCCACAGCATGAATCAGAAGGTGGGTGGCTACCCTGGGTTTTTAGGGGCTAGGGGAGCAGTTGTTTTTTGTTTATTTGTTTTTGTTTTTGTTTTTTTTGAAGGCAGTGAAAAGGAAAGCAGAAGAGAACTAATGAAGTACTGAAAGACACTAGATTGTGGGTGGTGAGGCTATGCTGGGAAGTGAACTTTCTAGAAATCACTTTATCCTTCATCCCCCAAGGAAAAAATGACTTTGCCAGTACTTTATCTTCTCCTCCTCCTTTTCCCATCAGAAAACATGAAGCTGGGCGGTGTGGCTCACGCCTATAATCCCAGCACTTTGGGAGGCCAAGGCGGGTGGATCACTTGAGGTCGGGAGTTGGAGACCAGCCTGGCCAACATGGTGAAACCCTGGCTCTACTAAAAATACAAAAATTAGTCGGGCGTGGTGGCGCACATCTGTAATCCTAGCTACTCAGGAGGCTGAGGCAGGAGAATTGCTTGAACCCAGGAGGCGGAGGCTGCAGTGAGCTGCGATTGTGCCACTGTGCTCCAGCTGGGGCAACAGAACAAGACTCCGTCCCAAAAAAGAAAAAAAAAAATATGGCTGAGGTTTTTTGTTTGTTTGTTTGTTTGTTTTATTTTGAGATGGAGTCTCGCCTTGTGGCCTGGCTGGAGTTCAGTGGTGCCATCTCAGCTCACTAGAACCTCCACCTCCCAGGTTCAAGCAATTCTCCTGCCTCAGCCTCCTGAGTAGCTAGGATTACAGATGTACGCCACCACACCCGACTAATTTTTGTATTTTTAGTAGAGACAGGATTTTGCCGGGTCGACCAGGCTGGTCGCGAATTCCTGAAGCTGAGGTTTTCTTACTGGCACAAACCTACCCTGAAGGCAGAAGTGGTCCTTTTTCAGATGCCACCCAGGAAAGCAGAGAGTGTGACATCAGAACTCTAATAAAACCTCCAGTAGCTTCTGGTGGGGGGCAGGGAGCAGAGATGAAAGCACTTTTGAATTTTCCCAGTAGGGAAAAAGGTTTGTTCTTTAATTAGAGGTAGTCTGGGAAATGCTAGCACTTGTGCAGGTGCCCCAGGAGAGTTGGAAAAGCTTAGTTCTGTGCTCACTGTGATACTGTAGTCCCCCTGCCTTGGGTAGCCAACGTAGCATACCAGCTGGTGTTAGGAAAACTAGCTGAGAGCTCACAGAGAGGCTCTGCCAAAGTGATCGATCGTTCTCTGTAACGTCTGTAGCTCATTTGGCCTGCTCCAGGTTACTACTTGATTCTCTTCAGCAGTTAAGAGTTGAATTCTGAAACACTTTCAGAGAGGAGTGCTAGTGTTGATTTCTGGATCTAATTCTGGAAATACCAGCTGTAAAATTATATCGGAATTTGCATTTAAGAAAAAGTCAGACACCAATCAATTCTGTCCAGGAAAAAATTAAAAAAGAAAAGAAAAATAGGAAAAGCCAGATGGTAATCAAAAGGTATGGGTAGTTTGAAGATTTTAAATAAAAGGCCTTCACTCAGCTGCCAGGCCTCTGGAGGATTCCTTTATTCTGACATCTCTGCTTTCTAGAATATGTTGAGGGGATAGGTTGTTTCATTCCTGTTTCATCACAACCCTCATGACCTTGCCACAGTCTGAGCTCATTCTGTACCTTTTCTACCCTCTCAGGATCTGATTCTTGACATCAGTGAACTGGTCAAGGGGCTTGTGGACTTTCTTAGTACTGGAGGAAGTCTTCTGGACAGGATGACAAATGGATCCCAGAATTCTTTTTTTTTTTTTTTTTTTTTTTTTGAGACGGAGGCTCACTCTGTCACCCAGGCTAATTTTTGCTCCCTGCCCCCCACCAGAAGCTACTAGAGGTTTTATTAGAGTTCTGATGTCACACTCTCTGCTTTCCTGGGTGGCATCTGAAAAAGAACCACCTCTGCCTTCAGGGTAGGTTTGTGCCAGTAAGAAAACCTCAGCTTCAGGAATTCGCAACCAGCCTGGTCAACATGGCAAAACCCCATCTCTACTAAAAGTACAAAAATTAGCCAAGTGGAGTGGCATGATCTCGGCTCACTGCAACCTCTGCCTTCTGTGCTCAGGTGATTCTCCTGCCTCAGTCTCTCGAGTAGCTGGGATTACAGGCACATGCCACCATGCGTGGCTAATTTTGTATTTTTGGTAGAGACAGGGTTTCGCCATGTTGGCCAGGCTGGTCTCAAACTTCTGACGTAATGTGATCCTGCCACCTTGGCCTCCCAAAGTACTTGGATTACAGGCATGAGCCACTGTGGCCGGATCCCAGAATTTTTTTTTTTTTTTTTTTTGAGCCCGAGTTTTGCTCTTATTGCCCAGGCTGGAGTGCAATGGTGTGATATAAGCTCATGGCAACCTCCACCTCCCAGGTTCAAGCAATTCTCCTGTCTCAGCCTGTCAAGTAGCTGGGATTACAGGCACCCACCACCATGCCCAGCTAATTTTTTGTATTTTTTTAGTAGAGACAGGGTTTCACCATGTTGGCCAGACTGGTCCTGAACTCCTGACCTCAGGTAATCCACCCGCCTTGGCCTCCCAAAGTGCTGGGCCTGCCGAAGTGCTGGGCATGAGCCACCGTACCTGCCGTGCATCCCAGAATTCTTAAAGCAAGGGTCACAAATTATGGGCTGTAATCTTAGCAGTTGGTTTGATGCCAGTGAGAGCTCTAGAGTATTCTAGACTTGCTGGAAGTTTCTTCTTGGGACTGTAACCACGGAGGACTCCAAGCTCTGTTTCTTACTGGTTCACTCCCTCCTGCCCAAACTAAAAGTTGACTTTCTGGAGTCTTTACTGAATTCACCTCTTATCTTTACTTCTTTGTTTGCTATCAGTAAATTCATTAATGCCTCTTTGCCATAGTTTAGCTGTTTTTTCTTTTGTTTTGAGACAGAGTCTCACTCTGTCACCCAGGCTGGAGTGCAATGGTGTGATCTCAGCTCACTGCAGCCTCCGCCTCCCCAGTTCAAGCGATTCTCCTGCCTCAGCCTCCCGAGTAGCTGGGACTATAGGCACCCACCGCCACGCCCAGCTAATTTTTATATTTTTAGTAGAGGCGGGGTTTCGTCATATTGGCCAGGCTGGTCTCGAACTCCTGACCTTGTGATCTGCCCATCTCGGCCTCCATAGTGCTGGGATTACAGACGTGAGCCACTGCACATGGCCCTAGTTGGTTTAATTCTCTCTGTTCTTTCTATTGAAATCCAAAGGTGTGGTTTGAGGGGCAATATGTTACAGGTCACCTCTTAGGATCCACATCCCCTACTCACCTTTTGGTTGCAGGTATCAGGATTTAATAGATATATGAGATTGAAGTAATCATTCAAACACTGGCTTCTTCTGGATTCATAAAGTTCCCTGAAGGAGGAGAAAAAAAGACAAAGATTGGTTATTTCCAAAAAATACAGGAAAAAAAAATGCTATCTGCAAGACCACTGAGTGAATGTGTTTTTGTATCCCCATCATCAGAATATCAGCTATGCAGATGTGAATGTTTCTTAAGGTTGAGGTTTTTGGTTTATCAGTGATTTTTTTCCCCTTATTTTAAAATTATTTATAGAAATAATATACATACCAAAGTATAAAGACAAAAAATTGCCCCAGATAGTAGTGGCTGTTCATGTTTTTTATGTTTTAGAGTATTTCTTTCCAGTCCTTTTTTAAAGCTGGTGAGGAGGGGAGGTTTTTTTCTTTTTCTTTTTCTTTTTTGAGACATAGTCTGGCTCTGTCGCCGAAGCTGGAGTGCAGTGGCCGGATCTCAGCTCACTACAAGCTCCGCCCCTCGGGTTTATGCCATTCTCCTGCCTCGGCCTCCGGAGTAGCTGGGACTACAGGTGCCCGCCACCTCGCCCAGCTAGTTATTCTTGTATTTTTTAGTAGAGACAGGGTTTCACCATGTTAGCCAGGATGGTCTCGATCTCCTGACCTCGTGATCCGCCCGTCTGGGCCTCCCGAAGTGCTGGGATTACAGGCTTGAGCCACTGCGCCTGGCCTTTTTTCTTTTTTAGACATAGTCTCGCACTGTTTCCCCGGCTGGAGTACAGTGGCACAATCTCAGCTCAGTGCGAACTGCGCCTCCCAGGTTCAAGCGATTCTCCTGCCTCAGCCTCCTGAGTAGCTAGGATTACAGGTGCCCACTACCATGCCCAGCTAATTTTTTGTATTTTCAGTAGAGACGGGGTTTCACTATGTTGGCCAGGCTGGTCTCGAACTCCTGACCTTGTTATCCGCCTGCCTTGGCCTCCCAAAGTGCTGGGATTACAGGCTTGAGCCACCATGCCCGGCCAGTGTTGTTATTTTATATATGTTGTAAAATACTAAATATATGGTTTTCCTCTTGCTCTTGTTCACTTAACATTGATATACACATAAAGGTGAAAATAAGACTAATGATACTCTACCTTCCTCAGTTATTCCTGTAGGTGTGTATCAGCTTCCAAAATCATAAAAGGTAATATTCCAGAGACTGCAGTGTATGATTGAGGCCAACTGCAGAGTCTAAGAAAGCACCGCCTTATTTAGTGTTCTGAGTTTTCCTGTTACTTTATAAAGCCTTCTATATGCTGTCTGACCATGGATTTAGTGGTCTTTTCATTTACCTATCTGTCTCTTAGAAGGCCAAGGTGGGACTTTTACTAGCTAGGGAGCATGATTGCACCCTCTCCTTTAAAACAAACAAACAAACAAATATATATATATATATATATATATCTCAAGCAAATTGCCTCTTTTTTTTTTTTTGAGACAGAGTCTCGCTCTGTCGCCCAGGCTGGAGTGCAGTGGTTGGATCTCAGCTCACTGCAAGCTCCGCCTCCCGGGTTTACGCCATTCTCCTGCCTCAGCCTCCCGAGTAGCTGGGACTACAGGCGCCCGCCACCTCGCCCGGCTAGTTTTTTGTATTTTTTAGTAGAGACGGGGTTTCACCGTGTTAGCCAGGATGGTCTCGATCTCCTGACCTCGTGATCCGCCCGTCTCGGCCTCCCAAAGTGCTGGGATTACAGGCTTGAGCCACCGCACCCAGCCCAAATTGCCTCTTAATCATAGACGTTGTGAACCTTAGAACCTACTGAATGTACTATTCAAAATGGAAACTGATATGGCCTGGCACTTTGGCTCACGCCAGATCGCATCACTGTACTCCAGCCTGGGCGAGAGAGCAAGACTCTGTGTCAAAAAAAAAAAAAAAAAAAATTAGCTGTGCATGGTGGTGCATACCTGTAATCCCTGCTACTTGGGAGGCTGAGGCAGGAGAATTGCTCGAACATGGGAGGTGGAAGTTGCAGTGAGCCAAGATGGCACCACTGCACTCCAGCCTGGGTGATAGACTGTCTGAAAAAAAAGGAAACTGATAGAGCCTGGAGTTGAAGAGTGAGCACAGGCTTTGGGAAAAGTCAAATCTGGGTTTCAGTCCTGGGCTCTGCCATCATTAATAGATTAATGACATATATAGATTAAATGACAACTTCAGAAAATTACTAACAATCTGCCTTTTATATGGTCAACAGTTATTTATGGAGAGCCTAGTAAGTGTTAGTAGTTGCTGCTTTTCTAGATATAATAATGAACAAAATGAACCAAGGGTCTGTTCTTACAGAGTTTATATCCTGGTAGGGTGGAGAGAGATGGTCGTAAAACAGGTGGTAATGACGGTGGTAAAAACTGAGGGAAATAGAGGAGTTAGCAACAGGAAGGACCACGTGCCTGGGGTTAATTGTGTGGGAGGAATTGTTGAGTTCAGGGTCTCAGGATAGATTTTAAAAGAAAAAAATGAGGGAAATAAGGATACTGCTTTAGACATGGAGGTCAAAGAAGCCCTCCCCTTAGGAAGTGACATTCAAGCAGAAACCTGAATGAAGTGAGGGAGCTAGAAAGACAAGTAGACATCTGGGGCAAGAACATTCCAGGCAGAGGGAATGGTAAGGACAAAGTCCTGAAGGTAGTGTGTTTGGCTCGTTGAAGGAGCTGCAGGGAGACCATGGTGGCTGGAAGTAAGTCAGCAAGAGAGGGCAGGGTAGGTCAGAAGGTGAGGTCAGAGAACCAGTAGTAATAGATCATGGAGGGCCTTGGGGTCCATGTTAGCATTTTGTATTTTATTCTGAGATGGAAAGTCAGAGATATTTGAGCTGCTCTGACTTCCAGTTAAAAGAATTGACCAGGCGCGGTGGCTCACGTCTGTAATCCCAGCATTTTTGGAGGCCGAGGCAAGTGGATCACGAGGTCAACCATCCTGGCCAACAGGGTGAAACCCCGTCTGGGCCGGGCGCAGTGGCTCAAGCCTGTAATCCCAGCACTTTGGGAGGCCGAGGCAGGTGGATCACGAGGTCAGGAGATCGAGACCATCCTGGCTAACATGGTGAAACCCCGTCTCTAAAAATACAAAAAACTAGCCGGGCGTGGTGGCGGGCGCCTGTAGTCCCAGCTACTCGGAGGCTGAGGCAGGAGAATGGCGTGAACCTGGGAGGCGGAGCTTGCAGTGAGCCTAGATCGCGCCACTGCACGCCAGCCTGGGTGACACAGCGCGAGACTCCGTCTCAAAAAAAAAAAAAAAGAAACCCCGTCTGTACTAAAAATACAAAAATTAGCCGGGCGTGGTGGCACACGCTTGTGGTCCCAGCTACTCAGGAGGCTGAGGCAGGAGAATGGCTTGAACCCGGGAGGCGGAGGTTGCAGTGAGCTGAGATTGCGCCATTGTACTCCAGGCTGGCAACAGAGCGAGACTCCATCTCAAAAAAAAAAAAAAAAGAATTAACGTTGCTGAATAGAGAATAGATTGGGTGATAAAGGGTAAGCTCTGTGGAACTGACCATTTAGAAGGCTGATAGTAATCCCAGCTAGAGATGATGAGATGACGGGTGAAGTTTGTTACCTATTTCCAAGAAGGCTTGGGAGACTCAATTAAGAAAACATCACCAAAGGCCCTCATACAGCCCATTTCACAGTTTTAGCTCCCAGTACTTGTTAAATCACTTCCTTTCCTTGTAGTTTGCCTTCAGCTGTATTAGGACCTTAAGGGAGAAGTTATTATGTAAAGATCAGCATCCACAAGGGAAGGGATTGTGAGCAGTACTTCAGTCCCTTGATCCCCACAGAAGTCTTTTTTTTTTTTTTTTGAGACAGAGTTTCACTCTTGTGTCCTGGGCTGGAGTACAATGGCGCAGCCTCTGCTCACTGCAACCTCTGCCTTCCGGGTTCAAGCAGTTCTCCTGCCTCAGCCTCCTGAGTAGCTGGGATTACAGGCATGCACCACCACACCCAGCTAATTTTGTATTTTTAGTAGAGACAGGGTTTCACCACGTTGGCCAGGCTGGTCTCAAACTCCTGACCTCAGGTAATCTGCCCACTTTGGCCTCCCAAAGTGCTGGGATTATAGGTGTGAGCCACCGCGCCTGGCCAAGACTTTTTTTTTCTTGCACTGAAGTTGGCTCACTGTGTACATTCCGTTTCCCACTCACCAGAGACCTTAAAAAGACTGAAGCTGTGCCAGAACTCTTGGACAGCTCTGTTCTCATTAAGGCATTCAATCTTCCGTTCTTTCTGCAGTTGCTATCTTAGACACAATTTGAGCAGCCTCTTTTATAAAGTATCTTTTCAGCTACCTGGTCTTGGAAGTTGGAGCCCTCTGATACTCATCATGACAAGGTAGTTTAATATACCTGAGAGAGCCCTCTAAAGAAAATAAAGAGGTTTCTGTCATCTTTTTTTAACTTTTGAGCTTTTCCCCCACTCCTTTTTTGCTGGGATCTAAAGCCATAATTTGCCACCTTGATTTCTGAAATATGGGAAAAGAAGTTCATGTACTTATTTAGGAAAATCGTATTTCTGTTACATAAGGAGCTTGCATTGTTGACAGGGCTTCTTTCGCTGCAGAAGGCCCCATCAGTGTCTGCTTTCTGCTTGCTTGGGCTGTATATGTCTTCGTTGGCAAACATCACTAATGAAACTTATGCCGTCTTGACGTGTCAGGATCGCCTGCACAAAGAGAGCTGCTGGCAGCCTGTCATCTCCTTGCTTTAGTCTGGGAGCAATGCATTTCTTTTGATGGGTGGGGGGCTAGTTCAGGAGGTCTAACTGCGTGACAGGCAAATAGGAAGGGTGAATCTCCAGAAATTTGCAAACAGAATTTGTTTTAACAGTGGTTAATTGTGCCTCCTAGGATGCTTTCCTCCTCCTTCCATTTAAAAGTGAGTTTGGCCGGGCGCGGTGGCTCATGACTGTAATCACAGCACTTTGGGAGGCTGAGGTGGGCGGACCACCTGAGGTCAGGAGTTTGAGACCAGCCTCACCAACATGGTGAAACCCCATCTCTACTAAAAATACAAAAAGTGGCTGGGCATGGTGGCATGTGCCTGTAATCCCAGCTACTGGAGAGGCTGAGGGACGAGAATCGCTTGAACCCAGGAGTCAAGGATTGCAGTGAGCTGAAATTGCGCCACTGCACTCCAGCCTAGGGGACAGCAAGACTCTGTCTCAAAAAATAAATAAATAAATAAATAAATAAATAAATAAATAAATAAATAAAAGTAAGTTCACGGCCGGGTGCGGTGGCTCACGCCTGTAATCCCAGCACTTTGGGAGGCCGAGGTGGGTGGATCAACTGAAGTCAGGAGTTCAAGACCAGCCTGGCCAACATGGTGAAACCCCATCTCTACTACAAATACAAAGAAATTATCTGGGTGTGGTGGCGGGCGCTTTTAATCCCAGCTACTCGGGAGGCTGAGGCAGGAGAATTGCTTGAACCCAGGAGGCAGAGGTTGCAGTGAGCCAAGATCGTGCCATTGCACTCCAGCCTGGGCAACAAGAGTAAAACTCCATCTCAAAAAATTAAATAAAATAAAAGTGGGTTCATATTCCTGGCTCACAAGTCAGACATTGGGTACCTTTGCAATCATATACTGTGCTGTTTCTGAAAATGTCTGGCTGGTCTCCAACCAGGGCTATAAATGGGCTGGCTGAGCCAGGCCCTATGAGGGCCCACTCTCTTCAGGAATACTGAGACATTACAAATGCACCTGTACTTTCCAGTTGTATGAACAGGTACTTTCCAGTTTTATTTCTCCCACCCATACATCTGTGGTAACTGAAAAATCATTTTAACCATACTGCTATTTGACAGCAAGTTATCACAGATAAAGATGTAAGTATATTTTCAACCAACACACTGCTAATTAAATTGCTTTATCTGTCTAAACTTGGGCCTCTTGCTACTCATATCCAGTGTTCCTAGTGTCTTCTTCAAATGAGTTGCCTTGTGTTTCATGACCTTGTTTTTGTTCATTACAGTGTGAGCCACTGCCCCATGTTGTGTTGATGCCGGTCTGCCATGCTAGCCTGTCTACCAGGGCCAGGTGACCTGTCCTTTCAGCTTCTTTCTCACACGCAGATGAACACTGGACTTCAGAAATGTAAGTAATCTGGATCCTAGGGAAGCATGTGTGATTCTTTGTTTTTGTCTCTATGTTTGGGCTGTCCCTGAAGCACATCTGGAGTACATTGACCTTGAATTTTGACATTTTTCTTTCTTTCTTTTTTTTTTTAAAGACTATGTCTTGCTCTTGTCACCCAGGCTGGAGTGCAATGACGCGATCTTGATCGGCTCTCTGCCACCTCTCCCTCCCAGGTTCAAGCAATTCTCCTGCCTCAGCCTCCCGAGTAGCTGGGATTACAGGTGCCCACCACCATGCCTGGCTAATTTTTGTATTTTTAGTAGAGACAGGGTTTCACCATATTGGCCAGGCTGGTCTCAAACTCCAGATCTCAGGTGATCCCCCTAACTTGGCCTCCCAAAGTGCTGAGCCACTGTGTCCAGCCAGTAGGGTCTGCTCTAAATTCTGTAATTCCCCGATATATATCAATTTTAATTGTTGCTGATAGCTTTCTGTTGAACAACAAAACCATAAAGAGCTTCAGAGGAAATATATATATATATCACCCTTAAAAAAGGTGTTTCAGTTTGAACCTTCATGGAGAATTTCATGAAAACTCACAGTCCAGATTACTTACTATATCTCTGAAATAAACTGTTTATGCTATTCTCTTGTTTCAAACTCTCTGAGTACAGTCTACCATGGAGACAGACAGTTCCCTTTGGCTTTGCTGCCTGCCTTCTGAGCCAGTATGACTTTAGTTCACAGGAAGTAAAGGAGCTTTTGCCCTCAGAAGAGATGGAGAGCTAGCTTTCTCAGTCTCTCTGGGCATTTTCCTGATAATACACTTTCCAGAAGATTGAGCCTTTAAAATCTGTTATGGGGCCGGGCGCGGTGGCTTAAGCCTGTAATCCCAGCACTTTGGGAGGCCGAGACGGGCGGATCACGAGGTCAGGAGATCAAGACCATCCTGGCTAACACGGTGAAACCCCGTCTCTACTAAAAAATACAAAAAACTAGCCGGGCGAGGTGGCAGGCGCCTGTAGTCCCAGCTACTCGGGAGGCTGAGGCAGGAGAATGGTGTAAACTCGGGCGGCGGAGCTTGCAGTGAGCTGAGATCCGGCCACTGCACTCCAGCTTGGGCGACAGAGTGAGACTCCGTCTCAAAAAAAAAAAAAAAAAAAAAAAAAAATCTGTTATGATTCTTGTCTTAACTTTCTGGAATTGGGGTTTTATACTTCATATTTTCCCAGACTCCTTCCTACCTTCTCTCCCTGTAATACATGATCTGCAAGGAAAAGATTCTATTCTTGGCACATTACCATGTATAGTATCTTCAGGTGTAAAAACAGCCCTAAATTTGGAGTAGACCTTCCATTTAGAGCACAAAGGAGAAATCAGTGAGGCAGCTAGGCTTCCCTTTGATAGAAAAGGTGGCTCAGCACCTTAACTGAATCCCTTATGACAGGGGCTAACAGACTTTCTCTGTAAAGCCTAGATAGCCAATAATTTTAGCTTTGTGGGCCATGTGGTCTGTTGCATCTACTCAACTCTGGCGTTGTAGGGCAAAGGCAGCCACAGACAATAAACAAATGAGGGTGTCTGTGTTCCAATGAAACTTTTTACAAAAAAAACAGCAAATGGAGCAGGCACACAGGCTGTCGTTTGCCAGCCCCTGCCCTGTGAAATCATCATCAGAAGTTAAAAATGGTCCAGCCTTTGGACTTCATTTCTTTGAGGGAGCATAAGACTCAGAGCCTGGCTAGTTCTGAAATTTGGCCAGTGAATCCAGCTCTATGTAATAGCTGAAGGTGGTAGTCCTCCTTCTACAGTTGCCTGACACAGTAAAGCAAGCTCTGCTATAGCTTTCTCAACCCAGCCTTTATCTTTTTTTTTTTTCTTTTTTTTTTTTTTTTTGAGACGGAGTCTCACTCTGTCACCCATTCTGGAGTGCAGTAGCGCAATCTCGGCTCACTGCAAGCTCCGCCTCGCGGGTTCATGCCATTCTCCTGCCTCAGCCTCCCGAATAGCTGGGACTACAGGTGCCTGCCACCACACCCAGCTAATTTTTTTTGTATTTTTAGTAGAGACGGGGTTTCACCATGTTAACCAGGATGGTCTCGATCTCCTGACCTCGTGATCTGCCCGCCTCGGCCTCCCAAAGTGCTGCGATTACAGGTGTGAGCCACCGCGCCTGGCCCCCTTTATCTTAATAAGTGATGATTGGGTGATAAAGGTGTTATTTTATACTCCCTAGCCATCCAAGTCAGCATCCTAACTGCATTGTGCCTGTTTCTGGGCTTCTGGGGACATAACTGGAGAGGGAACGTAATTAGAGACATGCAATAAGGTGACAAAGAGAAGCTTGCTTTTCTCTAGGTTCCTTAACGCACTCTGACAGCTTTACCCAAAACTACGATATCAAGGGAAAAGCCATTTGGAGGACAGGCAAATTGGCAGCTTTGTCTTGGTGTTCACTTTATTTTATTACTTATTCTTTTGTGTTTTTTTTGAGATAGAGTTTTGCTTTGTTGCCTAGGCTGGAGTGCAATGGCATGATCTCAGCTCAACGCAACCTCCACCTACTGGGTTCAAGCGATTCTCTGCCTCAGCCTCCTGAGTAGCTGGGATTACAGGCATGAACTACCATGCCCAGCTAATTTTGTATTTTTAGTAGACACAGGGTTTCTTCATGTTGATCAGGCTGGTCTCGAACTCGCGACTTTAGGTGATCCACCTGCCTTGGCCTCCGAAAGTGCTGGGATTACAGGCATGAGTCACCACACCCAGCCCACTTTATTTTATTTTATTTATTTACTTGAGGTGGAGTTTTGCTCTTGTCGCCCAGGCTGGAGTGCAGTGGTGCCATCTTGGCTTACTGCAACCTCCGCCTCCCGAGTTCAAGTGATTCTCCTGCCTCAGCTTCCTAAGTAGTAGCTGGGATTATAGGCATGTGTTACCATGCCTGGCTAATTTTTGTATTTTTGGTAGAGATGGGGTTTCACCATGCTGGCCAGGCTGGTCTTGAACTCCCATCCTGTGTTACAGGCATTACTGCACCTCGGTGACTCATGGCTGTAACCCTGGCACTTTGGGAGGCCAAGGTGGGCAGATACCCTGAGGTCGGGACTTTGAGAGCAGCCTGGCCAACATGGTGAAACCTCGTCTGTACTAAAAATACAAAAATTAGCCAGGCGTGGTGGTAGGCGCCAGTAATCCCAGCTACTTGGGAGGCTGAGGTGGGAGAATCGCTAGAACTCAGGAGGCAGAGGCAGGAGAATCTCTAGAACCCAGGAGGCAGAGGTTGTAGTGAGCTGAGATCTTGCCATTGCACTCCAGCCTAGGCGACACAGCGAGACTCCATTTCAAAAAAACTAAAAAAAGGCTGGAAGTGGTGGCTTATGCCTGTAATCCCAGCACTTTGGGAGGCCGAGGCAGGCGGATCACAAGGTCAGGAGATCGAGACCATCCTGGCTAACATGGTGAAACCCTGTCTCTACTAAAAATACAAAAAATTAGCTGGGCGTGGTGGCAGGCATCTGTAGTCCCAGCTACTCGGGGGGCTGAGGCAGGAGAATGGCGTGAACACGGGAGGCGGAGCTTGCAGTGAGCCGAGATCACGCCACTGCACTCCAGCCTGGGTGACACAGCGAGACTTGGTCTCAAAAAAAAACAAAAACAAAAACAAAAAATTAGCCAGGCATGGCGGCGGGAGCCTGTAGTGCTAACTATTCAGGAGGCTGAGGCAGAAGAATTGCCTGAACCGGGAGGCAGAGGTTGCAGTGAGCCAAGATCGTGCTACTGCACTCCAGCCTGGGCAACAGAGGGAGATTCCCATCTCAAAAAACAAACAAACAAAAAATGTTTTATGATTCTGCTCTCGGCCTTTCTCTCCTGTCCATCCTCAGGATGGTCTTATAAGTTGCTAGGAACACAAAGTGTGATGTCTGGTGGAGTGGGATGGGTACAGGTGTTTATAGTTTAATGTGCTTTATAACATAAATACAGTCAGCATGAGGCAGGATTGGTGGTCCGGGGTCAGGAGAAGAGAAATGTGGCTTCTTGCCCCAGCACTGTAAGTCATCTGGCTAAATGGCTTTTACCCAGGCTTCAGCTGCCATACGTTCAGAATCACAGGGTTGATCCCTTATAGCTTTTTCTGTTCTCCTCTTCCTTTTCTATGTGTGTAGGAGACAGTAATGTTCTTCCTAACCCAGATTTGTGATTTGCCAGAGGGCTGGCTGGATGAATTAAAGAATATCTTGGCTTGGGGTTAGGTTAGTTGGTGTCAGAAGGATGGCCTCCTATAGCTTTTCTAGATCATATATTCCATGATGTCACTTCCTTGGAGAGTCCTTAACCATTTTGAAACTTTGTACTCGGAAGTTTTGTTTTTCTTTTTCTTTTTTTTTTTTTTTTGAGACGGAGTCTCGCTCTGTCGCCCAGGCTGGAGTGCAGTGGCCAGATCTCAGCTCACTGCAAGCTCCGCCTCCCAGGTTCACTCCATTCTCCTGCCTCAGCCTCCCGAGTAGCTGGTACTACAGGCGCCCGCCACCTCGCCCGGCTAGATTTTTGTATTTTTTAGTAGAGACGGGGTTTCACCGGGTTAGCCAGGATGGTCTCGATCTCCTGACCTCGTGATCCACCCGTCTCGGCCTCCCAAAGTGCTGGGATTACAGGCTTGAGCCACCGCACCCGGCCTGTTTTTCTCTGATCCATCTTCCCCCAGTGCCTCAGAAAATGAGTGATTTTGAAATTTTTTCTTTTTTCCCTTTTTTTTTTGAGATGGAGTCTCGCTCTTTCGCCCAGGCTAGAGTGCAGTGGCACAATCTTGGCTCATTGCAAGCTGCTTCTCCTGGGTTCACTCCATTCTCCTGCCTCGGCCTCCCGAGTAGGTGAGACTACAGGCACCCACCACCACGCCCGGCTAATTTTGTTTTTGTGATTTTAGTAGAGACAGGGTTTCACCATGTTAGCCAGGATGGCCTCGATCTCCTGACCTCGTGATCTGCCCACCTCGGCCTCCCAAAGTGTTGGGATTGGCCGGGCGCAGTGCTCAAGCCTGTAATCCCAGCACTTTGGGAGCCCGAGACGGGCGGATCACGAGGTCAGGAGATCGAGACCATCCTGGCTAACACGGTGAAACCCCATCTCTACTAAAAAAAATACAAAAAACTAGCCAGGTGAGGTGGCGGGCCCCTGTAGTCCCAGCTACTCAGGAGACTGAGGCAAGAGAATGGCGTAAATCCGGGAGGCGGAGCGTGCAGTGAGCTGAGATCTGGCCACTGCACTCCAGCCTGGGCGACAGAGCGAGACTCCGTGTCAAACAAAAACAAAAAAACAAAAACAAAGTGTTGGGATTACAGGCATGAACCACAGCGCCCGGCTGGAGTTTCACTCTTGTTGCGCAGGCTGGAGTGCAATGGTGCGATCTCGACTCACCGCAACCTCTGCCTCCGGGGTTCAGGTGATTCTCCTGCCTCAGCCTTCTGGAGTAGCTGGGATTACAGGCATGCGCCACCACGCCTGGCTACTTTTGTATTTTTAGTAGAGAAGGGGTTTCTCCATGTTGGTCAGGCTGGTCTTGAACTCCCAGTCTCAGGTAATCCGCCCGCCTCGGCCTCCCAAAGTGCTGGGATTACAGGCGTGAGCCACCGTGCCTGGGCATTTTTTTTTTTTTTTTTTTTTTTGAGATGGAGTCTCCCTCTCTTGCCCAGACTGGAGTGCAGTGGCACAATCTTGGCTCACTGCAACCTCCACCTCCTGGATTCAAGCAGTTCTTCTGCCTCAGTCTCTCGAGTAGCTCGGACTACAGGCATGCGCCACCGGAAAGTTTTTCTTTCTTAATCCTCGGCCTCTGCTCTATATTTCTCCTTCTCAGGATCACAATATAATAATGGCTCTCTAAATATTTACTGTTTGAATGGCTGAAATGATAAAAGGTCCTTGGTCTTTAAGCCATCTTTAGATAACAAACTTTGACCTCCGTCCATGGCAGAGCACTGGGGCTCTGGGGACAAATGCCAAAATTTCCTTCTTTTACTGCTTCTTTATATGCATATCTGCCTCCTAGTGGAGGGACCTTTAAATGGCAGATTGACCCAATGACTGGATAAACTCATAGAAATAATAGCTAACATTTGTCAAGCTGCTACCATGTGCCAGGCACTATATTGAATGTTTTCACATATGTTCTCACTCATTCCTCAAAAATTCTGTATGGAAGACTCTCTTGTCTTTGTCACAAGGATAAGGCATAGAGGGTTTGTCACTTGCCAGTGCCACATGACTGTCCTGTGACTGGCCCATACTCAGCTCAGACTACAAAATCTGTGTTTCAAATACATTGCCTGTGCCTCTCTGCCTACAGATAGAGGTTCCTGCTACCTATGTTACCTATGCCCTCTGACCTTCAAAATAGCAGGATGAACAGAGAGGTCTCCATTGGGAGGACTGGATTTCAGGCAGAAAATTTCCTCCAGTCCATCCTGGAATAGACAGCAGTGCTTTCTGTTACATTTAACTCTCAGGCTGAAGGCCAGGGTGTCCTGCAGTTGGGGCTTCCTTAGTCAGTTTCCTTTGTGTTGCCTGTGGTCATACTCAGCCACATCTGCTATCCTTGAATAATAACTATTGACCATCATAGTTCCTGTTCACATAGCATTTTCATTGAAATGAAAATGCTCATTTAGTGAAAATGTTCACTGACTCTCTTGATCTTAGTAATTCTGTGAAGTAGGAGAGCAATGGCCGGGCGCGGTGGCTCACGCCTGTAATCCCAGCACTTTGGGAGGCCGAGACGGGCGGATCACGAGGTCAGGAGATCGAGACCATCCTGGCTAACATGGTGAAACCCCGTCTCTACTAAAAAATGCAAAAAACTAGCCGGGCGAGGTGGCGGGCGCCTATAGTCCCAGCTACTCGGGAGGCTGAGGCAGGAGAATGGCGTGAACCCGGGAGGCGGAGCTTGCAGTGAGCTGAGATCCGGCCACTGCACTCCAGCCTGGGTGACAGAACGAGACTCCGTCTCAAAAAAAAAAAAAAAGAAGTAGGAGAGCAGAATTCATCCCTGTTGATAATTGAGGAATGACAGGCTCTCAGTATGGGCAGATGATGAAGCTAATACTTGAATACAGGTTTCTCTAACCCTTTACAAACTACAGATTTCCTATTCCCTACATTGTCTATGTCTCTATTAATGACACTATTGGTACAAGCTATTTAAGTAAGTTGCTTACAAAGCTGTGGTATCTGTGTTGACTGTGTAGTTATGGAAATACATTACAGAAGAAAATAAGTAGTCAGGGTGCCTGTGTGGGGGCTGTGATAAGTGTTGAGAAAACTTTTTTTTTTTTGAGATGGAGTCTTGCTCTGTCGCCCAAGCTGGAGTGCAGTGGCTTGATCTCAGCTCCCTGCTGCAAGCTCCGCCTCCCGGATTCAGGCCATTCTCCTGCCTCAGCCTCCCAAGTAGCTGGAACTATAGACACCCACCACCACACCTGGCTAATTTTTTTGTTTGTTTTTGTATTTTTTGTAGAGACAGGGTTTTACTGTGTTAGCCAGGATGGTCTCGATCTCCTGACCTCATGATCTGCCCGCCTCAGCCTCCCAAAGTGCTGGGATTACAGGCGTGAGCCACCGCGCCCAGCCACTTTTTTTTTTTTTTTTTTTAAGATGGAGTCTTACTCTTTCGCCCAAGTTGGAGTGCAGTGGTGCCATCTTGGCTCACTGCAACTCCCGCCTCCTGGGTTTAAGCAATTCTCTGCCTCAGCCTCCTGAGTAGCTGGGATTACAGGCGCCTGCCACCATGCCTGGCTAATTTTTTTGTTTTTTTGTTTTTTTGTTTTTTTTTGAGACGGAGTCTGGCTCTGTCACCCAGGCTGGAGTGCAGTGGCGCGATCTCGGCTCACTGCAAGCTCCGCCTCCCGGGTTTACGCCATTCTCCTGCCTCAGCCTCCCGCGTAGCTGGGACTACAGGCGCCCGCCACCTCGCCCGGCTAGTTTTTTGTGTTTTTTAGTAGAGACGGGGTTTCACCGTGTTAGCCAGGATGGTCTCGATCTCCTGACCTCGTGATCCGCCTGTCTCGGCCTCCCAAAGTGCTGAGATTACAGGCTTGAGCCACCGCGCCCAGCCTTGTATTTTTTTTAGTAGAGATGGGGTTTCTCCATCTTGGCCAGGCTGGTCTTGAACTCCTGACCTCGTGATCCACCCACCTCAGCCTCCCAAAGTGCTGGGATTACAGGTGTGGCTCACACATCTCAGCCACCATGCCCAGCTGAGAAAACCTTTCTTTTTTTTTTTTTTTGACATGGAGTCTCGCTCTGTCGCCCAGGCTGGAGTGCAGTGGCACAATCTTGGCTCACTGCAACCTCCACCTACCAGGTTCAAGCAATTCTCCTGCCTCAGCCTCCCAAGTAGCCGGGACTACAGGCGCGCTCCACCATCTGCAGCTAATTTTTTGTATTTTTAGTAGAGACGGGGTTTCACCATGCTGGGCAGGGTGGTCTTGAACTCCTGACCTCGTGATCCACGCACTTTGGCCTCCCAAAGTGCTGGGATTACAGGCTTGAGCCACCGCGCCCAGCGGAAAACTGTTATTTTTAAGGGTTAGGCTTAAGTCTGGTATGTGAGGTAGATGGTGCTGTATTCCCAGAATGATACCCCTTTTTTGTTCAATACACTGTACTCATCCTTGGGGTTCTTCTTTAACAAAGCTACTGCAGCCTTGTGGCCACCCTCCCTACCCTCATTTCACTTTATTTCTGAATCATTTGACAGTCCTCTTCACCATTGTCAGTATCAGTGGAGACAGGACAAAGAAAACTAATCAATGTGGATAAGTGCCCCTTCCATACTCCTGCATGAGGCCAAGCTTCCCCCTTGTCTCTGCTAGAAAAAAACTGAGCTCAGAGTTGGTACTAACTTGGAACAAAGGGACTCTTCTATGCATCAAGGTACTATACGACTTCTACTTGGATTTCAAGGAGAGAAGCCCACCAGCATGAAGGTGGGTTAGGTTTAAAGCACTGTGCTAGGAGTATCATATGAGATTTTGACCAATAAGACAGATAGGTACAGTGGTTGACCAAGGCAGCTTCTATTGGAATTCTGGTGTCTTGAGTTTAGGGACTTTCTCTTAACCAGTGATCCCAGACTTTTTTGCCAGTATTTGAAAGCATAGACCTGTTTTGGGGGCTGGGGATGCCTGGCCCTTTTTGCTCAGATCTGCTTATGAGCATGGGCCCAAATCTCTCTGCCCTTCCTGACTTAAGCTTTCTTTTCCTGCTTTCCAGAGCAGGAGTTTCTAAGCTGTTGCTAACCAGCATTATCACCAAACAAAGGCAGCTGTACCCATTTTCCTTCTAATACCCTCATTAGCCTACCTCTGTTCTAGGTAATGCCCAGTGACATGACTTTGAATGGGGTCTCCTTTGGGCCAAGGCCACCTGAGGCCACAAGCTGGGCATTCAGTCAGATTAGTCGTTGGCATATCCTCCTGCCTTTTGCAAGGGGAGGAAGTAAAGAGAGAGTCAGCTAGCTGAACCTGGGCTTCTAGCCAAGCCAGTTCTGCTTTGGGCAGTTTGTGTACTCACTCATTCAGCAAGCATTTATTAGGCACCTTTTGTGTATACTCAGGGGAGACCCTCCCTCAGAGACAGACAGAGTGGAGCAGAGCCCCCTTGCAGGAGCTTGGCATCCTTAAAGAGCCCTTGTTCTCGGAACCTTTTCCTTTTTGACTGGAAGCCGGACATCCGCTGAGCCCCCTGATGGGAGGCAGCAGGAGATGGGAACAAAGAGACTGTTAACATTAATGAGGCACACCAAGTGGGCATTTCCGCAGTCTCCAAAGGAAGGCAGGTTTTTCCTCTTTCTTTTTGGAAAGTGACAGCTGACATGGACCAAATACAGACTATTTTTGGCTCTCAGGACTGAAAGGACTGAAAGATGCTCTGAATCCTTTCTTCTCAATTCCCTCCCTGCTGCCCTGTCATTATTATCTTCCTTCTCTAGCAAATAAATAAAGCCTTTGATCCTCACCCAGTCAGGCATAGAGTGAACTGTAAATAAAAGTGAACTTGTGACATGGGGAAGGGGAGAGATGTTGGCAGCTTATGCCTCTGCTCCTGAAAGGAAGCATTCTGTCTACTGTTCCAGGGTGCCCACCCAGTGGGCAAAGCCCCCCAGCTGCCAAGATGCAAGGGAAAGCTGATGCCTCATTGTTCCCTGCAGACTAAAGAGTCATAGCTCTGGGTACCCTCTAGACTGAAGGGCCACCACGGCCTTGACAAGGAGCTTTGCTTAGAACTTTCTACCCCCAGGCCACATGGGCTGGTAGAGTTCCAGACCCTGCATTTCTCTCTCTCTCTTTTTTTTTTTTTCTTTTTCTGAGACAGAGTCTTGCTCTATTGCCCAGGCTGGAGTGCAGTGGTGCAATGTCGGCTTACTGCAACCTTCGCCTCTTGGGTTCAAGCAAGCAATTCTCCTGCCTCAGCCTCCCAAGTAGCTGGGATTACAGGTGCCTGCCACCCTGCCTGGCTAATTTTTGTATTTTTAGTAGAGACGGGGTTTCACCATGTTGCCCAGGCTGGTCTTGAACTTCTGACGGAACTCAGATGATCCACCCGCCTTGGCCTCCCAAAATGCTGGGATTTACAAGTGTGAGCTACAGTGTCCAGCGACCCTGCATTTCTATGTATGGCGAGAGCTCTCGGTTACCTGAGAATTGACCAAATTCTGGTTCTCCAAGATATGAGACTTCGAAAGATGCTTTGCTGTTCTGATCTCTACTTACTCATTTACAAAATGGAAATGATGGTAGTGCCTGCTTCTAGAGCAATAGTGAGGATTCACTGAGATGGCCTGTCACCTAGCACAAGACCTGGCCCACTATAAGCACTTACTGCACACTAGCAGTGATTGTTAATATGAAGACTGAAGCTGGGTTTAGAATGAAGGCTACCGATGACAACCTAGTCACTTCCCTACCCTACCCCAGGCCCTCAGAAGGGGAATCTAGAAGGGCTGGTTGCCTTGGCACTGATGAGCTCCCTCTCCCTCTTTGCTCTCCTTCCCATTCTCTCTCTCTAGGGGACACTACACAGAAAATGAGAACTGCTCACTATCCTACCCCAGCCGAATTGGATGCATATGCTAAGAAGGTCGCAAACAACCCACTGACTATAAAAATCTTCCCCAACAGTGTGAAGGTTCCCCAGCGGAAACACGTTCGTCGTACTGTGAACGGCCTCGACACATCAGCCCAGCGCTACAGCCCCTACCCGACACAGGCTGCCACCAAGGCAGGCCTGCTTGCCATTGTCAAAGTGCCAGCCAAAAGCATACTCAAGGACTTTGACGGCACCCGAGCCCGGTTGCTCCCTGAGGCCATCATGAACCCCCCAGTGGCACCGTATGCTACTGTGGCACCCAGCACTTTAGCCCACCCCCAGGCCCAGGCTCTGGCCCGCCAGCAGGCCCTGCAGCATGCACAGACCCTGGCCCATGCCCCTCCCCAGACGCTGCAGCACCCTCAGGGTATCCCGCCACCCCAGGCACTGTCCCACCCTCAGAGCCTCCAGCAGCCTCAGGGCCTGGGCCACCCTCAGCCCATGGCCCAAACCCAGGGCTTGGTCCACCCTCAGGCCCTGGCTCACCAGGGTCTCCAGCACCCCCACAATCCTTTGCTGCATGGAGGCCGGAAGATGCCAGACTCAGATGCCCCCCCGAATGTGACCGTGTCTACCTCAACTATCCCCCTTTCAATGGCGGCCACTCTGCAGCACAGCCAGCCCCCGGACCTGAGTAGCATCGTGCACCAGATCAACCAGTTTTGCCAGACGAGGGCAGGCATCAGCACTACCTCAGTGTGTGAGGGCCAGATTGCCAACCCCAGCCCCATTAGTCGCAGTCTGCTCATCAATGCAAGCACCCGGGTGTCGACCCACAGCGTCCCCACACCAATGCCTTCATGTGTGGTCAATCCCATGGAGCACACCCATGCGGCCACTGCCGCGTTGCCTGCTGCAGGTCCTGTCAACCTGCCCACAGGCATCTCTCGCGCCCCCACTGGCTACTCTAGCGACCTCAAGCCAGTCACCTGGAACCAGCACCAGCTGGCCCACCTACAACAGATGTGCAGCGAGGCTGGTGGGACGCCAGCCCCTGGCCTGACAGGCAAGCATGCAGCAGGACGCGAGTTGGCAGGGCCTGGCTTTGTGGGCAAAGCCCCTGCCTACCCGCAAGAACTCTGCCTGGCGCCGTCCTTCCATCTGAAGCCACCCCTGGAAAAGCCGACCCCATCCCCACCAGTCAACGGCATGGCAGCCCCATTGGCCTACCCCAATGGCCACTACTTCCAACCCCTGTGGAACAACATTCTGCCCACTCCCAATAGCGACAGCTCGGGGTCTCAGGACCTCGCCATGCCGTTCCACGGTGGGCAGCCCACAGGTGCACCCCTCGACTGTGCAGCAGCTCCCGGGGCCCACTACCGAGCAGGGACCGGGGGCGGTCCAGTGGCAAGCCAGAACAGCTTAATGCAAACAGTGGATTACCTAAGTGGGGATTTCCAACAGGCCTGCTTCCGAGAACAGAGCCTGGCCATGCTGAGCAAGGCCCACCGAGCCCCTGGCAACCGAGCCCCCGATCCCACAGAGAGTCGAAGTCTTCATATTCAGCACCCAGGGTATAGATAGGTAGCCCTGCTGCCCTCCACGTGCAACACATCATACATCACCCTCCTAGGTTTAGTCTTTTAAGTAACTGGATAGTTTCAAAGTTTCACTGCTCCAGTGTGATCATTCTTAGATGTCTAAGAAAGGGAATTTGGTGGGATCTAACTGGGGACAGAAGGAGTCCTCTCATCCTCCCCTCCAGCAACTTTTGGTTTTATGTTAGAAGCTAACCCCAAGCTCAGGCTTTTCTCTCCACTGACTGCCTGTCAGCTATTCTCCCCACCTTGGCCATTTCCAGCCAGCTCCCAGCCATCTTTTCTTGAACCTCTTCCTGTTTCCCTTAGGATGACTGAGGTGTGGGCTGAGGGAATGCCCTAGTTGAGGTAGTGGAGGTGCTCAGGCCCCTAAGCCAGACCTCTACCTGTTGCTACCGCCCTTCCCCTCCCTCCAGGACTAAGAAGCAAGATTTCCCAAGTGCTCTGAAAGCTAATTCCTTATTCACCCAAAGATCTCAAATCAAAGCTGATCCAGTCTTCATGTCCTTCCAGTTCCTTTCCATTCCTTAAGGCTTTGTTTTGTGTCTATATTGATCCCGCAGCCACTGCACTTGGCCATGCCACACTTGATCTCAAGGGCATCTTGGAAGTATTTGACCATTTCATGAGATATGGGGGAAAAAAGTCTTTGTATTGGCATCTTGGTTCCAGACTCCCCTTTCCAAACCTAGAAAAATACAATGTACCCAAGTATACCCAAGATCCCTTTCTTACTGTTGCCTATCCCCTAACTCACCTGCCCACAGCCCCTATCCTTTCCCCTTCAACAAAAACAAAACCTACCTTACTTGAGGAATTAGGTAGGTAAGGAATGATCACATTGGAGTTTGGGATTAAAAACACCAAAAAAAAAAAAAAAAAAAAAAAAGCATTTGGTTCTCTACACTGGCTAAGAATATTGCTCTACACTGTAAGTTTTAAATGTTAGTTTCTGTATGAATGTAGTGTGGGTTTGAGTAGCATTGTGTGTGAGTGGCCCCACAGGTACATTCACCCTCTAGTGCAGCCCCTCAGTTTAATGAAGAAAACAAAAACAAAACAAAAAAAAAAACACAAAGCCTTAAGCTCTTTGAATACTTCCTTTACCAAATGAGCATGGTTCTAACACCTGGAGGTGGGCCTACATTGGAAACAGCCCCTCCTGCCCTCTGTCCATTCTTAGAGCATACCTTCATCCACTCCATGCTCAGCACGTCTCATCCCAAGCGACAATTAGTTGGCTAGAAACACTTTTCTGTAATTTTAAGCTTAGATTGTTTTGTTATAAATTTTTGCACCCTTCTGTTAAAGATGCAGAATGGGCGTTTTTATTTTTCACAGATGAAATAAGCCCTCACCTTTCCTCTTGTCTCTGGCGAATGTCAGCTGATGGTTCTTATTTAAGGTTTTGCATTTTGTTCACTATCCACTACTGTTCGTTAGCCAGAAATTCTCTCGTGATCTGGAGCAATGTGACTGAAGACCAGTTTTTAAGTTATGTGTTGGCAAGTTGCCTTATATTTAAAAGGAAAAAGAAAAAAAAAAAGAAAAGCCTGATTGTGTTATGCCAAATGATAGCAACATGAAGTCCTAATTTATTGTTCCCAGTTGTTTTTCTGCTGTCTGTGAACACTGGTACCTCCCTGTCCTGAGCCCTCAGGAGCACCTGCAGCTTCTGGCTTAATGCCTTCTCCCAAGGTGTTGGCCACCACCTCACCCAGGGCCCTCTTCCAGTTCCTGCTTTTCTGAGTCAGATTTAAAGAGCACCACTGTCTTCCCCCTATCCCTTGCTTGATCTCCACAACAGATATTCTTGGCTGTATTTTTTTTTCCTCCCCAGTACCTCTCCCTGAAAGGTGAGCTGCCATTTTAGGAAATTGGACCAGACACCAACTTGGGGGCTTTAAGTCAAACAACCTCAAACCCATCTCTTCCTGTGTAGGGGTGCAAGTCTTTGAAACTCTCACTCCCACCCCTAGTCTGCATGGAAAATGTACTGTGATCCCCTTGCCCCCTACTGCCCTCGCCTTTGGTGTGAGATGTTCCCTCTATTGGAGTTCAGCCTGAGTCCCTCTCCCCTCTGCCAGCCAACCCCCAGCCAGCAATAAGGGTCCAAGCCAGGGCCTCCTCTCCACACTCCCTGTCTCCATCCCACACTACCCTAGGGAATACCTGGATTCCCCACTCTATCCACATACTGTAGCATTCATTCTCCATCTCTCTCACCTCACCTGTGGTGGTTTATGGGTGTGATGGGGTTTTTAAGATTATTATAAACCAGTAAAAGGAAAAAAACCTTGTTTTCTGACCTTGTTCTATTCGTTTGCTGCTGTGAATGTTTGAGGTAACTTTTTCTTTTAACAGTTTCTAACATACCTCGCTTGCTAGGAGTAATTCCTTATTTTTAAAAGGGGGACCCCTGTAATATGCATCCCACCCAGAAGCCATCTCCAAATCCATTGTTTCAGGCCAGGTGCTGTGGTGATTGTAGACAGTTCTTCAATGAAACCCTGGACACAGGGTACCCGGCTGACAGGCCCTCTCCCCAGGCAGGAATGCTATGGGCTTACTGTGAAGTTTGATGGATAAGTGTGGTTTGCTGTCCCTCACTGGAGGCCCAAAAGGTCCTGCCATTTGCACTCCAAGGGCCGTCCAAGTCATTGAGAAATGGGGATCTGGTGGTTTTGTTTTGCTTGAGGCAAAGTCTCACTCTGTCGCCCAGGCTGGAGTCCAATGGCACGATCCTGGCTTGCTGCAACCTCTGCTTCCCAGGTTCAAGCGATTCTTCTGTCTCAGCCTCCTGAGTAGCTGGGATTATAGGCGCTCGGCTAATTTTTTGTATTTTTAGTAGAGATGGGGTTTCACCATGTTGGCCAGGCTGATCTCGAACTCCTGACCTCAAGTGATTCACCTGCCTCGGCCTCCCAAAGTGCTGGGATTACAGGCGTGAGCCAACGTGCCTGGCCAAGAAATGGGGATCTGGTCTGTTAATAACCCAACCTAAAACTTCAAACCTCCTTCTCCCATTTCCAACACTGAAAATTCTGAGGGCCTCTGACAGAGGTGAAGGTGACAGGCACTGTTATCTGCAACATAACTGGCTCCTCTTGGTGATTCCAGTTTTCTTACGTTGAATTTTGGATAACTTTTTTTTTTTGTCTGCAGAGGGGAAAAAAAAAAAAAAAAAAGTGATTGTGGCCGGGTGCAGTGGCTCATGCCTGTAATCCCAGCACTTTGGGAGACCAAAGCAGGTGGATCATCTGAGGTCAAGAGTTCAAGACCAGCCTGACCAACATGGCAAAACCCAGTCTCTAACAATACAAAAATTAGCTGGACATGGTGGCACGCGCCTGTAATTCCAGCTACTCAGGAAGGTGAGACAGGAGAATTGCTTGAACCCAGGAGGCAGAGGTGGCAGTGAGCCGAGATTATGCCACTGCACTCCAGCCTGGGTGACAGAGTGAGACTCCGTCTCAGAAAAATTAAAAAAAAAAAAAAAAAAAGTGAATGCAGTTACCCTTCTCTTCTGCTGAGCTTGGGTTTGAGCTAAGATGTAATGGAGGGAAAAACTGATTCTGGCTGGGTGCGGTGGCTCATGCCTGTAATCCTAGCTCTTTGGGTGGCTGAAGTGGATTGCTTGTGCCCAGGGGTGAAACCCTGTCTCTTCAAAAAATTGTAAAAAGTTGGGTGTGATGGTACATACCTGTAGTCCCAGCTATTTAGGAGGCTGAAGTGGGAGGATTCCTCAAGCCTGGGAGTTTAAGGCTGCAATGCCACTATCTGGGTGACAGGAGTGACCCCCAGCTCTACCATCCTGGCCAACATGGTGAAACCCCGTCTCTACTAAAAATACAAGAATTAGCCAGGTGTGGCGCCGGGTGCCTGTAGTCCCAGCTACTCAGGAGGCTGAGGCAGGAGAATCACTTGAACCTGGGAGGTGGAGGTTGCAGTAAGCCAAGATCGTGCCACTGCACTCCAGCCTGGACGACACAAGCAAAAACTCCATCAAAAAAGAAAAACGAAAATTGAGGTTTGGCGCAGTGGCTCACTTCTGTAATCCCAGCACTTTGGGAGGCTGAGGCCAGCCAGATCACCTAAGGTCAGGAGTTCAAGACCAGCCTGACCAACATGGTGAAACCCTGTCTCTACTAAAAATACAAAAATAAGCCAGGTGTGGCGGGGGTGCCTGTAGTCCCAGCTACTCAGGAGGCTGAGGCAGGAGAATCACTTGAACCCGGGAGGCGGAGGTTGCAGTGAGCTAAGATCGCACCACTGCACTCCAGTCTGGATGACAAGAGCAAAAACTCCATCAAAAAAAAAAAAAAAAAAAAAAAAAGAAAATTGAGGCTTGGCGTGGTGGCTCATCTCTGTAATCACAGCACTTTGGGAGGCCGAGGCCACCCAGATCACCTTAGGTCAGGAGTTCGAGACCAGCCTGGCCAACATGGTAAAATCCGTGTCTACTAAAAATACAGAAATTAGCCAGGTGTGGTGGCGGGGGCTAATCCCAGCTACTCGGGAGGCTGAGGCAGGAGAATTGCTTGTGAACCCGGGAGGCAGAGGTTACAGTGAGCTGAGATCGCGCCACTGCACTCCAGTCTGGGCAAAAAGGGTGAGACTCTGTCTCAAAAAAATAATTAAAATAAAATAAATTTATTGCACAAGATGCGGGATTCAGGGAGGGTAGAATCAGACCCTTGGTGGCAAGAGTCCACAGGTGGCTTCCTGAATGCTTACGGAGCTAAAGCACCCAGCCATCTTGCTCACACCCTTTTCTGCAGGGTAGTTTTTCTTTGTTTGTTTGTTTGTTTTGAGATGGAGTCTTGCTCGGTTGCCCAGGCTGGAGTGCAGTGGTGTGATCTCGGCTCACTGCAGGCTCCACCTCCCGGGTTCACGCCATTCTCCTGCCTCAGCCTCCCGGGTAGCTGGGACTACAGACGCCCGCCACCATGCCCGGCTAACTTTTTTTTTTAGTAGAGATGGGGTTTCACCGTGTTAGCCAGGATGGGGGTGCTTTTTTTTTTTCTTGAGACAATCTCTCGCTCTGTCGCTCAGGCTGGCAGTGGCACGATCTTGGCTCACTGCAACCTCCACCTCCTGAGTTCAAGTGATTCTCCTGCCTCAGCCCCCTGAGAAGCTGGGACTACAGATGTGTGCCATCACACCCAGGTCTTTTTTTTTTTTTTTTTTTTTTTTTTGTGGGGGGAGACAGAGTCTCGCTCTGTTGCCCAGGCTGGAGTGCAGTGGCACGGTCTCAGCTCACTGCAAGCTCTGCCTCCCGGGTTCACGCCATTCTGCCTCACCCTCCTGAATAGGTGGGACTACAGACGCCCGCCACCACGCCCGGCTAATTTTTTTTTTTTTTTTTTGAGATGGAGTCTTGCTCTGTCACCCAGGCTGGAGTGCAGTGGCAAAATCTCGGCTCACTGTAACCTCCGCCTCCTGGGTTCACACCATTCTCCTGCCTCAGTATCCCGAGTAGCTGGGACTATAGGCGCTCACCACTACGCCCGGCTAATTTTTTGTATTTTTTAGTAGACACGGATTTCACTGTGTTAACGAGGATGGTCTCGATCTCCTGACCTTGTAATCCGCCTGCCTCAGCCTCCCAAAGTGCTGGGATTACAGGCGTGAGCCACCGGGCCCAGCCTTTTTGTGTGTGTGTGTGTATTTTTAGTAGAGATGGGATTTCACCGTGTTAGCCAGGATGGTCTTGATCTTCTGACCTCGTGATCCACCTATCTCAGCCTCCCAAAGTGCTGGGATTACAGGCGTGAGCCACTGTGCCCAGGCGGTAATTTTTGTATTTTTAGTGGAGATGGGGTTTCGCCATGTTGGTCAGGCTGGTCTCGAACTCCTGACCTTGTGATCCACCCACCTCAGCCTCCCAAAGTGCTGTGATTACAGGCGTGAGCCACTGTGCCCGGCCCAGGGTGCTCTTTTGTGAAAGTGTTTTGACTCCTTTATGCCTCATGCCACCTCTGTGAAAGAAAGCTGTCTTCTGCCTGTGTCAGATAAGATCTGCAGTCGGCCTAAAAGCATAGAGCTAGACAGTAAAGTACAGTGCTTCCTCCAGAGTGAATGATTCCTGGGCTGAGGTAGATCCTTGGGGAGTGCGGCTCACACTTTCATTGCAGAACATGGCCTGAAATCTGCAAGTTATGACTAGCACTGAATGAGGGCCAGGTGTGCGAGGCTTGCAGAGTATGGGGTTAACAGCCCCCATTGTTTGCACACAACTCTAGGAGGCACCATCTAGACTATGTGAATGTTACCCCCGGAATCATGCAGTGGCAGTGTCCTGGGCAGCAGAGGAGCCCAAGTTTGACACAAGTGCCCAGCTTATTTATTTTATTTTGAGACGGAGTCTCACCATGTTGCCCAGGCTGGAGTTCAGTGGTGCAATCTCAGCTCACTGCAACCTCCACTTCCCAGGTTCAAGTGATTTCTGCCTCGGCCTCCCAAGTAGCTGGGACTACAGGTGTGTGCCTCCATGCCCAGCTTTTTTTTTTTTTTTGAGATGGAGTTTCACTTTGTTGCCCAGGCTGGAGTGCGGTGGCGTGATCTCAGCTCACTGCAACCTCCACCTACCAGGTTCAAGCGATTCTCCAGTCTCACCCTCCCAAATAGGTGTGATTACAGGTACCCGCCACCAAGCCCAGCTAAGTTTTCTGCATTTTTAGTAGAGACTGTGTTTTACCACGTTGGCCAGGCTGGTGTCAAACTCCTGACCTCAGGTGATCCGCTCGCCTCAGCCTCCCAAAGTGTTGGGATTACAGGCATGAGCCACCGTGCCCGGGTCCTTGTATTTTTTTTGTAGATATGGGGCATCTCCCCTTTGTTCCCCAGGCTGATCTCCAACTCGGGCTCCCAAAGTGCTGGGATTATAGGCGTCAGCCACTGTGCCCGGTCAGGTGTGTAGCTGGGATTCTGGAAGGGTGTTTCAGCCTGTTGCCTGAAAGCATTTATGCTGCTGGAGCCCGTGGCTGCCTCTACCAGTCTCCAGGCATCACCATACCAAGAGGTTTATCTGGTGAAGAGGCCCAGCTCTAGTTTCTCAGCCAGGGCCCCACTTCTCCCTACATAGGTCAATTTGACGTTTTTGAAAAGATTGGGCTAGATGATGAGCTCCCCAGCCTGGCTCACCGAGGCTTAGTCCTGTCACCCAATAAAGGCTTTTTTGTTTGTTTGTTTGAGACGGAGTCTCCCTCTCTTACCAGGCTGGAGTGCAATGGAGCCATCTCGGCTCACTGCAACCTCCCCCTCCCAGGTTCAAGCGATTCTCCTGCCTCAGCCTCCCGAGTAGCTGGGACTACAGGTGCATGCCACCACACCCAGCTAATTTTTTTTTGTATTTGTAGTAGAGATGAGGTTTTACCATGTTAGCCAGGATGGTCTCAATCTCCTGACCTCATGATCCGCCCACCTCGGCCTCCCAAAATGCTGGGATTACAGGTGTGAGTGAGCCACTGTGCCCAGCCCAAGGCCTTTTTTTTTTTTGGAGACAGGGTCTGGCTCTGCCAACAGGCTGGAGTGCAGTAGCGCAATCTCAGCTCACTTTAACCTCTGCCTCCTGGGCTCAAGCCATCCTCTCACCTCAGCCTCCCGCGTAGCTAGTCATATGCAGCAGAGACTGAGGTTTTTTGTTTTTTTCAAAAAAAAAACCCCTCGGTCTCTACGTGGGAAGAGAAATAACTACAGCCCTTGAACCTTCCCTTACTAATGATTCTTGTACATAACAGCCTCTTCTCAGGGTTAGGCAAGACAGTAAAGCACTGTGTACTGACCAGTTCATTTAATCTTTACAGTAAATCTGGGAGGTGAGCTGGCTTTCACCAGTGAGGGTAATGGAGGACCTACGTCGCTCAGAAACTTGCCAAAAGCAAGCACAACGACCCACACCTATTGCCAAAATTAGAGGAAGCTACAACTTCTAGGGACTACTGGAGTTAAAACAGAATCCAGGCCCTGCCCGAACCCGCAGAAGAATCATTTATCAGTCACTCCTCTGTGTTTCATCGCTGAAACGTAGATAATCACACGCACCCACAGAGGCCCATAAGAAAGGCCGATGAGAGACAGAAGAAAATCCAAGTGCCTTAAACATCTTGAAGGCCCCTTGTGCTCAACATCCAGTCCACTGGATGCGGCTGGGGTTCGGAGTTAAAAAGCATTCACTAAGCCCTTACTCTGGGACAAGAACATGCATTGCCTCATGAACTCTTCTCTAGAGCCCACAAAGCCAGTTATTGTGATAAAAAGTATTTCACTTGACAGTTCTTTTCAGTAAAATAATAATGCACGTAAAGTGCTCAGCAGTGTCAGTACCTATTATCATTAGACCAAGAAAGACCTGCCTAGGGCAGAGGCACTAGTCTGGTCTGGCTGACCAGGGACTCCAGCCTTATGAAACATACAGGCCATACACCTCCCCCCATTTCATCGCCAGAGGGCAGCGGCAGGGACCGTCTTCCACACAAAGCCCGATGCAGTTTCCCTGGCGTCCATCGGAGGGCGAGCTAGCAGGGCAGCTGGATCTTGGGGCCAGACCCAGGCAGCGGCCCTTCTCTGACTGGTCCTTTCTTTGCCTTCAGTTTGGTTGAGCCTCCTAGGGCCCTAACCAACCCAGGTAAGTCAGGCTGGAAGCAAATTAATAAATACAATTCCAGGTTTATTAAAAAGCAGGGCTCCCCTGCTGTGCCCTCCTGGCACTAAGGAAATAAATAACCAGAGGGGGCACAGCTAGGGAAAGGGGAAAAAAATCAGATCTCAAGACAGACTCTTTGTACTACCCTTTCTCCATCCCCAACTCCCACCCCCCTATGGCTCTTGGGACATAGCACCTGAGCAGGCACCTCAGTCCGGGTATTGTGTTACCGGCACCAAGGCAAGTCTGCCCTACCCAAGAAGGGAGACAGGCCCTAGGGTCACTTGTTTCCAGCCCTTGATGACCCCAAGACCTGTTCCCCACAGGGGCCAGGGCTGAAGCACCAATTGGAGGCACCTGAGGGTGGTGGTTGGGGGAGGCAGAATGGGGTAACAGAACCTAGGCAGCAGAAGCAGCTGACGGGGGTCCGGCCCCCTCTCCAAGTTCAGCCAGTGCCTGACTGAGGTCATGCCCCATCGTCCTTTCCCCTCAAACCCTGCCTGCACTCAGCTGAGGATCTTCCGGGGCAGTTCAACAGCAGCACGGATGAAGACTGCATCATCCCGCACATAGTTTCGCTTTCGAATGTCCTGGTGAGAGATGAACTTGGGATAACCAAAGCCCAGAGAACTCTCATCCAGGGAGCCCCGCCACGTGCCCGGCTTCTGGAAATTCTTCCAGTTTGGGTCGGGGTGGAAGGTCTCAGTGACGTGCTGTGGTTTAGCCAGCCCAGGGTCGCTCTGATCCAGCAGGGAGAAGGTGACACGGCGGGCAAAGGGCCACTCAAGGAGATTGTCAAAGGCACCAGGCAGCACACGAATGTACAGTGAGAGGTGTGTGCCCTCGCCACTGCCATTGCCATTGAGGAATGCAGACACCTGCAGCTTGTAACCATACTTATGTGTGTAGAAGGCAGGGCTGAAGCACTCAAGGTTGGGCTTGGCCTTGGCCTCCTGTAGCCGCCGTCCATAGCTGCCAATCTTCCAGATGAGCACGCCATCACTGCCCACTGATAGCTCCTCCAGCTCTCGCCGAAGCTCCTGCAGCTCCTGCCGTTGCCGGCTTACCAGGGCACACATCATGGCCAGATGTGGCTTCACACTCTCCTCCACATGCCGTGCCATTGCCAGCTTAGGGCACTGTTAACAAAGCCCCAGGCCATAGGGGAAGGGAGGAGAGTTATCAGTAGGGGAAGGTCCAGAGAAGAGAGGAGAGGAGAGTGGGTACAGGGTAGCAGGCACCCAGCTCTATGTGAGGAAGACAGAGGGTGTTAGGAAGAGGCTGGAGCTGGCCAGCAGAGGGAAGGACTGAGGGTTTCAGAGCAGCACAGCAGGGACCACCAAGGCCTAAGTGGCATCAGGAAGCTGAGCCTCTGTCTAGGGCTTCAAGAGCAAAAGGGGGCTGACAGGAGAAGGGGCGTCTCACCCTGTGCTTGCAGCCGGAGTCTTTGAATGGGCAGAGCACCAGGGCAGTGCTACAGCTGTCCTTCAGATGGCCTGGCAGGTCCTCCCGGGCCACAGTGCCCACACCACACTGGTTGGGGCAGGGAACAGGCAGCCTTGGGCACTGGTACTGGTGGCTCTGGGGCCACAGAGGCAGAGAGGCAGGAGTCAATATCCTGACTCCCTGTCACCTGCCCTGCAACCACAGCTCAGGAAGGGCCTCACCTGGATGGTGTCAAAGACGAACTCCTTGGTGCAGTAGGTGCAGGGCTGAGTGCGCTTGGGGCACTCAGAGGTGGCATGCTGGGCCAGCAGCCGCCGCATCATGCGGGCACCACACTTATTCTCACAGTAGACACTCTCTTGGGGGCACATACCCTCATGGCTCTGTGGAAATGTCAGAGGTGCTGAGTTAAGGGATGCCTAGGCCATCAGGTACCCCTCCTCCACATTCAGCCAGACCCCACCCACCTCATAGGCCTCCCCACTGAAGTCACAGCCACAAAACTCGCACTTGAGGCGCCGCTTAGGGCAGTCATGCTGCAAGTGTGCAGGTAGATCACGGCGGCTCAGTTTCATAGGGCAGCGATTAGGGCAGGGAACGACGTTGAAGCTGCAGGTATTCAGGTGGCCCTGGTGGGAAGGGCTGCAATGAGTGCCTGCCAAGGGCGAGGTGGTGCCAGCCCCTCACATCAGAGCCTCACCTGCAGATGGCGTAGTAGCCCATTCCAGCGGCAGCCCTCCTCACTGTGGATGCAGCGGATAGGCAGGCCCAATACTTGTACTTCCAGCTCGGGGTCTGGGTAGATCTGGGGGTGAGGATAGGGGAACCGGCCAGGATCAGAGCTGACTGCAGTGCCCAGTTCCCACCTCCAGCCCCAACTGGGCTGGCTCTACCTTGGAGCCTGTAATAGCCTCTTTCGGGCTCTTTGCCCCTCGGAGTCCAGGAATGAAGGGTACAGCAGGCAGCGTCTGCTCTGATGCTGGGTCCTAACATGCCTGCACAGGACGCCTTTGAAGGGGCAGCCAATCAGCCTGCTCAATCCCAGGCTGTCCCTGGGGCTCTGCTTCCTTCTCCCTGGTGGCGGGATACTGGCCCTCAGCCACAGGTCTGGCTCGCCACCGGAAGGGGAGGGAGCACTTCTTGCGGGCACAGAGCAGCTCTGTGCACCCCTACAGGCTGGGCATTGTGCCTGTCCTCCAGGGCAAACACGGGCCTCGTTTGCAAACTGGCCTGGTGGGAGGGAACAGGCTACCTTTGTGGGGGCGCACCATCCCAAGGCTTTTGGTTGACACTGGCCCTGAGCCCACTGGCTGCCAGCAGCTCTGGCCTCCAAGGGCAACAGACTGTGCTTGGACTTCTTCCTGGCAGTGTGGACTCACCTTGGCATAGTCCAGAGGAAGCTGGTCCTCAGGGCACTTGAAGACGCCTTCACTGAAATGGGGGAGGGGCAGGGTCAAGGCTTCTCATTAGAGGAAAGGGAGGCCTGGCCCCACCCCCTCCACCAAGGCAGCCTCCCTTCCTCACCAGACCGGTTCCCAACCAGCCCAGGTGAGACTAAAGGGCAAGCAGAGGCCTGAGGGGTCTACTTCCCCAGGATCCCAGAAGACCCCAGCCCCTGTCCTGGGAAGGGGGATCTGGGCCTAGAGGAGCCACAGACAGCTGCCTCAGTAAGGACTTGGCCAACAGGTGGCAGCTGGCACCCCCTCCCCCAGGATGGCAGCTGGACTGGGGAAGGAACATGCTGCACAGTTACCCCTCCCCCTAGGTTAGTTTTCACTGGCTGGGTTGAAAGCTGATTGGGAGGGGGAACAGGGATGGGCTGAGATTAAGTGCCAGGGCTGCCCAGTCCCCAGGAAGGTCCTCTGCCAAGAACCAGGGCAAAGGTCAGCTTAGGGCCACCTTACCCTGCCTGCTCTGCTCCTTTGAGGGTGTGTCTCCCACAGAAAAGGGGAGGAAAGGCATGCTCCCTGGCACCTGTTTACACTCCCACCCGGCCCTTGCCACCTGCCTCTGAGAAGGGGTGAAACGCCCCCATTTTACAGATGAAACAAATAGACTTACAGGTGAAGCAGTACCTGGCTATGTGTGTCTGACTCCACAGCTCAGACAGGCTCTCCTACACCACACACACGAGGAAGAGAAGCTGGGGCAAGGGAAAATGTCCAGCAAGCAAAGCTATGACTCTGGGCACTGCTCAGTGGGCTTCTGAAGCCTCGTGACCATCCCCTCCTGCTAGCTGCCTGCCTTGTCCTGCACCAAACCCCACCTGGCTGTCAGCACCCAAGGAGCCTGTTGGCATGCTTCTGTCGACACGCCCTTGCTGACCCCAGCCAGGGCCAGTCACACATGCCTGGCATGGCTCAGGGAGAGCTAGGGCTCACCCAGCAGGACTCAGGGCCCTGGGGCAGGGCATTCCTGGCAGGTCTGAGTCAGGTAGGTGGAAGGCAGGCAGGGAGCAAGGCAGAACCACAGCCCACATAAGAGCCCAGTTCTAGAGGCACTCTCCAGGACCTGGGCAGTCCATGCCCCAACTGCCCCAAGGATTTCTAGCACCCACCTCCTCCCCTTGACCTCACTACCAATGGCCATACTTCAATGCCAAGGACAATACAAGAGCAGGCACTGAAGGGGTGTGTCTGCCCACAGGGCAACCAGCCTTCCTGGACCAACCTAACAGCTCAGGCAGGAGTGGGGAAAGAGGGGTGGGTCCAGGGGGAGGGGGTCCACTTGGCTGCTTCAGGAATGTGCTGACTTAGTGGTTTAGGAGAAAGGGAGGGGATGGAGGCAAGTCCCTAGGCTTCAGACAGAAGCTTAGCCTGCAGCTTGGGGCCCAGCCAGGGCTGTGGACACCCTCACTTGTGCTTGTACCGTGGCGGGTGAGGAGCACCTCTCTCCTCTTCAGAAGCCTCAGTAGCACAGCTCAGGCGCTGGGGGATGGGAGAGAGGCAGGGCAGAGGCTGCTTCAGGCTGTGCAGTGGAGGCCCAGGCTCCGGGAAGAAGACAGGATGGGGGGAGGGGGTGTGGGAGTGGGAGAGGAAGAGGGGATTTCCGTGAGGGGCAGGGGCAGAGGGGGGCCAAGAAGGTGGTGGAAGGAATCGGGCCTGACAGGCCCCTCCCCCCGCTCCTTCCCCGCGGCAGTCAGGGTGGGTCTGCTGTGGAGGGCTGGGAGGGCTCAGCTGGCCTCATCTGGAACCCAGAGGGCCGGGGAAGAGCAGTGGCGGAGACAATGGGGCTGTGTCTGTAAGAGAGTAAATGTGTACACTGCCGGGGGGGAGGGGGCAGTCCTGCAGCTTGTGCGGGAGCATATGTGAGGCCAGGAGCCGGCCCAGGCTGTGGGGAACAGAAAACAAAGGGCCTGCTGAGACTTCCGCCAGTAGGAGCTACGGAGGACCGAGCGAGGGAGGGAGGCACGGACGGAGGGAGCACCGGGGGCACGCGCCCCAGAGGTACTCTCCCTGCCGGGCCCTCGATCCCCTCGGCCCAGCAAACAGCCAGGCAGTGGCCGACCCGGCCTTCCCCTGCGCTCTGGGGCCATGACCTCCGAAGAGTCGGGGCTCCTTCACCCTGCCTCCCACACCCGGGCCTGAGTGGTTCCCTGCGTGGGCAGGAGATTCAAGACACCACAGGGCGCCCAGAAACTTGACGGATTCCCAAGAGCCAACGGCTAACCTGCGTCCTGAGGGGACAGTGGGAGTGCAGTAACGATACAAGTGCGTCCCCCTTCTTTACGAGTTATGGACCACCCGCCTTGCTCCAGCCCCCGGGAGAGAGAGGGGAGCTGCCTAGAGGGTCCTTCGGGGGAAGATTCAGTCCTTCCTCCATTGTGTGATCATAAGCAGCCCGGGGTTAAATCCTAGTTAAGCCTTTAAGTAACTGTGTGACCCTGGGCAAGTCGCAGTCTTTCTTTGAATCTCGTCTCATCATCTGTGAAATGGGAGAACAATAGCTACCGTTCCCTGAACGTTCGAAGAATCACAAGAGGTTAGATGGGTGAAATCTCCGGAGACTCAAAGTGCTGCGCGGGAGCGGGTTTTGTCCTCTTCCCCCAGGATTCAAAGTTCAAGGCTGAGGCCGCGCCGGATCTCAAGTGAGGGGGAAGGGCCTCTTCCCCTTCCCACCCCGCGGGAAGGCGCCGAGGTCTTCCGCCCCAGGCCAGGCAGGTGGGACCCGCCCGGACCCCTCGGATTCCTGCGGGAAGCCTCCCTCGGGGCGTGACGTCACCCCTCCCCGTGACGTCACGGGGCGCCCCTGAGGTCACAGGGTCGCAGCGCAGACAAAGGCCCGGCGTGCCCCGGGCCCGAGCCCCTCCCCAGGCGGCGCCCCCCGCCCCGCCCCCGCTGGCCCCTGCTCCCCGGCCCGCACCTGAGGAACTCCTGCAGGCAGGTGTCGCAGAAACGGTGGCCGCAGGTGGAAACCTGCACAGGCTCGCGCATGGGCTTCCCGCACAGTGGGCACAGCAGCCGTCGCTTGGGCTTCTCCAGGAACTTGTAGTCGAAACCAGGCATGGCGGGCGAGCGGCCGGCACGGGCGAGCGGGGCCAGGCACGCGGCGGCCCCACAGCCCGCGCCTCGCTGGAGCCGCGCTCCCGGCTCCGGGCGGCGCCGACTGGCGGTCGCTGCCAGGGCTCGGCTGTGAAGCCCGCCCGCCGGAAGAGGGGGCGGGGCCGCGGCCGCGCGGTCCTAATGCGCGCCCAGCGGCCCCGCCCACCCCCGAGTGCAGGCCTTTGGGTCTGGTCACCGCCAGTCTCGCCCACCCACCGGAGCATGGGCTTTTCTTTCCCCTGGGGGAGAGCGAGCGTGTATCCGCTTCTCGGGCCCTGGGGGAGTGCGGGTTGGAAAAGGGGACGGGCCGCGCTACAAAGGTTTTCTTTTCTAGAGGCAACAGCTCGGCCTCCGGGGCCGTGAGCCGCCCAGGAACCGGGGCCCCAGCTTCCAGGTGCTAGGCAGCCGAAGCCTGGCAACCAGCTCCGGGGAGCCCAGCTGGGGCGGGGAGGCTGGACTGGGCTCTGGGCCAGAGGAACTTCGACCCCAGCCGCCGGCTGTGCCCACATTCCTCCCTTGGCCGCAGCCCTGCCACCGAGGTCGCGCCCAGCCCAGTCCTGGGGTGCCTGGTCGCCACACCCACCCCTGAAGACACCACACTCCAGCAGGCAGCTGATATTTTTATTGGCTTTACTTCCTGTGCTCTGAGAAACCAGTCTGGTCCCACTAGCTACCCTTTCTCTCAAGTGTTTCTGGAGAAAGGCATGGGGTGACGGACTATCTGCAGCGCGGATCTTTTCTGCAGCAGACACGTAGTGGCTCCTGTCCTCGTGCTGGGGAAAAGAGGCAAGCAGACGTCGAGCAAATCCTGCCTTAGGATGAAAGTGTGGGGGAGATGGCAGCACTCCGGGGGACCGCCCTGCCCCAGGCTATGCAGAAGCTAGGCAGGCCTAATGGTCAGTCCAGGCAGGCCCTGGCTTGCCCTGCTCCAAAGCATGGAGACAGTCCCAGTGAGCACCAAAGACATTTTTTTTTTCTTTTTTTTTGAGAGGGAGTCTTGCTCTGTCATCCAGGCTGGAGTGCAGTGGTGCGATCTCGGCTCACTGCAACCTTCGCCTCCAGGGTTCAAGGGATTCTCCTGCCTTAGCCTCCAGAGTAGCTGGGATTACAGGCGCCCGCCACCATGCCTGGTTAATTTTTGTATTTTTAGTAGAGACAGGGTTCACCATGTTGGCCAGGCTGGTCTCAAACTACTGACCTCAAGTGATCCGCCCGCCTTGGCCTCCCAAAGTGCTGGAATTACAGGTGAGCCACCGCACCCAGCTTTATTTTCTTCTTCTTCTTCTTTTTTTTTTGGTGGAGACAGCGGTCTCGCTATGGTCCCCAGGCTGGTCTACAACTCCTGGCCACAAGGGATCCTCCTGGCTTGACCTCCCAAAGCACTGGGTATGCAGGTGTGAGCCACTACCCCCGGCCCAGACTTATTTTCTAACTGGGCTGGGGGAAAGGGCACGGTCTGTGTGGAGCTACAGCTGCCTTCAGCCTTTTTTTGGTAAGGCTCTGCTTCCAAAGGCTAGGTCTGCCTTCTAACTGTAGCCAGGCTGGATCCTGGGGACACTGACTGAAGGGAGGAAGGGGTAGGAAAGGCAAAGAGGTGGTGGGAGAACAAAGTGGTTGAGGTTTCCATATCCAAGGCCAAAAGCAGAGCAGGGGTTTTGCCAGCCCGGATACCCCATGATGACCCAATCTAGGAGACGGCTGCAACAGTCATGCCTTGGGCACCTGCACTTTTCAGAACATTCAGAGGAGAAGCAGTATCAGGGTGGTCCAGAGGTGTATCCAGGTGCCTCAGGGGGGGACCGGCTCATCTGTGACTGCTGGAGGGTATAAAAGAGAAACCCTGGCAGCTTCTGAGGGCAGTGCCTCCAGAAATTCTCACCCACCTCCCACTCCTACTGGGCCCTGGATTCTGGACCCTGTTAGGCCAGAAAGAGAGGTTCAGCATCAACAGGACTCAGCAGTAGGAGAAAGAATGCATGTGAGCCCCCTGGGGAGCAGTGGAGGCAGCCCTTCCATGAGGCCCAAGAAGCACCCGCCTTGGCCACCCGGGGCAGGAAACTGAGCTTTTTAACCGCAGCTTCAGCTATTTTTATCTGAGGGCTAAAGATGCTTTTGGTGATGCGGGCATCTGTGAACACGGGGGGTGGGAGTGTGGGCAGGGGTCAGCTGGGTTGTGTGGTGAGGTGGGAAAAGTTAAAACTCACGGCGAACAGCCAGGAGGGTGTTTCCATGGCAACAGGACACGGAAGTCACCGTGTAAGGGTGTGTCTCATCCAACTGCACTGGCCGAGGGAGTCCGGCATCCTCATCCCTCCTTCCCAGTCGACCTCGGGCCCCTTTGCCCCAGGAGTACACTTCACCCTCTGCCAGGAAGAATCCCCAGGAGGGAAGTGGGAAGTGGGCACAGCCTGAGCAGAATCTCCCCTCCCACATTGCCAGGATGGCCCCTGGGAGGCTCCAGAGTCCAGTGGCCCTCAGCAGCAACCCTCAGCCCGCACTGCTCATGGCACTGCCTGCCCCCGCCATGCTCAGTCCTCACCTGCCCCAATAGCTACGGTGAAGGCATCCCCACAGGCTACCATTGCCATCTTGATGCCCTCAAGGCCTTGGACCTTACAGGGTGCCCGATTGCCTCGGCGAGCATTGGTGCCCAACTGCCCGTGCTGATTGCTGCCAAAAGTGTAGCAATCACCTGAGGCTATAGGGGAGAGGAAGGAAAGGGGTGCTTCAACAGGGTACCAAGGAGACCATGAGTCCCCCTCTGGCCTCCAGAGCCCAAGTCCTGCTCACCAGTCACAGCAGCTGAGTGAGCAGTGCCCAGGTCTACACTCAGCAGGGGCTCCTGGTCCAGGGGTGCAGAGCCTAGTAGTGTGAAGCTCAGGGCCTCCTCCATCTGCTGGTGAGGGACAGGCTCCTCCCCCAGGGAGAGGTGGTCCAGGCCCAACTTGTTGAACCTGAGGGCAGAGCCAGAAGCCAAATCCAACTGACAGACAGTTTGGGCAGGAGCTGGTGCACCAGGAGACAGATCCCACCCTGGGTTGAACCAATAGCACCCTCAACCCCCTCAATTCTGGTCTTTGGTGAGAGGTAGGCAATGATGGATAGAGCACTCACAGCCAAGGAGAGCCGGAGGCAGGTTAGTCACCCTGATGACCTATTCACCTGTTGCTCCCACAGGCCAGGGCTTGGCCAGGCACAGTGAGGATCATGGAAGAGTCAATGCCACATACAACTCGCTGAGCTTCCTGTCCTGGGGGCATGGGCACCTGCTGGGGGCAGCTGTGGGACTCCCTGGTGCCTAGTCCCAGTCTGCCTACGAGAAGAAACCCAGAAGGAGTTAATTTGAGCTTTAGTGGGGGTGACGCCAGGATGAGGAGGGCCCACTGAGGGGAGGGAACAGCATGAGTTCTCTGTTCTCTCAGTCACAAATGCCTTTCCTAGGCCCCTCTGCTGGTTAAAATCCTCCTTTATTTATTTTTTATTTTTTGAGACCGAGTCTCACTCTGTCGCCAAGGCTGGAATGCAATGGTACGATCGTGGCTCACTGCAACCTCCACCTCCCGGGTTCAAGCGATTCTCCTGCCTCAGCCTCCTGAGTAGCTGGGATTACAGGCATGAGCCACCACGCCCAGCTAATTTTTTAATTTTTAGTAGAGACAGGGTTTCACCATGTTGGCCAGGCTGGTCTCAAACTCCTGACCTCGTGATCCACCTGCCTCAGCCTCCCAAAGTGCTGGGATTACATGTGTGAACCACCACGCCGACTCAAAATCCTCCTTCTTATAAAGCCCTGTTCAGATGCCATCTCTCTCCTCCAGTTGACATTATTGTTCACTGAGTTCCACACCTCTGCACTGGGGTGTAGCCCTGATGCTATCTGTTCTCGGGCATGCTGGCAATGTCATCTTTCTCCTACTAGACTGAGTCCTCCAGGAAGACAGGAACCCATCAGTGTCATCTCTAGTTTCAACGCCCAGCCTGATGCCTGACCCAAAGAGGACCTCAATAAAAACTGGTGGATGAGCCAGGTGTGGTGGCTCACGCCTGTAATCTCAGCACTTTGGGAGGCTGAGGCACGTGGATCATGAGGTCAGGAGTTCGAGACCAGCCTGGCCAAGATGGTGAAACCCTGTCTCTACAAAAATACAACAATTCGCTGGGTGTGGTGGTGGGTGCCTGTAATCCCAGCTACTCGTGAGGCTAAGGCAGAAGATTTGCTTAAACCTGGTGGTGGAGGTTGCAGTGAGCTGAGATCACGCTACTGCACTCTAGTCTGGGTAACAGAGCGAGACTCCGTCTCAAAATAAAAAAATATGTGGTTGAATGAAATTTCCTTCATTACCTCAAACACCTGAAGGAAGCCACATCTCCATCTCATCTCAGCACCCAGCACAGCATGTGCACAGTTGGTATAAAATAAAGGTTTGTTGAATGAATGAAGAGAATTTGAGAGAAAAGAGGGAGGAGAGAACGTGCTGTGGGGTGGAAGGTGGGTATGAAGGGGAGCAAGTCATGGCTGAGGATGCTGTGAGATGGGGCCTAGAGGCTGGAGCTTACCGCCGTCTCCACGGCCCCAAGCAAATAGTTCTCGCTCAGTGGACAGGGCCAGCACGTGAGAAGCCCCACAGGCCACCTGCACCATCTCATAGCCCAGCAAAGCCTCCACAATGGTGGGCTAGAGAGGAGAGGAAGCAAGGAGAAACTGGGCAAAGGGTCTGGGACTAGCCATCTGGCCTCAACACCCCCTGTAGGGACAAAGCTGGAGGATACACATTCTCAGGAGGTGGCTATGTCTTTAACTCCAGCTATACACACTGCCAGGTGGACAACCATTGGGGAAGCCTGGTTTTTCTGTACTTCCCCCGATGTAGGTGGCCCAGGGCAGGTGCATCTGGGAATCTAGAGGAACCTGTGGCTGCTGGGAACTCCCCTGCCCCCAATCTGGTGTCAGCTCTCAGATGTGGGCTCCCCGCCATCTCCCCACTTCCCCCTCTCCAAAGTACATGTGACACCCACCTGGCTGATGTCAGTGAGGCTGCCATGGCCTAGGCACCCATTGCTGCCGCTGCCAAACGTCATAATGATGCCTCGGTCTGGAGAGAAGGGCAGTGAGGAAGGAGAAGGGAGAGAAGTTAAATAGTCTTTCCAGATAGCCTGGTCCTCTAGTGGGTTGCAGCAGCAAAATAAAGTTGGGGACCAGGGCTGAAAGGACGGGATAGGAAGAGAAAAGGTTACGAGTCTCTTCAAACGTATGTGACTTTGGACAAGTGACACCCTCTCTGAGCCTTAGCGTCCCCACTTGTCAAATGAGGATAATATAATGACTGCCTTGCCAGGCCCGTCCGTAGGGTAAAGGAGGTTGTGTAAGGAAATCTCCTCAATAGTTACTTGCCAGAAGCAATAACTCCATAACTAGTAGACAGAAGCATTCATTAAGTGCGTGGTTTGCAAGAGAAGAGAGAAGGTGCTCTGTGGGGCCTTAGAGCAGGTCCCACAAGGTAGGCCCGACAGCTCACCAGTCAGGCAGGCAGTGAAGAAGTCCCCACAGGCCACGTGCTTGATGGTCACGCCCGACTGGCCCTCCAGGAAACGCGAGATGAACTGGGGCTGTGGCTGCTCCACTGCCCCAGGGAGGAGGGTGCCTCCGCCTGCACCTAGGGGTGGGGCCTGCAGGGGCAGGTGGATGGGCAGCGCCTGAGCACCCTAACCCTGCTGTGGATCTATACCTCCACACGTCCAGGCCACCCACTGGCCTGCTCACCTCCCACAGGATGAGACGCCCAGAGCGCGTGACGCCGGCTTTCTGTGTGCGCCCAGCTGCTACCTGGATCACCTCTGTGTTGAGCATTGGCAGTCGCAGGGGAGTGCCCAGCCCACCACCCCAGGCATATACTGATGACAGGGGTGGTGGGATGGCCGGCCTCACAGGTCCCCGGGAGATACCTGCAGGTACAGCACATGGGGACTCTTAAACTGATGGGAATGGTGTGGCGTCCATGGGGACTGGCGGCCTCTTCCCACTTACCTCTGCAGCGGACACTGGTGGTCCTACTCCCTGTGCTGCTGGGGGCCACGGACTTCTCTGCCCTGTAGGACAGATGGGGGCCTAAGGACACAGACCCTCCTGACATTCCTACATACAGGAAGGGAGGACTTGCCCCAGGTTTCCCTCTGCCCGACACCTCCTGTGCTCCCACTGGGTGCCCACACCCTGCCACCCAGGACCGCTCGCTCTCCCTGCACAGGCCTCCGCATGCGGACACTGCCCACGTCGGTGTGGAGGTTGAGGAGGGCACGGATGCAGAGGGGCTGTGCCATGATGTGGCTGAGTGGTGGCCGCTGGGCAGGCTCCAGGCTGAGTAGACTCAGGACCAGCTGGCGCAGCTCAGGGCTGTACCGGTCAGAGATGGGCGCAAAGGTGCCACTCATGATCTTCAGCACCAGTGCTGGCAAGTTCTGTGAAGGCACCAGTTGGGAAGTTGGGGAAGTGAGGGCAGCACCCCCCAGCTCCAGCCCCTGGTCTCCTGGGATAATAACAGCTTTGCCCTCAAGAGACTTCAGTCTGATGAGGGGACTCCCAGACTGATAGGGGAGTCCAACCTGGCTTTCAGTGATCCCTAGTCTGATAGGGGAGCTGCAGCTATGTCCTCAGAAACCCCAGGATGCTGGGAAAACTCAAGTCTTGCTCTTGGAAGGGTCTCCTGGGAAAGCCACAGCCCTGCCCTCAGGAGCCCTCAGTTTAATGGGAGGCAAGATGTACTCTCAGAAATCCATAGTCTGAGGGACACCCATAGCCCTCCCCTAGGGTAATCTGATAAGGGAGAGACATGACTCAGCTAGAGGAGAAACCTGAGGTGGCTGGAGCTGAGGCCTGCTGGGGCAGGCAGTACATTTCCCAGTTGTCCCCTGGAGGGTGCGTATACTCACCGCAGCCTCAAAAGCCCTCTTGAGGCTGGCCAGCTCATAGAGGACACAGCCCAGGGCCCAGATGTCACTCTTCTGGTTGTAGGGCTTGCCCTCACACAGCTCAGGGGAGATATAGCATGGGGTACCCACCACCTGCAGGAGAGAAGCTGGGATCACAGCCCTGCAGGGAGGGAAGACCAGGGTCTCTGCACATAAGGCCATTTGGGGACAGCTTCTTCTCAAAGCAAGCCAAGGGGCTTCCTCCTGCAGGACCACCCAAACGAGCCAAAGGGCCAAGGGTGTTTTAGCAGGAGAGGAGGAGGCAGGGTTAGGTCCTGGCCCTCAAGACTTCTAGCACCCTGGAGGTCCCCTCCATGCCCAGGCACCGTGTAGGCCTTGCTCTTGCTGCTAAGGATCTTGGAGATGCCAAAATCACCGATCTTCACGACCATGCGGTGTTTGTCAAGAAGGATGTTCTGGGTCTTGAGGTCTCGGTGCAGGATGAAGTGGGTGTGCACATGATGCAGTGCAAGCAGGATCTGCACGAAGAAGTGCAGGATGGTCTCCTCCTCCAGCAGGGAATTGCAGCGCTTTTGGATGAACTCAGCCAGAGTGCCGCCTGTGGCCCAAAGGACTAATCAAGATCCAGGCTTTCTTTTTTTTTTTTTTTTTTTTTTTGAGACGGAGTCTCACGCTGTTGCCCAGGCTGGAGTGCAGTGGCGCGATCTCGGCTCACTGCAAGCTCCGCCTCCCGGGTTCCCGCCATTCTCCTGCCTCAGCCTCCTGAGTAGCTGGGACTACAGGCGCCCGCCACCGCGCCCGGCTAATTTTTTGTATTTTTAGTAGAGACGGGGTTTCACTGTGGTCTCGATCTCCTGACCTTGTGATCCGCCCGCGTCGGCCTCCCAAAGTGCTGGGATTACAGGCTTGAGCCACCGCGCCCGGCCAAGATCCAGGCTTTCTCACACCACGACAACCGTTCTCCTTTTTTTTTTTTTGAGACGGAGTCTCGCTCTGTTACCCAGGCTGGAGTGCAGCGGTGCGATCTCGGCTCACTGCTGCAAGCTCCGCCTCCCAGGTTCAAGCCATTCTCCTGCCTCAGCCTCCCAAGTAGCTGGGACTACAGGCGCCCGCCACCAAGCCAGGCTAATTTTTTTTTTTTTTTTTTTGTATTTTTAGTAGAGATGGGGTTTCCCCGTGTTAGCCAGGATGGTCTCGATCTCCTGACCTCATGATCCACCTGCCTTGGCCTCCCAAAGTGTTGGGATTATAGGCGTGAGCCAACGGGCCTCCTTTTAGGTATGGAACAGGGCACTGGGAACAGAGAGGAGAAGGGGCTAGCCAGGGTCAGATAACTGGGACCGGAACTCTAACCCTTGGCCATGCTCATTCCAAGGAGGGAAGCCAGGTGATCTATGTCTGCCTGTCCCAGAGATAAGAGGCCCCTCCAGCCAGGTCACTATAAGGAGGCTGGCCCACCTGGTGCATATTCCATGGCAATCATGAGGGCTTTGTCTTCCAAGAAGTTCTCGTAGTACTCAATGACATTGGGGTGGTTGAGCAGCTTGAGGACCTGGCACTCATTCTGGGCTGCCTGCCGCTCTTCCTTGGTCATCTGTTCCACTGGAATCTGCTTGATGATCACCAGCTTCTGGTCAGCCTTTCGCAGGCATAGGTGCACAATCCTAGGGATATGGAGGACAGGGACAGGTTACCAGCTGAGCCTCCAGCCACATATCAGGCAGGGCAGTACAGCCTGGTGACTGATGTCTCTTAGAAGAGGGTTCTAGACTAAGAGGTCATCTAACCAAGTGCACAGAACACTGAGCTTGGGAACAGGGAGAACTGATGACAAGCTGTGTGGGATTTCAGTTTTACCACAGGCACTGTGAGGTAAAGTTAGTCTTGATCTCTAAGTTCCCACAGACTGCCTGGGTTCAAATCTGGGCACCTTCTCTTACTAGTTATCTGGTTTAATACACTATGTGACATCATTGTCTGGAAAACAAAATGGGCCTCCCAGGGTTGTTGAGAGGATGAGAAAGTGCATGTAAGGCACTGAGCGCAGTGGCCAGCACAAAGAAAATGCTCAATGAATAGAAGCCATTCATATTATTTTATTTTAATTCTGTGGTCAGTCTCCATAAAAGCAGGAACTACAACACTCTTGTTCACCACAATGACCCCAGTGCATAGCCCAATATTTAGCAGACAATAGGTGGTCAATAAGTATTTGCTGAATGAGTGGACTATAAGCTGATCCAAGTCTCAAATTTTTACCTCAAGATCAGACTTCTCTGCTGAACCCCGGACTCAGATATTCACTTGAATGGCTCATAGTCATCCTAAATTTTAACAAATTCAAAATAAAATTATTGATTCCTGCCTCCAAACCTTTCCTTGCTCAGTCTCCTCCATCTCGGTAAATGATACCACCATCCTCCAGTTATTAAAATCAGAAACTGCTAAAATCAGAAACCTGAGGCAGAGCCACGTGGCTAAGGCCTGTAATCTCAGCACTTTGGGAGGCTAAGGCAGGTGGAGCACTTGAGTCCGGGCATTCAAGACCAGCCTGGGCAACATGGTGTATCCAGTCTCTCAAAAAAAAAAAAAAAAAAAAAAATTAGCTGAGCATGGTGGCAAGCCTCTGTGGTCCCAGCTGCTCTGCAGGATGAGGTGGGAGGATCACCTGAGCCTGGGACGTTGAAGATACAGTTAGCCATGATCGCGCCACTGCACTCCAGACTGGGTGACCAAGTGAGACGGTCTCAAAACAAAACAACAAAAAAACAGACACTTGAAAATCACCCTAGGCCGGGTGTGGTAGCTCACGCCTGTAATCCCAGCACTTTGGGAGGCCGAGGCAGATCACTTGCGGTCAGGAGTTTGAGACCAACCTGGCCAACATGGTGAAACCCATCTCTACCCAAAATACAAAAATTATCTGGGTGTGATGGTAGGCGCCTGTAATCCCAACTACTCAGGAGGCTGAGGCAGCAGAATGGCCTGAACCTGGGAGGCAGAGCTTGCTGTAAGCAGAGATTGCACCACTGCACTCCAGCCTGGGGGACAGAGCAAGACTCTGTCTCAAAAAAAAAAAAAAAAAAAAAAAAAAAGAAAAGAAAAGAAAAGAAAAAAGAAAATCACCCTAGAATCTTTCCTCCATCTCACACAAGCACATCAGAAAATCCCATTTCTACCTCCAAAATACTGTAAATCCATCAAATTCTCTGTACCCTCTCTATAGCCCTTGCCCTATAGTCATCATAATTTCTTTTTTTTTTTTTTTGAGACGGAGTCTCGCTCTGTCGCCCAGGCTGGAGTGCAGTGACCGGATCTCAGCTCACTGCAAGCTCCGCATCCCGGGTTCATGCCATTCTCCTGCCTCAGCCTCCCAAGTAGCTGGGACTACAGGTGCCCGCCACCTCGCCCAGCTAGTTTTTTGTATTTTTTTTTTTTTGTAGTAGAGACAGGGTTTCACCGTGTTAGCCAGGATAGTCTCGATCTCCTGACCTCGTGATCTGCCCATCTCGGCCTCCCAAAGTGCTGGGATTACAGGCTTGAGCCACCGTGCCCGGCCTCATCATAATTTCTTCCCTAAAATACTGTACAACTCTCCAAAATGGTCCCTTTCATTCCTGTCACCCTCAAATCTAAATTCTACATGGCAACCAGAATGACATTTATTTTTTATTTATTTCTTTTTCTTTTTTTAATAGATATGGAGTCTCCCTATGTTGGCCAGGTTGGTCTTGAACTTGTGGCCTCAAGACATCCTCCCGCCTCGGCCTCCCAAAATGCTGGGATTATAGGCATGAGCCACCATGCCCAGTCCCAGAATGTAATTTAAAAATCTTACCATCCTGGCTAACATGGTGAAACCCCCTCTCTACTAAAAATACAAAAAATTAGCCAGGCGTGGTGGCAGGCGCCTGTAGTCCCAGCTACTTGGGAGACTGAGGCAGTAGAATGGCGAGAACCTGGGAGGCAGAGCTTGCAGTGAGCCTAGATTGCGCCATTGCCCTCCAGCCTAGGTGACAGAGCAAGACTCCGTCTCAAAAACAAAAAAAAAAACAAAAAAACCCCTGAAAACTGGGGCCGGGCACGGTGGCTCACGCCTGTAATCCCAGCACTTTGGGAGGCTGAGGCGGGCAGATCACTAGGTCAGGAGATCGAGACCATCCTGGCTAACATAGTGAAACTCCGTCTCTACTAAAAGCTACAAAAAAATTAGCCAGGCATGGTGGCAGGCGCCTGTAGTCACAGCTGCTCGGGAGGCTGGGCAGAAGAATGGCGTGAACCCAGGAGGCAGGGGTTGCAGTGAGCCGAGATGGTGCCATTGCACTCCAGCCTGGGCAACAGAGGGAGACTCTGTCTCAAAAAATAAATAAATAAATAAAAATAAAATAAAATAACAATAAATAAAAAATTAGCCAGGCATTGTGGCGTGTGACTGTAGTCCCAGCTACTCAGGAGGCTGAGGCAGAAGAATTGCTTGAACCTGGGCGGCGGAGGTTGCAGTGAACTGAGATCGTGCCACTGAACTCTAGCCTGAGCGACAGTGCAAGTCTCCGTCTCAAAAACAAAAACAAAACAAAACCCTTTGTGGCAAATGAACCCTTTTACCTCAGGTTATCAGGCCATAATCTAGTCCCCGCCCTCGACAATTACATTTCATACCATTCTCTCTCTTGCCCACTGCATTCCAACTATGCTAGTCTTTTTCTCAGTTTCTTCAATGCTCTGTTTTCCCATGTGAGAAATTTCACATATGCTATTTCCTTTGCCTGAAAAGCTCTCACTTCACCTTCAGACTACTGGTTCTCATTCCTCAAGTCTTGGCCTTAAATCTCACTTCTGGCCTGGCGCGGTGACTCACGCCTGTAATCCCAGCACTTTGGGAGGCTGGGGCGGACGGATCACCTGAGGTCAGGAATTTGAGACCAGCCTGGCCAACATGGCGAAACCCCGTCTCTACTAAAAATACAAAAAAAATTAGCTGGGCATGGTGGTGCGTGCCTGTAGTCCCAGCTACTCGGGAGGCTGAGGCAGGAGAATCGCTTGAACCGGGGGGCAGAGGTTGCAGTGAGCCGAGATCACGTCACTGCACTCCAGTCTGGCGACAGAGGGAGGGAGACTCTGTCTCAAAAAAAAAAAAAAAAAAAAAAAAAATCAAAAAAATTTAGCCGGGCGTGGTGGCGCACGCCTGTAATCCTAGCTACTCTGGAGGCTGAGGCACAACGATTGCTTGAACCCGGGAGGTGGTGGTTGCAGTGTGCCGAGATCGCGACACTGAATTCCAGCCTGGGTGACAGAGGGAGACTCTGTCTCAAAAATCAATCAATCAATCAATCAATCAATCTCCCTTCTCAGAGTTCCTTGACCATCTCATATAAGTATTCTCCCTGGTAATGTACTCTAGCCTCACAACCTGCTAATAACCCTTCATAACTGCTATAACTTCTTAATTCATAATGTTTTGTTTATTGTATAACTTTCCCATAGTCAGTAAGTTCCAAGAGGGAAAAGACCACGCCTGTTTCGGTTCTAACTGCATACCCAGGGCCCAAAGCCTGACATACATAGCTGGCACTCAGTATTTGTAAAACCAATGAATAAAGAAGCTAACAGAACTCAGTGGGCGGGCCAATGGGCTTGTCAGGGGCGTGGCCCACGTAGAGGCGGAGTCTCCCCGCGGGATAGGGACCGGAAGCTTGGGCGGAGCTTCCCAGAGTAGCGTACACGCCTTGGGGCGGGTCTAGGCGGGCGGCGAGTTCGCGGGCAGAATTGGGGCTTATTTTCCCTATCCTTTAGCAGTTTCCTCCCCCAGAGCCCTGGCTCACCCGAAGGCACCTCTCCCCACCACTCGGATCCGCTCGTACTTCTCCATCTCATTTCTTAGCGTTTCACTTCCGTCTCCCCCGCGGCGCGTGCGCGGACCCAGCCACTCTGGGCCCCGCCCCTTCACGGCGAGCGGCTTGCGGGGCGGAGCCAGCGCGCTAGGTGTGGGTTTCGCCACGCGTCCGTATTTGTGGGCCTGCACCACACACCTGCCGCTGCGACACGCCGTCACCTTTCCCCTCACGACCCTGCCCCACGCAGTGTCCAAGGGATAGGGCAAGAAAATAGGGCGCGCCCCGCAATGGCGGGCACGGTACCCGCCCCTCCCAAGCATATACCCAGCCCTTGTAAAGCTTGCTAGACTAAAAGGATGTCGCGTTCCTGAGAGTTGCACCCCACAGGCCGGGCGGGGGTGGGAAGAGGATCGACCCCCTTCTTGCCCACGAGTGACGCTATTTCAGGAGAAATCGGGTTCTCTTTGGCACACAAACGATAAACACAACCAAAACGACCGAGGCCAGCGCTCCTGGGAGAAGGCAGCAGAGTTAGTTTCGTGTTTGCCTAGGGAGGGACGAGGGAAATCCCAAGTTGTGCAAGTTGATTCACCTGGGGAGGACATGACACGGTCTCAGGCCGTCCCGACTAGTGAGCACCGCGCTGGTCAGGACTCTCAACTCGCTTTTCATAGACACGCACTACAGGAGGGTAATCTGCCCTCAGTGCTCATCTAGGGTGAACCCCATGGGGGAAGATGGGGGCGGAAGTGAATCACTACCTGAAAGCATCAAGGGGAAAAGGAAAGACCGCGGTTTCGCCGAAATGAGCTCAAGACAAAGCCTAGAGGCAGAGGGCTGGTTAGTGTGACTAGCTAGGCTCTTTACCGGAAGTGAGGTTAATTCCAGGTTCTCCCGGGCTCCTGCTCTGCTGGAGCTCTATAAAAACTCAGTATTCGGCCAGGCGAGGTGGCTCACGCCTGTAATTCCAGCACTTTGGGAGGCCAAGGCGGGCAGATCACCTGAGGTCAAGCGTTTGAGACCACCCTGGCCAACATGGTAAAACCTCATCTCTACTAAAAATACAAAAAGTTGGACATGGTCGCGCTCGCCTGTAATCCCAGCTACTCGGGAGGGTGAGGCAGGAGAATCGCTTGAATCTGGGAGGCGGAGGTTGCAGTGAGCCGAGATCGTGCCACTGCACTCCAGCCTGGGCGACAGAGTGAGGCTCCATCTCAAAAAAAAAGAAAGAAAGAAACCCTGCCCCGGCCTTCGCAAGGGTACCCAAACCCGCCCACGTGGAAGGACTGCTGATGGGCGCTGGCTCAGGCCGGTGTCGGCCGGCGGACAGAGCAGCTCTGTGAGCCAAGGGGAGGGGCGGGAAAGCCGCTCACCCGGGACACCAGTGCTCTCACCTAGAAACCGACTGCGCCTTGATTAACCTAGGAGTCCCACGGGGGTTAATGTGTAACCTTGGAGCCATAGGGGAGGAAAACACTCAAACGGCTTGGTCCGTGGGTCCTTGCGCCTCAGGTTTTTGGCTTTTTCCTCCCTCCCGCAGCACCTTTCCCCTCCCTCACTTCTTCCCTCCCCTCTTCTATTACCACCCTCTTCTCCCTCCCCGCCCTCACCCCCGCTTCACTTCCCTCGCTAGCTCTCAGCGGCTCCTCCTTTCGCCCAGTTTACCTAAACTTTCCCCGAAAGTAGCCGCCTCGCTCGGAGGCGGGAGAGGGAGCCCGCGCCACAGTGAGGGCAGGCTGACACCTAGTGGCCAGGAGCCGCAACTGCTGCAAGCTACCGGCCTGGAGAGCGCGGGTCACCCCAGCAGTCCCGGCAAATCCGCGGTCTTGCTTGCCCAGCCTCCGGGGAGCCAGGCCGAGGGCCGGGACTGTCTGAGGGAGGACTGTGACAGCCGCCCGGCCCCGGGAGCTTAAGAGCGGGCGGGGAGAGGTGGCGATGGGTTACTCAGCAGTTCCCAAGCGCCCACCTCGCGGGCGCGGGAGGGACGGGTAAACCCGGGTCCCCGGTCAGAAGACTGCGAGTGGTGCGGTGGGGGCACTGGGTCTGCACCGAGACCACTGTCGGAGGCGGGGCTCCTGAATCCACCCCAGGACCAGGACTTAAGGAGCGTGGGCGTGTCGGGTCCCGTCCAGCTCTTCGCAGAAGGTAGAGGGTGGAGAGAGCTCTCGCGGTACCCGCCCAGGGCGGGGGAGCCGGTGGCCCGGGGAAAAGTGGGGACGCGGGTTAATGAGGCCGGGCGAGCCACGGCAACTGGGACTCCGTCGGCCGTCGGGAGGCGCCAGCGAGGGGTGCCTCGGCGACGACGCCCCCAGCACAGCTCCTAGTTACCCAAAGTCCGCGGGAGCCGGCCGGTGACCGAGAGGCCGCGGGGACACCCGGCTAGCGCGGCAGCAGCGCCTGAGGGGCGGGGGCAGGCGGGCGGGGCGGGGGCGCGGGCGTCTGGGGGCGGGGGCAGAGGCCTAGCAGGGAGGGCGAGGAGGAGTCAAGGGGCCTAGAGGGCTTCGCCGAAACTGTGTGGGGCTGGCGCCCGGCGGGAGAGGCGGCCGGACTGGACTGGTCCGAGAGGGACCCAGGTTCCCAGAACAGCCCTAGGAGGCGGCCTCGAGGGCGGACGGCAGGGAGGGCCAGCATGCCCCCACTGCTGCACCCCGCCCTGCCGCTGCTCCTGGGCGCCACGCTGACCTTCCGGGCGCTCCGGCGCGCGCTCAGTCGCTTGCCCCTACCTGTGCACGTGCGCGCCGACCCCCTGCGCACCTGGCGCTGGCACAACCTGCTCGTCTCCTTCGCTCACTCCATTGTGTCGGGGATCTGGGCACTGCTGTGGTAAGCGACTGTGGGGATGAGGTGGCCGGGGGATCCTGAGCAGGGAGCTGGGGTCGGCTCTGTGTTACTACCCCCATCGCTCATCGGCGGGCTGAGGCCACGCAGTCTCACCTGATCCCGTTTGGTATCCTATCCAACCAGAAGCCGCAGTGGCCCCAGGGGAGGGGGATCGCCCCTGGGAAACTGGAGGCTCTTGGGTCTTGCCCAGCCACTCTTAGCTTCCCAGTCAGCCACTAGGGCGAGCCCAGGCTCCCCCGGGGCTGGGAAGGGTAACCGGAAAGGTGAGGGTCCTTGAGGGTGCCAAAATGCAGAGCCTGCTTTCTTCCCTCCTTTCCAGTGTATGGCAGACTCCCGACATGTTGGTGGAGATTGAGACGGCATGGTCACTTTCTGGCTATTTGCTCGTTTGCTTTTCTGCAGGTAGGTCTTGCCCAGGAAGCGGGAGGCCAACTGGGGACAGGGAGAAGGAAGCTGCTTGTTCAGTCCTTCGTGACCTCTTGCCCCATCCCTCCACTAGGGTATTTCATCCACGATACGGTGGACATCGTGGCTAGCGGACAGGCGCGAGCATCTTGGGAATACCTCGTCCATCACATCATGGTAAGAGAGAAGCTGATTATGTGGTATAGGCCTGGTGTCAGTCAGCAACCTAGTCTCAGCTCCGTCTTTCTGAACCTGGGAGAAGGCTGTGTTTTCTTACCGCCCACCCCCCCACCTGTGTGCTGCTACTTATTTTTAGGATGCTGAGGTTAGCAGTCTGTGTGCTTGTTCAAAGGCCAGTAACCCATGGTCTCACTGCCTCTTTAGACTGAACATCATCCACAGCCAGAAGCTGTGAGCAGGGATCAAAACCTAGTAATGTTGAACGAACAAAACAAAGCATCTTATCCACTATAAACTATTATTCCAGGTGGAAATTTGGGATTTTCCAGCCCTCAATCTGATACCCCCCACCAAAGTCCAGGAAAGCATCTGCATCTGGTTCCCTAACTCCTATTCTCCCTTCTTCCCGCTAGGCCATGGGTGCCTTCTTCTCTGGCATCTTTTGGAGCAGCTTTGTCGGTGGTGGTGTCTTAACACTACTGGTGGAAGTCAGCAACATCTTCCTCACGATTCGCATGATGATGAAAATCAATAATGCCCAGGATCATCTCCTCTATAGGGTTAACAAGTATGTGAACCTGGTCATGTACTTTGTCTTCCGCCTGGCCCCTCAGGTCTACCTCACCCGTTTCTTCTTGCGTTATGTGAGGCAGAGGACCCTGGGCACCTTCCTGCTGGGTATCCTGCTCATGCTGGACGTGATGATCATAATCTACTTTTCCCGCCTCCTCCGCTCTGACTTCTGCCCCGAGCGTGTCCCCAGGAAGCAACACAAAGACAAGTTCTTGACTGAGTGAGAGCTGACTTCTGCCCCGAGCGTGTCCCCAGGAAGCAACACAAAGACAAGTTCTTGACTGAGTGAGAGGCACAGAGCCTGGGACAACAAAAACAGACAAGGCCAGAAACAGCTTCACATGGAAACTGGGACTTAGCCCCAAGCCTGGGCGTCCTCTGGGGCCAGCCTCTCCACCTTCCGAGCCTGCGCCCACACTATTGAAAACACTAATGAAAGCACTCCTCTGAAGTCCTTGTCCTTTATTGGGCAAGGGGTGAGAGAAGCAGACAGACCGGTTGGACATAGTAGATGGGTGTGTGAGGACAAAATGCTATCAGAAAGCCAGCCAATCCACACTCCCCTGAAATGGATGCTAATGCCCTTCAAACCCCGGGCATTGGTTTCATACCCAGCCTCTTCCAGGGATAAAAGAAGGGGTTCTTGTACTGCTTCTTGTTACCCTCAACCATGGAGGCAAGTTCTGAGTTCCGGTTTTCCTAGGACACTAACTCTAGTCAGAAAGATCTCTGGAGCGATCACACATGGTAGAGTGGCAGGGTGAATATTTCAAAAGGATGAGTAGAACAGGAGTCTTGCCCAAGCCCTGTTATGTCAGTGTACTGTGTGTGGCCTCCCAGCCCAACCAGAAATTGACAGAGAGGCATGTATATGTTGAAAAGATATATATATATATTTAGAATTAGGCAGCTGGACTCAGTTTAGATGATCCCAATCTGAAAAACAAAAGGGAGCCTCATTACTGGAGCTGAAACAAGAAGATTAAGCTGGAATGTTATTTTCAGAAAGCAAAATGAGGAACATTGAGGATAAGGTTTGTTAAGATAGGGTGCAGTCAGTTAATTATGACTAATCAGCAAAAATCAGGCTTTGGTCGCTAACATATGCATCATTTGCACCCAAGGGGTGAATGATAGGGGGTTTGTAGGAAGGAAACTTACTTTGTTGGCAACATCCAAAGCGTCGTAATCAGGAGCCAGTCGAACATACGCCTTTTTCTCTCCATCAGGCCTGGGGTAGAGAAGGAAGCCTTAGTCCCTGCCACCTCACTGCCCCCACACCCTCCCCCTTCCTCCTCCAGTCCTCCAGCACTTCAATGGTTCCTCTGTTCATGTCATTCTTTTCCAATGATTATTTTTCCATCAACCCAGAGGACACCATGAAGCCACGAAGCCAATTCTCTTATGGGAAACACCACAGGCCATGTTAAGACTTAAACCAAGGTAATCTGCTGCACTCTAGTGGCCTTTGAAAATAGAAGTAGGGACCCAGAAAATGAGCACCAACCCCCAATCAAGTCCTAGAAAGTGTTGCCTCAGGTCCATACAAAGGTCTGTAATTAAGGCAGCCTGTAATTCCTGCCTCAAGGCTCACACACTGCTAAACCTACTCCAAGTTTAAGTCAAGGAACCTTTTTCCCCTGTTGAAAGGTCCAGAGGATTTTTTTTTTTTAAAGGGCCCTGCTTGGTTGCTCAGGCTGGAGTACAATGGGGCAAATCATGGGTGACTCCTGGGCTCAAGGGATCCTCCTGCATAACTGGGACTATACGTGTAGTCCTGCATTACCAGGACTATCTAAACATCAAAGAGCTTCATGAAATGCAGGTTTTTTTGGCTCCAGCTGCTGGTCCAGCCCGCTCCCCATCCCTTGAGGCCCAGCTCACCGAATCAGGGTGTTGACCTTGGCCACATCAATGTCATAGAGCTTCTTCACAGCCTGTTTAATCTGGTGCTTGTTGGCTTTAACATCCACAATGAACACAAGTGTGTTGTTGTCTTCTATCTTCTTCATGGCAGACTCAGTAGTCAGCGGAAACTTGATGATAGCATAGTGGTCAAGCCTAGGAGAGGCAAAATGGGGTCACCTGGCCTGGGCCTTCTTTGGAGCCCAGAGCCAGGAGAGCCTAGGGCATCAGACAACGAGGTACCAATCATTTTGTTCAGACTTTGGTCGTTTTACAGTGTCATCACCTGCACCCTGAAATCTAAGAGCCTGAAGCCCCAACCCCAGGGGCAGAACATTGTACATTTTCTTTCTCTTGAAGGGCTCTTACACCTCAAGTGATTAAAGAATCATCTTTGGGCCTGGCGTGGTGGCTCATGGCTGTAATCCCAGCACTTTGGGAGGCTGAGGCAGGCGTATCACGAGGTCAAGAGATCGTGACCATCCTGGCCAACTTAGTGAAGCTCCCTCTCTACTAAAAATACAAAAATTAGCTGGGCGTGGTGGTGCAAGCCTGTAGTCCCAGGTACTCAGGAGGCCGAGGCAGAATTGGGCCAGGAGCAAATTCTTATGCACAGCTGAGGTTAAACTTACAGTGGCTTAAGCACAACTGTAACAGCTTCCCCCATTTAAAGTCAGAGCCCGGCTGTTTACTCAGACACTACTTTCCTGTTTTGAAACCAGGTCAGGTCTAAACCTCATCACACTCAATCCTAGGTCCAACTTGGTGGGGGGAAGGGCAGGAAGACAGTCTGTGAACTGCTTTCCTATTGAACACAATCCACTCTTTCTGTTAGGAAAGAGTAGAAACAGCAAAAACCCATTGCTAGTAACTACTACCATGGTTCTACTCAAATCTGTGCTCCCTAAAAAGTTAGTTATTACTGGTAGCTCAAATACTCAAGTGCCCAACCTTTTGCCCATCTCCCCCCAACCATTCCTTGAGCAATATGAAAATTTGGGAAAATGAATGCAAAGAAGCTTCTATACATCGCAGCAGCCCATAACTGCAAAATACAGATAACGGAATCCCTATTATCATCAAGAATCAATCCACGTTCTCACCCTCAAGGATTGTTCCCTATAGCAGTAGGAACTACGAACAAGGAATCTCTGTATTCTACTTTACAGTACCCCCAAAATAGTTTTCAAACCGTGACCACATGTGAAGCAATAATTAACCTAACAAATTTTGAGACGCAGGGTTTTTTTTTTTTTTTGAGATGGAGTTTCGCTCTTGTTGACGTGCGATCTCGGCTCACCACAACCTCCACCTCCCGGGTTCAAGCGATTTTCCTGCCTCTGTCTCCCGCGGGTGGCCGGGATTACAGACATGCGCCACCACGCCCGGCTAATTTTCTATTTTTAGTAGACACGGAGTTTTTCCATGTTACTCAGGCTAGTCTCGAACTCCTGACCTCAAGTGATCCGCTAGCCTCGGCCTCCAAAGTGCTGGGATTACAGACGTGAGCCACCGCACCCGGCCTCTGAGATGATTTAAAAAGAATTCCTGCCAGTTTTGTAAATACAGCAGAAACAATCTCCTCATACTTCCAATTAGAGAAGCACACTGGACACAATTTGTGTTTGAGAAACCATCACACAGGGTGAGTGATTTCCAAATTACCAATGGAGAATACCCAAATCTTTTCATGGGTAGAGGGGGGCAGTACTGACTTGTTTCTCCTGGGGGCGCTCTTCCGAGGATATTTGGGCTGCCTCCGGAGTCGCAGTGTCTTGGGCCGCCGGAAGGTGGGTGACGTGCGGATCTTCTTTTTTTTGTGGCTGTGGACACCTTTCAACACTGCCTTCTTGGCCTTTAAAGCCTTCGCTTTGGCTTCGGCTTTAGGAGGGGCAGGAGCTGGTAGAGAAGAAAAGAAAACGGGGTGCGGGTTAGCAATCGGTTACTTCCGGCCCCAAGAACTGCAGTCGGCGACCCTGGCCACACGTGCATCAGTGGTTCCTTTGAAGACATCACAAATGTCAGGAGATTAAAACTTTTCCATCACATGCACGATACCAGAGGCGAAAGCGACCAACTCGAAGTCAGTCCAGGGATACGACTATAAAACAAAGTAGCACTGAACGAACGCTTAGTACTTTCCAGAAAATGTCCTAGGAATTTTACACATACCCCATCGCAAAACCAGGCAGCGGAGAGGGGGGCGGGTAATGTAGCCCGGTTAAACATGAACCAGAAGGAAAAATGGTTAAAGCTGAGGGCACTAACTTCTTACAGGCCCGGGGGCATGGAGCGCCAACCAACGGACGCGTGTAGCTTCCCAGAGCCGAATGTCTGGCCCTCCCTGGCGGATGATGTCGGCCGGGTTGCCTCCCCAACTCCCTCCACCGGAACTCAGCCCATGAGGCTGGGCCCACGCGGCCCAAGTATACTGCAGCGTGACCGAAACGCGGGTAGCAACCCCGGAGCAGAGCCCTCAGGACTTAGCCCAGCAGCCATGCTCCCAATTCGTTCCCTCTGCGGCGCGGCAATCCCTGGCAAACCAGCGGCGGCCCCATCGCCAACACACACCTTCCTTCTTCGCTTTCGGCGCCATCTTGTGAAAAGGGTCTCCGATGCCCGTTCCCACAGGCTTATAGCGCCAAATCTCATCAAAGACTCGCGATGCTTTGTACTTAGAGCTGATTTGGTAATTTGCAGAGTGGCGCCCTCTGGGAATGGTAGTTAGGTTTAATTTCTTCTTCGTGCGTGAACAAACATGCGCCACTCCTCCCCTCAAAGGCACTAAAGCTTCATGGGGGTTGTAGTTTTTTTTTTGTTTTTTTTTGAGATGGAGTCTCGCTATGTCACCCAGGCTGGAGTGCAGTGGCGTGATCTCAGCTCATTGAAGCTCCGCCTCCCAGGTTCACGCCATTCTCCTGCCTCAGCATCCGGAGTAGCTGGGACTACAGGTGTCCGCCACCGCGCCCGGCTAATTTTTTGTATTTTTAGTAGAGACAGGATTTCACCGTGATCTCGATCTCCTGACCTCGTGATCCGCCCGCCTTGGCCTCCCAAAGTGTTGGGATTACAGGCGTGAGCCACCGCGCCCGGCCTTTTTTTTTTTTTTTTGAGATGGAGTCTTGCTCTGTCGCCCAGGCTGGAATGCAGTGGCCGGATCTCAGCTCACTGCAAGCTCCACCTCCCGGGTTCAGACCATTCTCCTGCCTCAGCCTCCCGAGTAGCTGGGACTACAGGCGCCCGCCACCTCGCCCGGCTAATTTTTTTGTATTTCTTAGTAGAGACGGGGTTTCACCTTGTTAGCCAGGATGGTCTCGATCTCCTGACCTCGGGATCCGCCCGTCTCGGCCTCCCAAAATGCTGGGATTACAGGCGTGAGCCACCGCGCCCGGCCTTTTTTTTTTTTTTTTTGAGCATCTGTCGCCCAGGCTGGAGTGCAGTGGCGCGATCTCGGCTCACTTCAAGCTCCGCCTCCCGGGTTCACGCCATTCTCCTACCTCGGCCTCCCGAGTAGCTGGGACTACAGGCGCATGTCACCATGGGGGTTGTAGTTTTTTGAAGACACGCGTTTATTTGCTCAGGCAAGCGGACGGCGTAGCCGGCTGTCGCTCGGGTCTGGTCCTGGGAGCTTCCCATCTTGAGCAACTGCCAGTCTCAGGGAAGAGGATTGCCATGCCAGGAGGCAGGAACGCTGCCAAGAGTAAAGAACACATTTAGATTGACTCGGGAGTTAGATACAGCTAAGTTCTAGAGTGCTGGAGCAGGATTTGCTCGGTCGAACTGAGGTCCAGAGAGGAATGTGGTTTATCAGTAACAGTGATTTGGTGGCAGAAAAAATCGAGTCAGGGCCGGGCGCGGTGACTGACGCCTGTAATCCCAGCACTTTGCGAGGCCAAGGTGGGCGAATTGCTTCGAGCCCAGGTGGTCGAGACCAGCCTGGACAACACGGCGAAACCCCGTCTCTACAAAAGAATACAAAAATTAGCCGGGCGTGGTGGTGCGTGCCTGTAGTCCCAGTTCCTTGGGAGGCTAAGGTGGGAGGATCGCTTCATCCCTGGAGGTCGAGGCTGCAGTGAGCCATTCCAGCCTGGGTGGCAGAGTGAGACCCTGTCTCAAAAAAAAAAAAAAAAAAAAAAAAAAACCCGAGTCACGAGGAGGAAAAGTGTCAGAGGAAGTACAAGGCGGCTACATCTGCCCCTCTTTACCTGCGACACTGATACTGTCAGTTGCACTGCGTTTCCTGATAATGCACTTGAAGTTCTATGAAAATTCCACACATTTCTACAAGATTCGCTAGTTCTTCCTGTTAGTAACTTCACTCACAATCCCCTGCCCAAAACTAGTCTTCCCTTCCGTGTCCTGGTCATCTTTACATCCTCAAATTCAGCTCCAGACACAGAGAAAGGTTTCATAACACTCAGGTTTGCATCTCCTAAGGTGTGTGCCTAACCCATCCCCACTTGATCCTTTCTGTCTTCCCTCTCCCCTCATAAAACTAGAGATGTCCCCTTTGACGGTGAAATTGATTGTGCACTGCCCCCTCTTCTATCCTGCAGGACTTTGCAAAAAGAAGTTGTCTCTGGGGGATAGATTCCAATGGGGCCAGAACAATGAACACCCATATCAGAGGGGAGTCCCCGCCTCCCAGAGCGGAGACCACCCCAAAGAGCGGAGTTTCCGGGTCCACTTAGCCCTTCTTTAACCTCCCTAGAGGGAGGCAGCTTGATCTTCAGCCCTCCCATCTCACAATCTACACAGCAGTCTTGAAGGAAAAGACGCCAAACTTCAGACGTCTCTCTCCTCGGTGGGCACCTCACTGTAACCCTGGCACCCCCTTAGCACGCTTCCCCTCCACCACCACCACCCCCGACCTCCCAGGGCAGAAGGGCGAGCGGGGGCAGACTCTGTGAGTCACCTCCCAGGCCTGGAGTTGAGGAGGGAAGCGCCGCCTCTCCTTGGGCCCCTTCTCTCCCCCTTTCCCCTCCCTGCTGGTTTCTGGCATCACCAGATGCTGCGCAGCAGTCTCCGATTCCCTATCACCAATTCGGCTGGGTAAGGGTCCCCCTGAAGGCGGAGCCGGGCATAGAGGTGCAGGGGAGAGCAGCCTGGGGAGTCCCTATCTGGATAGGCTCCAGCCTGGTTGGGGGCGGTCCTGGTGCCCGGTGAAGCGTCAGACGAGGGAGCCTGAGCAGGGCAGCGCAGAGGCGTGGAGAGGAGGGGGAGGCGAGGGCGGGCAGCGAGGCCTGGCGCGGCCAGGAGAGGGGCGGGGGGCGGCCCTTCGCTAGGAATTTCCGGGGATCGTGTTACAGCGTTCGCGGAGTCCCAGCGGAGTGACACTTGAGGCCCTGCAGCCGGACTGGGCCCCTCGCCCCCTCCTCCAGCGGCCTGCTGGCCTTGGCAGCGCCGCCCTTGCCCACACTGACCCCGTGTGGCGGGGCCACTCCGCGCCCCGGGGCCACTCTGTAATGGTAGGGCAGCCTCAGCCCCGAGATGACGTCGGGTCTCAGCGGTCCCGGGTTATTGTAGGAGCTATCAGGCCCCGCGTAATCGTAGGGTCTGCGCGGGCCCGGCCCACACCAGACGGGACTCCCCGCCCCCAATTGGCGGCGGAGGAGTCTCCTCGCCCCAGAGTCATCTTCGGAACGCCCAGGGCCCGGGTGATTGTGGGCTCGCCCCGGCCCCGGGTGATTGTTTCATCTCCGTGGCCCGCGGTGGTCGTAGCGTCTCCGAGACCTCGGGCTCCCGTAGGGTCCCCGTGGCCCCGAGTTGTAGTCGGGACACCCCGGCCGCGGGTGATCGTCGGCTCTCCACGCGCCCGGGTCGCTGGCGCGGATCCGGCCTCGGCGCCTTCTCAGGGCGCCCTGGAAGGCCTCAGGCAGGATGAACATTCTGGCGCCCGTGCGGAGGGATCGCGTCCTGGCAGAGCTGCCCCAGGTAGGCGCCGGGGCCACGTCGGGCTTCTGTCTACAGCCCGGGGTGTGGGCGGGGCGGAGGCGGCACCAGACCAGTTAGAGGACTGGGCCTAGCCCTGCCACCCAGCTAGGCCTGCTGCTTCTGGGTGGTCCCTGCACTCCACCCCTACCCGGGCCGCTTGGCTACGGGACAAGGGCCAGGAGTGGGAAGCTCCATTCTCTTTCATCCTTCCCACTAAGTGCCTGAGGAAGGAGGCCGCTTTGCACGTGCACAAAGACTTCCACCCCCGCGTCACCTGCGCCTGCCAGGAACACCGGACAGGCACCGTGGGGTGAGTTAGGGACACCCACAGCAAAGAGAGGAGGTCCCAGGAAACTCTAGTCATAACGAGGGTAAACAACCACCCCCACCCCCTTGGGGCTTCATTTCAGCTCCTACCAGCTTTATGGTTATTTCCCCTTTAAGCTCCTGTGTCCTCTCCTTTCTTCCCAATAAGGTTGTTGTGAGTTCTATGAGATGGCGTTGGTTAGAAGGGTGGCAGCTGGATTCCTGAGTAGAGACTAAGGTGTCTGAGATGGGAAGGTGGTCACCTGCTCAGATCCTCACATAGCATCCATGGAGCCCCAGGGCAGGGGTCTGGCTGTGCTTACAGGGATGAGTCTTATTGTGGGTTTTTTTTGTTTTTTTTTGTTTTTTTTTTGAGACGGAGTCTCACTCTGTCGCCCAGGCTGGAGTGCAGTGGCCAGATCGCAGCTCACTGCAAGCTCCGCCTCCCGGGTTCACGCCATTCTCCTGCCTCAGCCTCCCGAGTAGCTGGGACTACAGGCGCCCGCCACCTCACCCGGCTAGTTTTTTGTATTTTTTAGTAGAGACGGGGTTTCACCGTGTTAGCCAGGATGGTCTCGATCTCCTGACCTCGTGATCCGCCCGTCTCGGCCTCCCAAAGTGCTGGGATTACAGGCTTGAGCCACCGCACCTGGCCTTTATTGTGGGTTTTAAAGGTAATACTGATAACAGTTGGCACCATTAATTAAGCATTGGCTGTGTGCCAGGCAGTGTTGGGTACTATCATTATCTTTATTGAAACGTCTATCACTTAAGATATATTCTGATTTCAGAGACATTAAAATGGGGGGGAGGGTGTCTTAGAATATAGGACATTTATCTCATTTTAACCTTCACAACGACCCAATAAAATATATACTAACTTCACCTAAATGTTTAAACTGAGGCTTAGAGAGGCTAAATAATGTGTCCAAAGTCACACAGCTAATCAGTGTGAGAGCTGGGATTCAAATTCACGTTTCTCTGCTGCAGGAGCACAAAGCACTCCTCTCCAGCACATCTGTTCAGGCAGCTGCCTGGGATGCCTGGTGTCTATAATACCCTCAGCCTGGGTGCAGCTACCTTTCTGGACCTAGTCAGGAGCATTGGGACTCCCTAGGGTGAAAGAGCTCGTGCCCACTCCCCTTGCCCACTCTTGTGTCCAGCAGATTTAAGATCTCCAAGATCATTGTGGTGGGGGACCTGTCGGTGGGGAAGACTTGCCTCATTAATAGGTAAGGGGGTGCTGGAGCTGAACTGGGCAGGGTGGGGCGAAACCTAGACAGGTGGGCTGGCTCCAGATTGGAGCATCTGGTACCCTCTCAGGTTCTGCAAAGACACCTTTGATAAGAATTATAAGGCCACCATTGGAGTGGACTTCGAGATGGAACGATTTGAGGTGCTGGGTATCCCCTTCAGTTTGCAGCTGTGAGTGCTTCCACACCCCTTCCAGCTATCCCTTCCCCCCAGCACCCACACCCCCCAACATACATACCTGTGCTTCACTCCTCCTTCCTCCCAGTTGGGATACCGCTGGACAGGAGAGGTTCAAATGCATTGCGTCAACCTACTATCGAGGAGCTCAAGGTAAGGGGCTGGGTGAAGTGGGGTAGGTGGGTCTCAGAGTGCACATGGCTTCTCATCTGGAGCTGGAAGAATTGGGGAAATGAGCAGTAGTATCTTCCCTGTCAACCTGGGGCTGTTTCTACCACTCTTCCAGCCATCATCATTGTCTTCAACCTGAATGATGTGGCATCACTGGAACATACCAAGTATGTGAGCATCCTGCAATATAATGGGAGGCTCCGGGAAGAGAGGGTTCAGAACAGAAGGGTGGTCAGGAAGAAGAAGAATGCATGTTGCACCAGAGAGGGGGTAATTGGGCATATGAATGTCGGCAGGAGGGGCCCTGCAGGCTTACTCATCCCTCACTTTCCATCACCCGTGGCAGGCAGTGGCTGGCTGATGCCCTGAAGGAGAATGACCCTTCCAGTGTGCTGCTTTTCCTCGTAGGTTCCAAGAAGGATCTGAGTGTGAGTGTGCCAGTGGGGGGACTTCCCAGCTTGGTGAGGGAATGCCCCCCTCTGATTGTGGCCTTCCCTCAGACCCCTGCTCAGTATGCGCTGATGGAGAAAGACGCCCTCCAGGTGGCCCAGGAGATGAAGGCTGAGTACTGGGCAGTCTCATCTCTCACTGGTGAGTTGGAGGCTTCAGGGCTCTGCTGTGACACTCTTGCCTGGCTCTCCTCTCACTGCTATACCTCCAGCTGTGCCCTGTGTCCCCAGATCTGGCACTGCCCCTGAGCACCTATCTGCTCCCTGTGTCAGGTGAGAATGTCCGAGAATTCTTCTTCCGCGTGGCAGCACTGACTTTTGAGGCCAATGTGCTGGCTGAGCTGGAGAAATCGGGGGCCCGACGCATTGGGGATGTTGTCCGTGAGTGCCTGCCTGGTTGAGGGTGGCAGAGGGCACAGTGAGCCTCCAATCCCTGCTTCACATATTTCCCACCTTTCTTTAGGCATCAACAGTGATGACAGCAACCTCTACCTAACTGCCAGCAAGAAGAAGCCCACATGTTGCCCATGAGGGGTGAGGAGACTGTTCAGGGACTGCCAGCCCTGGGGCACTGTGCCACCCTCATTCCTCCAGAGCTTGACCCCTGAACATTTGCACTGACTGTATCCGGACCAAAGAGCTGCCTCTTGGTGGCAGTATTCCCACAGAGGGGTAGCTGGGACCATGCTAGTCACTTCCTGCTCCAGGCACTGTGCCAAAGACTGGAGGCCCCCTACTCTTCAGGGGACTGTCCAGGGTGCCCAGCGGTAGTGGGGAAGAGTGTCTCTGTTCTTTTGCTCAGCCTGCTGGGCCCTTTGTGTGTGAGGATGCTTGATTCCAGCCTCTCACTGTGCCTTATGCATTAAAATGTCTTTGTTATGAGCACTTTGGGGCTGGAGTTCTTTGCTGGGGATGATGGATGTGGAATGGGCATGACTGTGGGGCCATCTTGCCACTAGAGCCCCCTGGGGATGCTGTGCTGGCCATCCCTGACCCCTGGGCAGGTTCAGGTAGGCTGCACTGGGCCCTCACTGGGTGAAGTCTCAATGGCTGGTTTTGAGAGCCCTTTTCCCCTGATCCTTTCCCCACACGTGTCCTACTTGGTGCTTATACCCAAATTTTCACTACCGGAGAATCTTTTTCTTTTTTTCACTCTTTTCTTGCCTTCCCTTTAAGAAATACTTTTCCGGCTGGGCGCGGTGGCTCAAGCCTGTAATCCCAGCACTTTGGGAGGCCGAGATGGGCCGATCACGAGGTCAGGAAATCGAGACCATCCTGGCTAACACGGTGAAACCCCGTCTCTACCTAAAAGTACCAAAAAAAAACTAGCCGGGCGAGGTGGCGGGCACCTGTAGTCCCAGCTACTCGGGAGGCTGAGGCAGGAGAATGGCGTAAACCCGGGAGGCGGAGCTTGCAGTGAGCTGAGATCTGGCCACTGCACTCCAGCCTGGGCAACAGAGTGAGACTCCGTCTCAAAAAAAAAAAAAAAAAACAGAAATACTTTTCCAGGCTGGGTGCGGTGGCTCATGCCGCTAATCTCAGCATTTTGGGAGGCCAAGGCAGGCGGATCACTTGAATTCAGGAGTTTGAGACCAGCCTGGCCAACATGGTGAAACCCCATCTCCATCAAAATACGAAAATTAGCTGGGCGTGGTGGTGCGTGCCTGTAATTCCAGCTACTTGGTAGGATGAGGCAGGAGAATCGCTTGAACTCAGGAGTTATAACCATTAACTTTTATTTTTTGTTGTTTTTTTTTTTTTTTTTTTTTTTTTTTTTTTTTTTTTTGAGACGGAGTCTGGCTCTGTCACCCAGGCTGGAGTGCAGTGGCGTGATCTCGGCTCACTGCAAGCTCCGCCTCCCGGGTTTACGCCATTCTCCTGCCTCAGCCTCCCGAGTAGCTGGGACTACAGGCGCCCGCCACCTCGCCCGGCTAGTTTTTTTTTTTGTATTTTTTAGTAGAGACGGGGTTTCACCGTGTTAGCCAGGATGGTCTTGATCTCCTGACCTCGTGATCCGCCCGTCTCGGCCTCCCAAAGTGCTGGGATTACAGGCTTGAGCCACCGCGCCCGGCCTATTTTTTGTTGTTTTATTTTGTTTTTTTGTTTGGTTTTTTGGTTGTTTATTCCATTAACTTTTGTATGGGGAAAGGTGACCGAGACCCTGGCTCCCTGTTGAAATCTGACCCAGAGTTCCAGAGGAGCTGGAAGCACCTCAGACATCTGGGTCAACAAAGGAGGACTTATGGCCTCCTGTCATCCTAGGAGGCTAAGGGGGTCCAAATTAGAAGGCAGATTCTGGCTCCTAGTTGCCAAGTGCTCTGTCTGTTCCATTCCCGGTTCCATTTTCACCAGGATGGTTGGTTTTTCTGCACTCTTCCCTTCTCCTGGCTTCCCCTCCCTCACAGTTCCTAGACTCTCTAGAGCTACCACAGGAAGGAGGGTCTGGGCAGCAGCCCTACCCGCTCTGGACTTGGGTCTGGAGGAAAGTGAAAGTGGGGATCAGGCGGAGCAATAGCAGCAGCAGCAGAGCCCCTGGATGATGGTGGAAAAAACAAGGAGTGGACCCCATCCTTTCCCCTCCTCTCCATCCTGGCTTTGGAAGCTGGTGCCAAGAGAAGTGGAGGGGTGTGGTGCATGGAATGTCAGCGATGTGGCCAAAACTTCTTTTCACACTCTCCTGTCATTATTTTTTCCATTTCTGTTCCCTCACAGCACTGGGCTCCTCACCTTTGCCTTGCCTGTTAACAGATGTGTGTGAAGCCAGCACCATAGTCCAGGTGTGGTGTTTGTGCTGCACCGGGTATGGGAGTTCTGTGTTCCATGTGCATGTTGTATGTGTGTGGTGAGTAGATTTTCTGTGTTCTGTGATATATACATGCGCAGAGTGTTGTACCTGAGGGCGTGAGGGGTGTCACTGTGATGAGGTTCCAATGAATGCAGCCTGCCCTGTTCTCCAGACGGGATAAGCTTACGACTCTCTATCCGGAAGTATTGTCTCTAGAATAGGGTGTCCCATGGGGGCCAGGGGCGGGGAACGCTGCGGGGTGGCACAGGGTCTGGGAGCCGACATCAGGTCCTCAGCCGGGAGTTAGGCCTTGGGAGAGGTCTGTGGGTGGAGAGACGGGAAGCCTGGGCTCCACTAGAGCGGGAGAGACCTCGAAGCCTGGACGGTGGAGTGGAGATGGCGACGCCAGGACCTCCCTGGGCTCAGGTAATCCTCCCACCTTAGCCTCCCAAGTAGCTGGGACTACAAGTGTGCGCCACTAAGCTAACTAATTTTTGTATTTTTTGTAGAGATGGGGTTCGCTCGCTTGCCGGCGGGCAGAGGCGGGGCTGCGGCTGGGTTCCCAAGGGTCGGCGGGGCCGGGAGCGGGGCGGGGAGCGGGGCGGGAGTGTGCGGTTTAGAGAATGACCGGGGCGGGGCTAAGAATGGGGCTGGGGGCAAAGTTCGTTGTAACACTAAGAATTGGGGCTACGATCTGGAGGCAGGGTTAAAATCTGGGGCTTGGACTGCAAGCTGGAACCAGAGATGGGTGGTGAAAGCTGGGCCTGTAAGGTTAAGGTCTGAGATAAAGGGGAAATCCTAGGGTTACAGGGGGAACAAAGAGGGGCCTGCGAGGCGCCAGGAGGCCCCGGATGAAGAACGCGGCTGACGCTGAGACCCGGGCTGGGAAGACTACGCAGCCTGGAGCGGAGTGGGGGAGGCGGGCGGGGGCTGCGCCAGCATGAGGCGGGGTTAGGGTCTAGGCGGGGGCGAAGCCGAGACTGGAGTTCACGGCTGGGCCGAGGGCTCGGCCGGGCTGAGGCTCAGGGTTGGACTTCAAGGAAGAGTCCTGTAGAGACGAAGACCTGGGCGGAGAGCGATGTGGGTCAGGACGACACTCACAATTGAAAGATGGACTAAGGAAAAGACCGAGCCCAAGGTCCGCTCGTGGGATGAGAGCCGGTGCTGCGGTAAGAGGGGCGGGGCAGGGGCTGGGCAGAGGGCGTGGCCGGGCTCGCAGACCCCGAGCGGCGCACGCGGGAGGCTGGCAAACCAACGAGGGAGGCGGGGCCCAGCGCTGGGCCGGGGCGGAGCTAGGGCCGGGGGCGGGCTCGCGTCGAGTCACGGGCCAATGATTGAGGACTGGGGGCTTGAGGCCCTGCTGGGTCGCCCGCGGGTTGGGCGGGAAGTCTGGCTCCAGCCAGAGCTGTAACTCTTGGCTATTGGACTGGGTGGCACCGGGCGCAGGCCGCTGCCCTTGAAGCGCCGGCCTTGGCTGGAGCCCATGGACCAGCGCCCACCCGGACGCCTGGGCGGGAGCGGGCGGTTCCATCGACCCTGAGGGTGGACCAGGGAGACTGAGGGTTCCACGCGTGGCATCACAATTACCTCGCGGGGGCGAGGCCAGAGAGGCATTTCCAAGGAGACGCGGGCGCACTGGCCCTCCCTTGCTTCCTCCTCTTCCCTCCTTCCTTTCCTAGTTTCTTCCCTTCCTTCTCCTTCCCTCCCTTCCCGCCCTACTCCTTTCGGCTGCTCTGGTGCCCACCCCCAGTGCCTCGAGGGCGAGGAGAGCTCCTCGGCCCCGCAGGACAGGGAGGATTCTGTACAGATGAGCATAACCTGTGAGTCTTGAGTTAGGCCTTTGTGCGCTGATAACGCTTCACGGGGAAAGACGCCATAAGCCTCCCACTTTCTTTCACCCTATCACCCTCATTCATTGTGTGTGTTGTCAGTCACTCCTGCTGCAGGACCTCTGAACTGCTGCTGGTCAGAGCTCTCCTGTCCTCTGGAACTAAAGAGCAGGTTGCTTTTCTCAGCTCTGAAGAGAGTTACTAAATTCGTCTCCCCCTTTGTCCCTCCTCCCCTCGTCTCCTTCACAAACAGAGCTGATGGGTGTCTGAGCTCTGGGGGATCTAGTCAGTGGAGAGTAAACAGGCTCTGACCCTGCATGTGTGCTTTTTTTTTTTTTTTTTGAGACGGAGTCTCGCTCTGTTGCCCAGGCTGGAGTGCAGTGGCGCAATCTCGGCTCACTGCAAATTCCGCCTCCCGGGTTCAAGCAATTCTCCTGCCTCAGCCTCCTGAGTAGCTGGGATTACAGGCGCGTGCCACCACACCCAGCTATTTTTATTTTTTATTTTTTGTATTTTTAGTAGAGACGGGGTTTCACCACGTTGGTCAGGCTGGTCTTGAACTCCTGACTTTGTGATCCGCCAACCTCGGCCTCCCAAAGTGCTGCGATTACAGGTGTGAGCCACCGCGCCCGGCCATGTGTGCCTCTTTCATGGTGGCTCATGAAACAGCAAGGCAGAGGAGTTTTGGTTCCTCACCCTGGCTGAGGCCCCAGCAGCAAGACTTTAGGGTCCAGGGTGGTTAAGGGAGGCTGTGGAGTCCGGATTGAGTAAAACCAGAGGGTGAGGAATTGGCTGTGTTGGAGCTAAAAAGCAGGTGTAGTAGGAAGTGACTGCGCCTCAAAAAAACACCTGTCCGGCCGGGCGGGGTGGCTCAAGTCTGTAATCCCAGCACTTTGGGAGGCCGAGACAGGCGGATCACGAGGTCAGGAGATCAAGACCATCCTGGCTAACATGGTGAAACCCCGTCTCTATTAAAAAATACAAAAAACTAGCTGGGCGAGGTGGCGGGCGCCTGTAGTCTCAGCTATTCGGGAGGCTGAGGCAGGAGAATGGCATAAACCCGGGAGGCGGAGCTTGCAGTGAGCTGAGATCCGGCCACTGCACTCCAGCCTGGGTGACAGAGCGAGACTCCGTCTCAAAAAAAATAAAATAAAATAAAAAAACACCTGTCCTTCCCACTGTCTCACTCTGCCGCCCAGGCTGGAGTGCAGTAGCATGATATCGGCTCACTGCAACCTACACCTCTGGGGTTCAAGAAATTCTCCTGCCTCGGCCTCCAGAGCAGCTGGGACTACAGGTGTGCGCCACCACGCCTGGCTGATGTTTGGATTTTTAGTAGAGATGGGATTTCACTATGTTGGCCGTGCTGGTCTCAAACTCCCGACCTCAAGTGATCCGCCCACCTCAGCCTCCCAAGGTTCTGGGATTACAGGCATGAACCACTGCACCCAGCCTGGTAGGACAGGTTTTGCATATGGAGCTGAATGTGATTTATTATTTTATTTTTATTTTTTTTTAGACAGAGTCTCGCTCTGTAGCCCAGGCTGGAGTGCAGTGCCCTATCTTGGCTCACTGCAAGCTCCGCCTCCTGGGTTCACACTATTCTCCTGCCTCAGCCTTGTGAGTAGCTGGTATTACAGGTGCCCGCCACCACACTCAGCTAATTTTTTGTATTTTTAGTAGAGACGAGGTTTCACTGTGTTAGCCAGGATGGTCTTGATCTCCTGACCTCATGATCCACCTGCCTCAGCCTCCCGAAATTCTGGGATTATAGGTGTGAGCCACCACGCCCAGCTATTTTGTAAGACAGAGTCTCTGTCTCCCAGGCTCTGGAGTGCTGTGGTGCTCTCAGCTCACTGCAACCTCTGCCTTGCCAGCTCACTCAAGCAGAATGTGGTTTTAAGGCTTGGCTGTGGAGCTTCACATACAGAATGGCCTTTGTTTACAGGGGTGTGTCCCCAGCCAACAGTAAGTAGATAGGGCTGAAAGAGCATAGGCTATGGAACCAGGAAGACCTGGGTTTGAATCCTACCTCTGCCATCTATTAACATGTATCTTTGGACAACTTACTTATCCTCTCTAAGTCTCTGTTCTCATCCATAGAATGGGGCTGTGGTGGGGATTTAGAATCAAAGGTATATATTTTAGTTGAGACAGGGTCTTACTCTATTGCCCAGGCCACAATGCAATGGTGTGATCACGGCTCACTGCGGCCTTGACCTCCCTGGACTCAGGTGATCCTCCCACCTCAGCCTCCTGAGTAGCTGGGACTACAGGTGTGCACCACTAAGCCAGCTAAATTTTTGTATTTTTTGTAGAGATGGGGTTTTGCCACGTTGCCCAGGCTGGTCTCGAACTCCTGGGCTTGTGATCTTTCCGCCTCAGACTCCCAAAATGATGGGATTACAGATTTATGTCATTTCATTGGTGGATGTTGAAAACATGGAAGTTGATGAAATTATCCAGGAGTCTTCTGAGGAGGTGACCAAGTCTGGTAATCACCAATTTAAGGTGTACAGCAAAACAAGAGGAGATAGCAAAGGAGACAGGGAAGAACTAAAGAGCTGGTTAGAGAAGGAAGAGAAAGATGAGGTCTGCCATGGAAGTCCAAGGAACAGTTTGCAGAAGAAGGAGATTCATTGGTCAACAGGGTCAAGTGAGGCTGGGCGCGGTGGCTCACGCCTGTAATCCTAACACTTTGGGAGGCCAAGGAGGGCGGACCATGAGGTCAGGAGTTCGAGACCAGCCTGTCCAACATGGTGAAACATCGTCTCTACTAAAAATACAAAAATTAGCCAGGTGTGGTGGCGCGCACCTGTAATCCCAGCTACTCAGGAGGCTGAGGCAGGAGAATTGCTTGAACCTGGGAGGCAGAGGGTGCAGTGAGCCGAGATCGCACCACTGCACTCCAGCCTGGGCGACAGAGCGAGACTCCATCTCAAAACAAAACAAACAAAAACAAGAAACAACACAAAACAAAAAACAGGGTCAAGTGAGATAAGCAGCCCACTGGGTTTGGCTACTGGGAAACTGCTGGTGGCCTTTGCCAAAGCTATTCAGATTGGGGGGCAGATGGCTACCATGTTGCAGGTGGCTGGAAGAGAAGAAAGAGGTGGAGACACTGAGCTCACTGAAGGTAGGGACTTGGCCTCTTTTCTAGTGCTGAGTGAAGCCACCCAACATATGTCCTCTAAATGAATGAGTGAATCAATTTGGATTGAAAGGGGTATATGCAATGATAGGAGAAACAGGATTGACAGAGTGTTTTGTTTTATGATGTTTATAGCCTGTAAGGGGGGAAAAAAGAAGCCAGTAAAGAAGGTGTCAATTCTGGCTGGGACCTAAAATATAGATGCTTTGGGCATGAGAAAGAGGGACACCCCTTTCCCAGGCAAGCAAAGTTGATGAGGATTGGAGTGTCCACAGATAATGGCAGTGAAATTATCTGCTGAGAGAACCAGTGGTTGCAGGAGTTTCCAGGAAGTGCTTAAAGTCATTCATTCACTCTTTTGTTCATTTAACAAATTTTGAGTATTTGCTGTGCTGCGGAAAACAGGAGGAGGAGCTCATCAGAGACTTGTAGGAAGATGACCAAGTGCCACTGAAGGCTTGCTGAAGATGCCAAGCAATCAGTTTCCCTTCCTTAAGCAGACCTGAAGTCCAGTGCCTCAAGGGACAAAGCTAGCTGTGGGAAGGAAAGGCAAAGGGGCAGACTCTGTCTTGTGGCTGCTGATGGGGAGCTGCCACCCCAGTTGGAGGTCTGCTCAGGGTCATCCTCTGTCCAGGCTCCACACACCCTGGGACAGTTTCTGGAGCTGTCCCTCCTTGCCTAGACCCTGGCTGGCTCCTATTCATCACTCTAACTCTAGTGATGCCCCTTCCAAGAAGTCTTCCATAGTCCCCTGTCCTCCTTTCCAGTCCTGGTAGGTGGCCCTTGTCCTGTGCTACCATTTCCCTGTCAGCATCTGTATCACACTATTGTCATGAACCTCTTGTGTCCCTCTCTCCTCCCCCTCACCCCTCCGACCCCGCAACCCCTCAAGAGCAGGGACTGTTGTTTTATCTCTGCATCTCCAGGATGCAGTGGGGCCTGACATGTGGAACTTCTTGGGGTATGTTTGGTGAATAAATGGCACAGGGAGGGGGCTGCTGCCGCCACTGCCACTCTGTGCTCTCTCAGATGTAAACAGGTTACCCAGCTGGGAAAGAGGACATCTGCTGGCTGGTGTGGCGTCCAGCACTGATGTGTCTACCTTCTCTGAAGGTGGGTCCAGGAGACCTTTGACCCAGGGGGGTCCCCATCACCCCTCACCTGGGAAAGCTGATACCTGGTGGAACATTGGTCCTGAGGCAGGGAGGGAGGGAAGTGTTTGGTCCTGAAGCTGCCCCATCCTCAACCCATCCCCTACAGATGCCAGAGGGGACCCCTTTCTCAAGGCCACAATCACCCCATTCATTTGTATAGAACTTTATGGCACATAAGTATCTTTGACATATGTGAATTGAGTACGCCCAACAACCCTGCAAAATAGGTATGACCACCATCCCATTTTGTGGATAAGGAAACTAAAGGCTCAGAGAAGTAAAGGAATTTGCCCTAGGCCACCCAGCTAGTAAGTGACAGACCCACGACTTGGGCTCAGGCCTGACTACAAGTTCAGGGCAATTTGCCACTATGCTGCCCTTTGGCCCAGCTCAGCAGTGCTGAGGAAGGCCGAGGTGGTGGTGAAGTTTCAGGGTCCTGCCACACACCCATGCCTTCCTCATCTTCCTGGGGGATAAAGGGTACAAGAGGGGAGGAGAAAGACACAGATCACCCATGGGTCAGCGGTGTAGTGAGGACCCAGGACTTCACAGCCTTGTGTGGGAAAGGGAAGGAGGGAGAAATGTGGGTAAGCCTCAGGCCAAGCTGCTGCACTGTGAGGCCACTTGGACTCACACCACAGCCTGGGCTCATTGCTGGCTGGTGACCAGTATGAGGTCTCACCCTAGTTCTTCTCCTCGTGGGCACTGGCAAAGGCACAGTCCTCATGGCCTGTTTGAGGGTAAGCCAGCCACAGTACCCCAGGCCAGTGCCGGCTCCCTCCCTCCCCTAGGGGTGTGGGGGAATCCGAGGTAAGGTCCCTTGTCCTCTGCCTGGTGAGTGAGATTCTGGGCTGTGAGAGGCGCAGAGTTGCCTCATGGGCTTACTTTTGAGAGGGGACAGCCAGTGGTAGATCAGGGCCTTAGGCAGGGTCAGAGGTGAGGCAGTGGTGGTAGACTGGGGAAATTCTCCTGTCTTCAGGACTGGCATTGAGCTGAGCAACAGAGGTGGGGGCCTTTCTCCAGGGCTTTCCCCTAACCCCAAATTCTTACCCCAGCAGCTTCTTCCTGTGCCCTGGGAAAGGGGATGTGGTCTCTGTGCTGCCTAAAAGGGTGCCTAGGCTGGGGGTGGGTCGTTCAAAAGCCTGGCACTCTAGGCAGTGGGGAGAGTGTGGGAAGGTGCTGCGTGAAGAACAGGGAAAGGATCAAGAAGCGGGCATGGGAAGGGAGGGGAGTGAGAAACGTGTCAGGTGGGAGGAGAAAAGGGGCTTGAAGAAGGGAGGAGGGGGAAGTGGGGAGGGAAGGACGAGACAGAAGCTAAGGAGCATGATGCGGGCCTTAGCTCCTGGCCAGGCTGTGAGAGATCAGAGCGGGCCAGGGCAGGTGTAGGAACTGAGGATGCTGCGGCTCTGCTGCTCCTGGGGCTTCGGGGTGCCATGGCAGGAGGGCCTTCTCCTACCAGGTACCTTGTGGAGCAGGGCTACCACTCATTGTGGGTAGCCGGGTGAAGGGCAGGCAGGAGCCAGTGGAAGCCTCCCACTGGAGGGAGAGGACAGAAGTAACGGAATCACAGGACTGCAGGGGGCTTGGTGAGGGTCTCCTGTGTATCAGACATGGAACCAGACATTTTACTGGGACTTGGGGTTACTCTGGGGCCAAGTTACTACTACTGAAGCAGAAACACTTCTTGGGGTGGGGACAGCTGGTGGTGGCAGGTGAATTTGGTGAGGTTTTAGCTTGAGCTGTGGGAAGACCCAGAGGTCTGCGGCTGCTGCTGATGACCCAGACCCCTGCCCCCTCAGGTGACTGCAAGGAGCCTGACAAGTGCTGCTGGAAACACAAGCAGTGCACTGGGCACATCATCTACCCCTTCGCCTCTGACTGTGTCTGCCACAGCCTGCACCTACGCTCTGTCAACCACTGCAACTGTAATTCTAGGTGAGGGCCCGCCCCCTTGGGGGACCCATGGCAGAGCAGGTCCCAACTTTCATTGTGGTGTCCCCTTCAACCTTTGGTTTGCCTCTTCAGCTTTGAATTGGTGCTGCCAGCCCAGTCCCAGCTCTGCACACTTTGTTCTGCTCTAAGAGAAATGGGGAGGTCTGTTGGCGGCCTGGGACAGGCCCAGCAGAAGCCCACTGTCCCTCAGGCTTCTGGCTCTGGGTCCCTGGGGGAGTGATGGGAGCCAGGCTAAGAGTCCCATGTGTGGCAGGCTGAAGGACTGCTCAGAGGACAGCAGCAGCTCCCGGGGTACGGGCCCAACCTGCTCCCATGTCATCGAGTCCCCTTGCTTTGAGCTCACACCGGAGGAGCAGCATGTGGAGCGATTCTGGTATGGCTGGTGAGTGAGCCCCGGTGGGCTGATGGGGAAGGGGCCTCTACAGGGAACTGCCCCCCCCGACTCTGTCAAACTTCCCTCGTCATCCCTCCTCCCAGGTGCAAAAGCTACAGACCTGTCTCTGTGGCGGTGATCCACCATCCCCTCCACCATGAGTGTGGGGCAGATGATCTAAATGAAGAAGAGGAAGAGGAGGAGCAGGAAAGCAAGCCCCCCATCCCAACGCAGGTGGGGCCTGCCACCACCTCCCCTGACCTAGGCACCACCATGGCCACTGGTACCCCTGACTCCGCAGCGCCCATCACCATCTGGCGCTCTGAGAGCCCCACAGGGAAGGGTCAGGGCAGCAAGGTGATCAAGAAGGTAAAGAAGAAAAAGGAAAAAGAGAAAGACAAGGAGGAGGAGATGGATGAGAAGGCAAAGCTGAAAAAAAAAGCCAAGAAAGGCCAGTTGACTAAGAAGAAAAGCCCGGTTAAACTGGAGCCTTCCCCGCCAGACGCGAGCCGATCATTAAGCCCAAGACAGCTGGCCAGGATGTCCGAGTCCAGCCCAGAAAGCAGGGAAGAGCTGGAGAGCGAGGACAGTTACAATGGCCGGGGGCAGGAGGAACTGTCCAGCGAGGATATTCTGGAATCATCATCGCCCAGGAAGAGAGAGAACACAGTTCAGGCCAAAAAGACAGGGGCAAAGCCCTCACAAGCCAGGAAGGTAAACAAAAGAAAATCTCCCCCAGGATCAAACCCCAACCTCAGTTGAGGCCAGGGTGGTCAGGGTGCAGAATAAATGCCATCGAGCCTGTGGCTGGCCCTGTGCTGCTGTTCTCTCCCTCCAACCTGGCTGTTTCTTGCGGGGCAAGGGGTGGGCTCAGGGCTGCGGGGGTTTCTCAAAGGCAATCCAGCTTTCACAAAGGAAGTCCATGGGAAGGCAGGTGGGAGGGAAAGGAAGGGGCACAGCCCTATTTCCTCCTACCTGCTAGGACAAGGTGGAAGAGTACATCTGGGTGGGAAGGAGGACTTCCCCTTTCTCCTGGGAGAGACTCTCGGTCTGTGTGAAACCCACTTCTGGGAGAGGCAGTACTGTCTGCAGTGATACCCCCAATAAATGGAACTTTTTAACCCACTCTGTGCCACTGTGCCTGGCCTTTCCCTCCTCTAAGTGGCTCTGCAGAAGGTGCTCGTGGTACTACCAGAGACTGACCTTCCCAGCTAATGGTCCAGCTCCTCCCTTGTAGCCCTTTTGTGCTGAAGGGAGCTGACTTTTGAGTTCCTGGCAGAGCTGGCCCCTTCCCCCAGCTCTTGATGAAGAAAAGCAAGTGGAGGGAGTGTGCCACATCCGGGCAGCAGTGGCCTTTTCTGACTTCTCTGCTGAGCCCCAAGCAGAGGAAAGGGAGCCAGAGGCCCCACTCTCCCAGCACTGACTCACAGAGCTGTGAGATGAAGCCCTTGTGCAGAAACAGGGATGGCAGGTTCAGAACAAAAAATGTAGTGGGGCAGGAACACCTTACTGCTGAGAGTTTGCCAGAGACCAAGGCCCAGCTGGGAAAAGGGAGGAGACTAACAGCAGAGGCTCAAGTTGAGAAACCCAGGTGTACTTGTGGCCTTTCTCGAGTATGCCAGAGAAGACCAACAGGTGTGGGTGGATGGGGCAGCTGTGCTGTGGGTGAGTGAGTGGGTGTAATAATACCGGGTAACATTTGCGAGGTACCAGGCATTGGGCCAAGGAGCTTGCACATGCTGCCTTGGTCCTCACAGCAGCTGATGAGGCAGGTATCACTATCTCCATGTTACAGGTAAGAAAGCCAGTTGAAAGCCAGCAGGAGCTGGCACAGGGTCACCGGGCTGGTAAGCAGAGCAGGGATGTGCCCCAGGCAGTCTGATGCAGAAGCTGCCTAGTCTATGAATCTTTGCCTCTGATGGAAGTCAGGGGGGTCCCTGGAGCTCCAAACACTGCTTTGAAAGCCACCCCTCAAAGAGCTAGAGAGTTGGAGAGAGAGGCTTTGGCAAGGGCTCAATAGAAACACTGTTTATTCAAATGACAGGCAGGAAGCGGTGGCGGCAGCAGTGGGGAAAGGGCAGTCAGGCAGGGACTGGGCAGGTTAGTGCTGCTTCCCTGTGTCCCCTGCATTCCTGCTTGGACAGCCACCCGGCTGTTGGCATCAGGGTCAGAAATACTTTCCCTCCTCTCCCTCCTGCCCCAAACTGAATAAATAGCATCCCTCTCCCCACAAGAGCCAGGGGAGACTCATGTGCTGAGTTTTGTGTCCTAGTCACAGCCCAGCGTCTGGTGAGGGCAGAAGTTCAAAATGGCTTGTAGGGAGTAGAATCAAAACTGTTCTACTCATTCTCACCTTCCTCTTCCTCCTCCCTGCCACACTCCCCTCCCAGCCTGGTCCCAGGCCAGGTGGTCGGTGAGGGTCTGGAGTGGGAGAATTGTTGCCTAGCACACAGAGCTCAAGTTCACAAGGCCATCCAGCCTGTCACCCATCCAGGTTGACCACCAAAGAGAACGTCACTTCACGCCACTTTATGGACAGAAAAGGAGGGGCAGGGAGGGAGGCAGTGGGTGGCCAGGCCTTTCCCAGCCTCAGAGGTAACCAGAGTCCGAGGAGCAGGCCCCCTACCGATCCATCTCGTCCAGGAGTGGGGTGGCATCGCCAGCAATGGACATGGGGGTGCTTTCGATCATGGGACTGGGGGAAGGCCGAGGTGTCAGCCGCTGCTTCTGTTTCCGCCGTTCTGCCTCCTTTTCCTGCAGCCACTGCTCTGCCATTTTCCCCCAGTCGATGGCTGCATGGCTGTTGGACCTGGGAAGGGAAGAAAAATTGAGATTGGGACTTTGCTAAAAGGAATTCTTCCCACCAATCACTGTACCCTTGCAGAAAGGAACCTCATACCTACGGGCAGCAGCCCCTCTGCTGGGGTGAGGCAGATATAGCAGCAGCTGGCTGCCACACTGCCCTCTTCTGTCTTCACCCAGAAACTAGTGTTCCTGGCATATCACATGATCAGGGCCCTCAGAGGATCCAGAGCACCTGCCTACGGTAAGCCTCTCGGCCTCTTGACAACAAGCCCCTACCACTGACCTGCACTGTGCCACCATCCAGATACTTACTTTGGCTGCTGCTGCCGTTGCCGGGAGCTGGAGGAGGGCTGGGGCTGGGCCTGGGCCGACTGCGGGGTGGTGCTGGCCTGGAGCTGGTGGTACTGAGGGGTGGTGATGGGCTGGCTTGGGGTCGTGTAGGAGTAGCTAGGGGTCATTAGTGGTGTGGCCACTGGCTGCTGGGCTGGCGTTGGGAATACCTGAAGAGGTATGAACAGTTAAATAGGGATGGGTGTGGGGCTTGTCTGGCCTTGCTGTGAATTCTGGGTAAGCGCAAGGGTGGGCTCAGCAAAGCTTTCCAGATGATTCTCCACTGAGTGTGTGCTTCTGACCAGCAGTGGGAAGTCTGCAGGTCGGCACCGAGCACACAGTGGTGCCCACTGATCCCGACCACATCAAGTTTCTAGTGGCCTGCGGGTTCCAAAGATTCCAAAGGCCCGTGGAAACATTATGCCCTCTCTTACTCTCTTCCCCTTCAAATGGGCCTGAGGACAAGGAATATCTGTTGGAGACAGTTACCACGGCTGTGGCAGCCCCATCTGTGCATGTGAAGCCCCTTGTGGGCAATGTGAGAGGCCAGTCTATGGGCCCCACCCTGCACAGGCAGCCTCCTCCCCAAGTCACATACGTGGTAAGCACTGCTGCCGCCTCCACTGCCGCCATAGCCATACTGGCTGGAGGCCCACTGGGCTGGGGTGGCATTAGGGTTCTGTCCTTGGCCTGTCACCGCAGCAATGGCACTGAACATCTGTGAAGTCATGTTCTGAGGCAGGGCATTCACGGCCCGTGTCAGATCTGTAAGCACACAGAGGCAGGGAGGGGCATGTTAGAGGTGAAAGTCCCTTTAGCTCCACCCTTCCCACCTCCAGTCCCAGGCTCAAGCTCCTCACCTGCAAGGTTGATGTTGGCCGGGGTAGCATTGATAGAGGCAGGTGTCCGGGTCCTGCTGCTGCTGCTAGGGGTGATGCCTGCAGGAAGTGGTTACTTAGTTACATCCCTCCAGAAACCTATTTTTGGTTTCCCAATTCAGGGGGTGGAAGGGACACTGAAGTAGGTGGAGGGAGGAAGGGAAGCTGCATAGGCACAGTGGATGGATAAACTTCCTGATGCTGGGAGGCTGCAGGAGGAGTAAGACAGCTGCAGTGACAGCCTACTTCTCACCTGGTCCCCTAGGCTGGGACTACTCTTGAGTCAGGTCCTAGGTGTTCCTCTAGCCAGGCCCCTGAAGTCAGGAAGAGCAGAACTCACCTGGTACAGGATCCTGGTAGTGATCCTTAAACCATCTAAAGAGTCCATTCACAGTTGGGAAGATCTGGCCCCGGTACCGGAATCCCTCTGGAGTCACTGTTACATATTCTATCCTGGGATTTTAGAAGGAAACATGCGTCAGAAACCACTTGGGACTCACCATGAGAGAGCAACCAGAACAGATGCCCACCATGTGAAGTAGCCATTCTGGGTGCTAGGGGAAAGGAGAGATGACACAGCCAATCCCCAGGCCTGTGAAGGGAGGTGAGCAGCAAATGGCAGAATACAGTCAAGGCCAAGGAGTCGGTGGCCCCATGTGCAGCATACATGCTGCCGGAGGAAGGCTTGCTGGAGGCTGTGCTACCATACTCGGCTGCAGTATGAAGGCAGGATACCGCCGGTGAAGTGAGACCAAGGTCCCATACTGCCAGGGTTGGAAGCGACCTCCCAGAGCAGCAAATTGCAACTCCCCCAAAACAGGCATCTCTCTGCAATGGCTGTGGAAGGTGGTAGTCTGCCCTTGTTCAACACTTCTGAGAGTAGCAGATAGTAGTTAAGAGGGGCTCTAGGTTAGTTCCAGTTCTAGTTTCAGCTCTGCCATTCACCGCGTATGACACACTGCACCAAGTTACTAAATTTGAATCTCTGCTTCATTTGTCCAATGAGGATCAAAGCACTTAAACCTATGGGGTGGGCGTGAGGATAAATGAGAATGCACAGAACACATTCCACAATGCCTATAGCTGGGTTGTGCTCAATAAAGGCCAGCTATCAATGGCAACCAGATAATGCTACATAGTACACAGTTCTCATTTCTATTAGGCTGACACCTGCCTCCTAACTCTTCCATTAATTCTGCCACACAAGGAGAGTCAGCTCCTTTCTCCAGAAGCAATCATGCTGCACCTGGTCCTAGTTAGAGGCCCCCCCCACCCACCCACCCCGACCCCACTCAGTTTGCTCAACCGTTCCTCATAAGACACAGTTTCTAGCCCCACTTAGCCCTGGCTGCTGGCCTCTAGAAGCACACTGGTGAGTCAACAGGCTTCTCAAGAAATGAGCACAATATTCCAGATACACCCAAGATGGCACATGGTCCAGAGTCTAGGGCTTCCTGTCATCTGGCCACTGAGTGCCTACTAATGCAGCCTGAGCTGTGCATCAGGTGCAGCCAGTACAGGGATAAAAGCAGAAGTGCACAGGGCCTTGGTCAAAGGCCAATGGAAGGATGGGGGCAGGGCTTAGGCAGAGAAGGTGAGTGTGATTACCAGTCTGTATCACAGACATAAAGAGGCAGGTCTAAGGAAACTGGACTTTGTCCTCTAGGTTCAGAGTAAGTGCTAGAGGGATTCAGATAAAGGAATACCTCAGGAAGGCCAGCCTATCAGTCACACAGACGGGGGCAGAGCAGGAGACAGAGCAGAACAGGAGACAGAGCAGAACAGGAGACAGGCTCTCCTGACCACCGTTTCAGTGCAGGTGGAGTGAGCACATTACAGCAACAGTGAGCCACTGTGTGCAAGCCCTGGTGAGGGTGAGGCAGGCGGTGGTCAGGAGAGACCAGTGTACTGGCCCCCCATTTCTGCAATCAGATGAAGAGTGTCTGGTGACTCCTGTCACTGTGGGAGGGAGAGGAGGTGAAGGGAACTCCTTTCTCACGGTGTTAAAGAAAGCGCCCTTTTTATGTGAATCCTTGCCTTTTTGCCTCTAAATCATCACCCTCTTTTCCCACCTCCAACCTCCACCTCTGTTCTAAACAGATGAGAGGAGAAAGGCAGTCCAGCAGAGCCAGAGAGGGCACTGCTCCGGGCCTCTCCCTCCCTTCTAACTTGCCTATGAACCCCAGTGGCAGCACCTTCTCAGCCCTAGTGCTCACCTGGGTTTACCCCGGGGCTGGTATCCCAGTAGGAACTTGCCGGGCAGTTCCTTGCAGGCACAGATGAAATAAGGGATGAAGGTGGGCTTCTCCTTCTTAGTTTTGATGAGCAGCTCCTCTAATTTCTGGGGGTAGAATGAGGGGGAGAGGTTGGGATAGCAGCATGCTTGGTACACAATGTCTCGTGCACACATGATGTACACTTCCTTTACCGCTTGAGTGTCCCCTACACTGAAGGGAAAAGCGTAGATCCTTAAGTGACTGGAAAGCGTCATCCCTCAGAGAGACCTGGGCTCACCTTGCGGTCCCCACCGCTGCAGTCCTGATAATACTTGTGGTTTAGAAGGTCCCGGGCGAAGGATGCCATGGGCTGGACATAGCGAGCAACAATCTCATCCAAATCTTCAAATTCCTGTGGGAAGAAGGTAAAGGCCTCATGTGTCATATCCAGAGCTGAGGCTCTTGGTCCTTCCTCGAATCCATCCAGAAGAGAAACCGTGGCAGGGGGCGGGCTTCTCAGTCCTGCTGAAGCCTTACTCCATAGCAAAGTCCCCTCAATTTATCCATCTGTGTCATGTCCAGATATATTAGCTCACAGGGCATAAAGTCCTTTAAATCCTGGCTTTGATTCTCCCCTAGTGCTTGGGAACAACAGGAAAATTCACCAGATTTCTCTTCACTGAAAACAGAAAAGAGAAACTTGATATATGTGTGTGCGTACACATGTGTATTTTCTTCTTTTCCTCCACCAGCTCTCTCTAGGTAGACTATTTTAACGTTTGGAAGACAGGAAATGAGGGGACAAAATAAACAAAATTGATATCAAATGACTCATTCTGCAAACCACCTCCCCTTTTGTTGCTCTGCACAGCTAAAATACCTATGACCCGAGTTACTAATGTCAGGTGAAGGCGCCCTGAACAGCGCTTTTCTGAAAGCAGGAGTGGGATGGGAGGCGGGCAAGTACTGGCTCTCACCTCACTGTTGATCCACAGAGTGGCTCCCAGGCTGAAGGCATTTTCCTTGCCCTCCTCCCGCACATCCACGTGTTGGTAGATGCCATCACTGACTTTCCAGGTCACTGTCAGGTGGTTCTCGCCCTTGCTGCTTGGTCGGATAATCACATCACCCTGGTCCATGGTCTCCATCATCTTTTCTGCTTGCTTGAAATTGATATTATGGAAGGATGGGTGTGCGATCACTCTCTTGATGTATGCTGAAGAGAGCAGAAAAGTAGTACAGACTGGATGATGCAAGTAGGAGCTGGCAGCAACAGGACAAACCAGGCCTTCACTTCTTATTTATTGAGTTGGGGTGCTCTGTCACCTGGGCTGGAGTGCCAGTGGCACAATCATGGCTCACTGTAGCCTCGAACTCCTGGGCTCAAGTGATCCTCCTGTCTCGGCCTCTAAAATAGCTGGGAATACTGGTGTACATCACCATGGCTGGCTAATTTTTTTTTTTTTTTTTTGAGACAGAGTCTCATTCTGTCACCCATGTTGTAATGCAGTGGTGCAATTTCGGCTCGCTGCAACTTCTCCCTCCTGGGTTCAAGCAATTCTCCTGCCTCAGTAGCTGTGATTACAGGCGCCCACCATCATGCCTGGCTAGTTTTTGTAATTTTAGTAGAGACGGGGTTTCACCATTTTGGCCAGGCTTGTCTTCAACTCCTGACCTCAAGTGACCCGCCTGCCTCAGCCTCCCAAAGTGCTGGGGTTATAGGCGTGAACTACCACACCTGGCCATTTTTTTTTTTTTTTGGGACAGAGTCTCACTCTGTCACCCACGTTGTAGTGCAGTGGTGCAATTTCAGCTCACTGCAACTTCTCCCTCCTGGGTTCAAGCAATTATCCTGCCTCAGTAGCTGGGATTACAGGCGCCCACCACCACACCTGGCTAGTTTTTATATTTTTGGTAGAGACAGGGTTTCACCATTTTGGCCAGGTTGGTCTTGAACTCCTGACCTCAGGTGATCTGCCTGCCTCAGCCTCCAAAGTGCTGGGATTATAGGCATGAGCCACCGCACCCGGCTCCTGGCTAATTTTTTTTTTTTTTTGAGACGGAGTCTGCTCTGTCGCCCAGGCTGGAGTGCAGTGGCCGGATCTCAGCTCACTGCAAGCTCCACCTCCCGGGTTTACGCCATTCTCCTGCCTCAGCCTCCCGAGTAGCTGGGACTACAGGCGCCCGCCACCTCGCCCGGCTAGTTTTTTGTATTTTTTTTTTAGTAGAGACGGGGTTTCACCGTGTTAGCCAGGATGGTCTCGATCTCCTGACCTCGTGATCCGCCCGTCTCGGCCTCCCAAAGTGCTGGGATTACAGGCTTGAGCCACCGCGCCCGGCCTTTTTTTTTTTTTTTTTTTGAGACAGAGTCTCACTCTGTCGCCCAGGCTGGAGTGCAGTGGCTGGATCTCGGCCCACTGCAAGCTCTGCCTCCCGGGTTTATGCCATTCTTCTGCCTCAGCCTCCCGAGTGGCTGGGACTACAGGCGCCTGCCACCTCACCTGGCTAGTTTTTTTTTTTTTTGTATTTTTTAGTGGAGACGGGGTTTCACCATGTTAGCCAGGATGGTCTCGATCTCCTGACCTCGTGATCCGCCCGTCTCAGCCCCTCAAAGTGCTGGGATTACAGGCTTGAGCCACCATGCCCGGCCTCCTGGCTAATTTTTAAAATATTTTTGTAGCGATGGGCTCTACTAAGTTACCCATGTTGGTCTTAAACTCCTGGGCTCAAGTGCTCCTCCTGCCTTGGCCTCCCAAAGTGCAGGGCTACAGCCATGAGCCACCCTGTTTGGGCTTAATTTCTGACCCACTATTGGATTGTGAGACTCCTTCACCTTCTCTGGGCCTGGATTAGCTGATATGAAGGACACATTAACCTGGGCTCCTAGGACACTGAAAGAATGAGGCCTTAAGAGTCACAAGGCAAATGTGACCCAAAAGACTCTGGGTTCCAGCCCTACCTATGACTCTTTCATGACATCTCCAGGCCTCAGCACCTCAAAGCTGAGTACCTACTTCCACTTGAGACTGACACATGTGCATCCTGTGGCCTGAATCTCGCACTGGGAGAACTGCCAAGATTCAGGGTGCACAGAGATGGTGGGAGGCACACTCACTGGTCCGCTGCTGCTTCCGCTTCATGTCCTCCTCCTGCTTGTGGTCTGCAGCTTCAGCATCAAAGTCATAGTAGGTGTCCTTGGGCAGCTTCCACTCATTGTTCCTGTCCATGAGGTCTGAGGTACGGCAGGTCAGGTCTGCACTGAACTTCTCAATGTCAATCTTCATGATGCGGCAGTGAACAGTCATTCCCACCTAGATCCACAGAACATTTGAGCTGGAAGGGACAAAGATGATCTAGCCCGATGCCCTATTTCACACACGAGAAAACCAAAGTCCAGGCAGAAAGGTGTAAGGTGTAAAGTGACTCGCCCAAAGCCAGCCAGCTGCTGAATGGCAGGCTGGGAGTTTGGCGTGGAATCCCTGCATTGATGCCTCCACTCTGGGCAGGAAAATCAGCTGGAGCCTGCTGGATCTACCCTGTCCCTGGCACTCTTCTCTTCTCCAATGAAGTTGCCTAGTTACTGCTCCTAAAGTGCCATCAAAGGTTGACTCCCCAAAGCCCCCCACTTTTTTTGAGACAGTCTCACTCGTCTCCCAGGCTAGAGTGCAGTAGCATGATCTTGGCTCACTGCAACCTCCACACAGGGTTCAAGCAGTGCTCCTGTCTTAGCCTCCCAAGTAGCTGGGATTACAGGCGCATGCCACCACGCCCGGCTAATTTTTTAATTTTCTGTAGAGACGAGGTTTCACCATGTTGGCCAGGCTAGTCTCGAACTCCTGACTTCAAGTGATGATCCACCCACCTTGGCCTCCTGAAGTGTTGGGATTACAGGTGTGAACTGCTGCGCCTGGCCTGACTTCCCTTTTTGAAGGGGAAGCAAAATAATAGCTGTTTTCTGTAGCTTACCCTTGACATAAGCCCTTCTAAGTAGTAGCAAAAGTCAGTCACTCTGCATCACTCTCCTCCTTGTGAAAAATCTCCCCAGCTTCATTTGTTAGAACTATCTTTCCCCAGCCCTCCTAAGTCATAGTTCTCAGGCATTCACAACACTCAGAACCAGTGAATTTGGCAGAGCTGGTATCAGCTATGTCACTAACTGGGTGATTCTGAAAAATGCTGAATTTCTCTGACAAGACAGTATTTCCATTTCCATCAGCATGTGAGATTAGAGACAACATATGTCGATGTCAGTGCTGGTATCTAGTGGGTGCATAATATATGGCCGGAAAATAACAGAACAGTAAGGAAGCCTAGAGATTTCCTCCCCATCCACAGACACCATCTCAAGGTTCCTTCTGTTATCTAGTTCTGCCTAGAGGATCCAGAGGCTCCCTGTGCACAGGGGCTGTGCCATGCGTTATTTTCCATCCTCTACAGCACTGCTGCCTGGTCTTGGGAGAACAGGCAGAGCCTTTTTCTGTTTCACAGCATGAAATGCTGGGCCCTGCCCTCTGGACTGAACTGCAGCTTCCCACACAGGAAGAGAGAGCCCTCTCCTAAAGGACTGGGAACTTGCTGAAATTTCACAAAGGCAGTGAACAAAAGCTGCTACTCATTCAAATGCTTCTCACCCTAGCTTCTTTCAACTAGTTATAAATCTTCCCTGAAATGCTTCCTACCAGAAGCCACTGGGAACAGAGCCTAACTTCTGGTGGGGACAGCCCAAAGTTAAAGACAACCTGATCTGGGCAGCTGAAAATTGCACTATGACCTTAGGACAGTGACCTTAGGACCTCTACCTTCACTCGTTCTTCTGGCCGCTTTACCACTTTGTCACTGAGGAATTTGGTGGGGATGAAGCCGGTGACACCATTGTCTAGCCGTGTTTTGACACCGATGGCCTGGCCTGGGCACGAACCGCTGTCAAAGTGGTTCCACACCTAAAGAGGGCATGAGGAGAGGAGCTTGATTATCAAGATTCTAGAGATCGCTTATTCAGAAAAGAGCTCCCAGAGGTGTTGTAATTTCTTTTACCACTGACACCTTGCAGCATGATCTGAAAACACAATGATGACTTAGTCATCTGCCAAGACAGAATTTGAACTTCTACAAAGTCCCTTGTCTCATAGCTGATGCTTGGCACCACTGGCCATCAGATGAATCTTTTTCTTTGAGATGGAGTCTTGCTCTGTTGCCCAGGCTGGAGTGCAGTGGCGCAATCTTGGCTCACTGCAACCTCCGCCTCCTGGGTTCAAGCTGATTCTCGTGCCTCAGCCTCCTGAGCAGCTGGGATTACAGGCGTGCACCACCATACCGGGTGGATTTTTATATTTTTAGTAGAGACGGGGTTTCACGATGTTGGCCAGGCTGGTCTCGAACTCCTGACCTCAGGTGATCTGCCCACCTAAGCCTCTGAAAGTGCTGGGATTACAGGTGTGAGCCACCACGCCGAGCCATCTTTTTATTTTTCTTGAGACAGGATCATTCTGCCTAGGCTGAAGTGCAGTGGTGCAATCAGGGTTCACTGCGGCCTCAATCTCTCAGGCTCAAGTGATCCTTCCACCTCGGCCTCTAGAGTAGCTGGAACTATAAGCGCACGCCCCCTAGTCTGGGCAATTTTTTTTTTTTTTGAGACAGAGTCTTGCCTGTTGCCCAGGCTGGAGTGCAGTGGCGCAATCTTGGCTCACTGCAAGCTCTGACTCCCAGGTTAACACCATTCACCTGCCTCAGCCTCCCAAGTAGCTGGGACTACAGGCACCCGCCACCACGCCCAGCTAATTTTTTGTATTTTTTAATACAGAAGAGGTTTCACCGTGTTAGCCAGGATGGTCTCGATCTCCTGACCTTGTGATCTGCCTGCCTCAGCCTCCCAAAATGCTGGGATTACAGGCATAAGCCACCGCGCCCAGCTGCCCCTTCTTTTTTAAAAAAAGGAGATGGGGTCTTGCTACGTTGCCCAGGCTGGCCTCGAAATCCTGGGCTCAAGTAATCCTCCCAAATCAGCCTCCGATGTAGCTGGCACAGGCGTGAACCACTATATGTACGTGCCACCATGCCTGGCTGCCATTTTGTTTTGACCCAGTGACTGTAATAAGTTTCCATGTCAGCCTTTTTTTTTTCCCTTTTCTGAGACGAAGTCTCATTCTGTCGCCCAGGCTGCGGTATAGTGGTATGATCTTGGTTCACTGCAACCTCCACCTCTTCGGTTCAAGTGATTCTCCTGTCTCAGCCTCCTGAGTAGCTGGGATTACAGGCATGTGCTACCGCAACTGGCTAATTTTTGTATTTTTAGTAGAGATGGGGTTTCACCATCTTGGCCAGGCTGGTCTCGAACCCCTGACCTCAGATGAACCGCCCACCTTAGCCCCCCAAAGTGCTAGGATTATAGGCGTGAGCCACTGTACCCAGCTATGTCAGCCTTCTCAGAAGGGACTTCATGCTAAACCTGTATGTTTTCTATCTGTCTTCCTTCCTTGTGTACTTGTTTGGTAAAAGCATGATCTAGAACACCCTCATCTCTGATTCCCTTTAGGCACCGAGATCATTCAACCAAGAAAATCCACTGAGCAAGATAACGCTGCAGCACACACCTCGCTTAGTTCAGGGAAATTGTCCTGCTGACAGAAGGGGCACTGCCACAGCCCTGTCTCATCATTGCGGATCGCCTGGTCATAGCTCTCACCCTGGGGACGCCTGTGGGCGATGCCAGTGACATTGCAGATGATGAGCTTTCCTGCAAGAAGGAAAGAGGATGGGGAGCAGGCTCAGAGAATGTGGAAAGAACTTATTTCCACCAGCCTTTAAGTGACAGAATATCTGACTTCCTTCCCATCCTTGAAGAGGGAACTCTTCCTGAGCTTTATTTATTTTTTTGAGACGAAGTCTCGCTCTGTTGCCCAGGCTGGAGTACAGTAGCGCCATCTCGGCTTACTGTAACCTCTGCCTCCCAGGTTCAAGGAATCCTCCTGCCTCAGCCTCCAGAGTAGCTGGGATTACAGGTGCCCACCACCACGCCGAGCTAATTTTTGTATTTTTAGTAGAGATGGGGGTTTCACCATGTTGCCCAGGCTGGTCTCGAACTCCTGGCCTCAAGCAGTCTGCCTGCCTTGGCCTCCCAAAGTGCTGGGATTACAGGCATGAGCCACTGTGCCTGGCCGTTCCCCTGATTTGATGATACAGAAAATAAAGCTATAAGAAGACTAACTGCATGAAGATTCCACAGCACATTGGAAGCACATCTGACCTTAAATTCAGTTTTGATTTTCAGTCCAGGACTCTTCAGTCTTTTAAAATGCTCTCCTGGTCTTCCCCATGTACAACACAAACCTGCCTCAATCTGCTGGAACTGCTGCTTGGTTTGAATGTACATGGTAAACACACCCCCTGCTCCCAATAAAAAAACGACCCCAGAATTTACCAATGTAGAAGGTCTCTGGTGTTTCTTTGGTTAACATATTGAAGATCTCCTCTGTGTTGGGAGAGCGGTAGGCTGTCCGGAGGTCCTTGTATCGACAGCTCAACTCTGCCCGGATGTCATAGAGTGTGATGTGTTTGTCACCATAGCCCTGGGGAAGAAGCCCATCAAGAAGAGCCTTGCAGCTGCCCCCCAACCTGAGCCTCCGGGAGTCCCATGGAAGGGGCGGGCCTCTCCAGATGGGAGTACGTTTCTGTCAGGGCTTCTTCTCTTCTTTCCATCAACATTTACTAAAGGTGGTTTTCAAACTTAGCCATGAAACACTGTCCTGTAATCAAAATACTTCACGGAACCCCAATGAGTCCACAGATATATGCAAAGCTGTGCTGTTAGAAAGGAGGAAAGGGGGCCTAGACGGAAACTGTAGTACTGACATCCTCCCAACTCCCTCCTGCCCCTTGTAATTATGGTGGCAATCTCAGACTCCCCTGGCTCCTTAACAAGCAGACCAAAAACTTCCTTGAGGAATCCGGTAGAGGAGGGCAGGAAGATGAGAGGGTCAAGTCTGCCATACTAACAGTATCAGGCTTTCTCTGCACACTCACTACCCAAGTCTCCTACTAGCCTGGCCACTTGGGATGGGTTTTCCTGCCGGGCCTTCCATGCTGTCCCTTACCTGCCTCTCCAGCTCTTCTGCAAAGGCATCAAGGTCCAGGTCTTTGAGTCGCTCTGGGTTTTCCAATATTTCTTCGAGGGCTCCTGCAGGATTGGCATCCTCGGCTGATTCATCGTATTCCAGGGCATCCACTGCCATCTTCCTAGCCCACTCATAAGTCTCAGGGTGGACGCGGGAACCATCAAGGACTTCAATATATGAGTCAGTGCTGGAGGAAAGGCAGAAAAGGAATAGGATATAGAACGAGAAGCTTCTAGTAACATCCCAAATGTCCACCAATGGGGAACTGGTTAAATAAATTAGGGCACCTCCATACAATGGAATACTATACAGCCATTAACAAGAATGAGGTAGATCTATGTGTGCTGACATGGAAAGATGGCCACAATATATTGATACGTGAAAAATGCACTGCAAAAACACTATGAACCATATGATCCCATTTTTGTAGTAAATGGGTAGTTAGTAAATGCATAGCAAAAATAAAATTTAGAAAAACTGTAGTATACATAAAATTGTTATGGTAGTTATCTCTGGGGGGTGGGATTATGGGGGACTTCCACTTTCTGCATAATATTTCTACATGTTGAATTTTATATGATGAAGTTATATGAGTCTTATAATAAGATAAATCAAGAAAGGGGAAAAAAAACCTTCGAAAATTTGCTGATAGCTATTTTCCCCCATAAAGCCTTCCCAGGCTGGTCTTGCCCGTGCACTCACATGGACCTATGTTATTCGTGGAGTGTTACAGCAAAGCTGAGTGGAAAATGAAGTTTTAGAACTTGAAGCCTATTTCCCCACTGATTTCCATTACTGAATGAGGAGCTATGTGCCCGTGGAAAAGATCCTCCAAAGACTGAGTTGATAACTTCTGGAGAGGAAGAGGTCAATAGTGAAGTCCAAAGTCCAAGTGAATAGAACTTTCTCTTAATAACATCATCTCAAAACATACCAAATCTCTCTCCCCCTTCCTTATCTCTTCATACCCCCAAACTCCTTTTTCATTGCCCCTGCTATTCCCACCCTTATCTGGCCACAACAAACCATAATAAAAAAAAAAGCAAGTTTGTGTTCACTGAACAAAATCTTGTGTTTTCCATGCTTAATTTATAAGCTAAGCTGGTCCTTTTTATGTTTCTCTCACATGAAAAATGTTTCACATAATTGAACCGATCTTTTCCATAGGTCAGGGGCTCTTGACTGAATAAAGTTCCTTACCTTTTCTTTAAAACATTTCCTAAATTAAATGGCTTGTGGCCCTTTGATAGCCCTAACCCCTGAAACCCGAAAACAAAGCCCCCAAGGGAATTCCTCCTGCCCCATCCAGGCAGAGGGCATCACCTGTCCCCCAGGGAGGCCGTGTCGATCTTGAGGAAGCCAGCGCAATTCATGAAGACTTTGGGACCCATGTGGCACATGGTGACCAGCTGCGTCCGGCTCTCGAGCCGGGTGTTGTTCTGCTTCAGGATCTGGGGGAGAGAGCTGGACTGAGCCAGGGCAGTAACCAGGCCCCACCTCCCCAGACTGTTCCAGTCTCTATTAAACCCTCGTAACAAAAATTCTGTCCCCACCCAGTATCTAGTTGAGCACTACAGCACGCTATCGACTACTCAAAATTAAAAAACAAACAAACAAACAAAAGTTTTGCTTTAAATGGGAAAATAATAAATGATGTTATACCTACACCAAAGACCTAATGTACGGCTTATAAGTTACAAGTTAACACTAGTTGGCTGGGCGCAGTGGCTCATGCCTGTAATCCCAACACTTTGGCTGAGGCAAGTGGATCACTTGAGGTCAGGCGTTCGAGACCAGCCTGGTCAACATGGTGAAACCCCATCTCTACTAAAAATACAAAAAATTAGACGGGCGTGGTGGTGCAAGCAGCAGTGAAGGGCACAGCTTTGGCCAACTGGGTCTGAAGTCAGACTCTGACTCTCACTAGCTGAGTGATTTTGGACAAGTCACTAACCTTGGTCTTCCTGAGCTATTATATTATACTGACAAAGTATATATTCATATTCAATGAAATGGCAAGTTTTAAAATTTCTGAATTCACTCCAATCCTACCTTCAGGAGGTGGGTCCCTTTCCGAGGTCCCAGGCCACAAACATACTGGATCAAGGCCTGGCTGTAAGGGTGGGCAATGGCACGGTTGACATCGACCCCGACCTCATTGACTCGGTTGATAAATTCACAGTACAAGGCGTTGAGCAGCTCCTCTTTCACCACATGCTCCTGTTGACATTAAGCAGGCAGGAGTAAGGTTACTCTGCCTTTCCCTCCACCAAAGTCTGCCTGTCAAATCCTACTCACCTGCAAGGGGTGAAACTTGAGACATAGGATGTCTTCATCGGAACTGCACACCTGGGCAAATTCAATCAGAGGGTCCTGGATGCGCCGGGCCAGGGAGACGGCCTGTCTCAGCACTGGAGGGTAATCCCGGAATTCTGCCTAGAGTCAAATGAGGGTCAGCAGGGCCTTAAAATACCCTCAGCTACAACATCAAGAGGAAATCCAAACCATTCTTGTTTAAACCATTTTCTCTGCTTCTCTGGGATCTTTTTTCCTGGGACCGACTTAATTTCTGGGACTCCCAATCTGAACCATAACTGCAAAACGGAGAACTTCCGCATGGATAAGTACACAGGTAAATCCTGTGCCCTGATAACCTTTGTTTCCCTATTTAATCTCTTTGGGACTAATAGCACTTGCCTGGGCAGGCCCTAAGGGTGGGGCTCCGGCATTACCTCTGACTTCTTGCTGTTCATATAGAGAATGGCCAACTCGTTGTCAACCAGCTCTACCCCAATAGATGACAGCTGCTGGCCCTGATCCAACTCATGTACAATGCGTTTCACATCTTCAATCAACATCTGGGCGTCCCTGGTGGGATGAGTGTTGGTCAATGAATACATTTTCTTAGAGATGGACAGTCTCATGACTGCCTTGGGAGCAGGGAGGAAAGGGCTTTGAAGACAATGAGGTAAAACATCGCCAGGCACACTCCCTGCACAGGCACAAGCCCCATATGTTATAGGTATATGCCAGATACAATAATAAGGGATGAATTGGGTCATAGCCTTAAACTAGGTGTGGTCTAATTCCCACCTACCTGTTCTCTCCTGCAACTGTCACCACATGAGGCTTCTTATTCAGGAGAAATTTCTTTAGCGTTTCAATGTCTTGAGCCTGGATTGAAAGAAAATTGAAGCTGAATGGCTCTGAGGATGTGAAGATTTCAGGCAATTCTGTCTCCCTATGTTGGAGATCTTGTAAGAACTGGAAAAGTCTTCAGATATCTGGTCCAAGGTGCTTCCAAGGAACCATTCCCACCTCTTCCTGAAAGTTGGCCACCCTGCCTCTGCTTAATAATTCCACTGACTAGAACGGCACTCCAGTGGTACTAGCTGCCACTGGCTAGGTCGCAAGGATGAAGTGAGGAAACCGTTCTTTTTTATTGTAGACCAAAATCTAATACTTAGCCACTGGTTCTAGTTTTGATGAAGCAAAACAAAGAACTAGTAGCCGCTCTCTTTTGGGTGTGGGCCCTTTGCAAAGATCCACATGGTTAAGTATGATTTTCTTCAGCCTAAAAATGTCCAGTTTCTTATGATTTATTTTCCAGTGCCTCACACTCCTGCATGTCCTCCTTCTGTGGCTATTTCATTTGTGGTGTGACTTTTGCTAAAATGTGAGTAGTTAGGACTATTAGATATTCTGATCTCCATTTCAAGATTTTAAGGGCTGGCTGCAGTGGCTCACACCTGCACTTTGGGAGGCAGAGGCAGACGGATCGCTTGAGTCTAGGAGTTTGACACCTGCCTAGGCAATATGGTGAAACCTTGTCTCTACAAAAAATACAAAAATTAGCCAGGCATGGTGGTGCACGCCTCTGGTGGTCCCAGCTACTTGGGAGGCTGAGGCAGGAGGATCACTTGAGCCTGGGAAGCAGAAGTTGCAGTGAGGTGAGTTCTTGCCACTGCACTCCAGCCTGGCGACAAAGCAAGACTCTGTTTCAATAATAATACAATTTAAAAAATAGTTGTTTCTTAAGAAGTTTTTCTTTCAGGAACGGGGCTCTGTCAACAAAACTCAAAGATACCACAGATACTATTAGGATAAACAAAATTCAGAAATATACCAACCAAATGAATTGAAAGTCTTCTTTCCTTGGAAAAAGAGACCCTGAAAGGCTAAAGCAGGGAAAAGGCTGGCTTCACGCCTCAGTGGCTTTCAGCTGCTGGAACAGCCTGACCCAGATGCTGGTAAGAACAGAGGCAGTTAAAGCAACTCCAGAAGCATACAAGGCCTAGGAATTGGCCTCAAGCCAGAAGCAAATTCTGTACCAGATAACTTGAGTGCCATCTACTGCTCATGGAAGGGAGGCATCCCAGGGGACAAGTCAGTGACCAGATCAGAGAATCAAGTCTTGCATAGGATTTTGCTTAGACCATAATCACTTATTCCCACTGAATCATAAGACATACTCCAGATGTACACTTAGTAACCTCGTCCTAGCCACTTGCCTTCTTTTCCCGCTCTTCCTCTCTCCACGCAGTTCGCCGTTTGGTAAAATGGGGCAGTCGAAGGAAGTCTGTCACTTCTCCTTCACCATTGACCAGGGCACAGAACACAGGGTGATCTCTGCCAGACGGACAGAAAAACAAGAGTGCAATAATCAGCAATATGAAGTTATAAATGAGAGAAAAATGAAATTTAGGAAGACAGATAAGAGATGGTGCTGGGGAGGCAAAAACAGGCTGTTACCTGGCAGAGGAGAAAGCAATGCCCAGGACTCGAATGCCTTTCCCTTGGTTCTCGTCCATAAAGTCGTCATCTTCTTCCACCTGCTGATCTGGTCGGTAGGGCGCCACTCTCAACCAATTGTAGAGCTTTCGACTACAGGCCTGGGAGAAGAGACACAAGGGATATTACATACACGATGACATTATGGTCATCAGGCTCACCAAGTGTGCTACGGAAACACACTCATACACACGTGCGAGGGTGTGTGCTTTTTTTTTTTTTTTGAGACAGAGCCTTGCTCTGTTGCCCAGGCTGGAGTGCAGTGGTGCGATCTCTGCTCACTGCAAGCTCTGCCTCCCAGGTTCACGCCATTCTCCTGCCTCAGCCTCCAGAGCAGCTGGGACTACAGGTGCCCGCCACCAGCCCGGCTAATTTTTTTTTTTTTTTTTTTTTTTTTTGAGACGGAGTCTCGCTCTGTCGCTCAGGCTGGAGTGCAGTGGCGCGATCTCGGCTCACTGCAAGCTCCGCCTCCCGGGTTCACGCCATTCTCCTGCCTCAGCCTCCCGAGTAGCTGGGACTACAGGCGCCCACAACCGCGCCCGGCTAATTTTTTGTATTTTTAGTAGAGACGGGGTTTCACTGTGGTCTCAATCTCCTGACCTTGTGATCCGCCCGCCTCGGCCTCCCAAAGTGCTGGGATTACAGGCGTGAGCCACCGTGCTCGGCCATTTTTTTGTATTTTTAGTAGAGATGGGGGTTTCACCACATTAGCCAGCATGGTGTAATCCCAGCACTTTGGGAGGCCAAGGCTGGCAGATCACGAGGTCAGAAGATCGAGACTATCCTGGCTAACACAGTGAAACCATGTTATTTTATACTAAAAATATAAAAAATTAGCCAGGCTTGGTGGCGGGCGCCTGTAGTCCTAGCTACTTGGGAGGCTGAGGCAGGAGAATGGAATCAACCCAGGAGGCGGAGGTTGTAGTGAGCCGAGATCGCGCCACTGCACTCCAGCCTGGGCAACAGAGCAAGATTGTCTCAAAAAAAAACACAAAAAAAATCATGAGTCTCTGCCCTCACCTTTATGACATATTCCTTGGCTTCAGCCAGCAGCTTGTTCTTGAGTTCTTTGGCCATCTGCACATAGAGGAACTGTTGTAAAGCCCGTTCGATGGCCATGGTGCGCTGCCGGTTCCACTCCTGCACCTGGTGGCTGAACTCATCTCGGTAGTAAAACTGTTTTATCTCTTCAAAATATGTCTGGTCGTTGCCATAGCTGAGGAAAGACACAAAGCTATGGTGTCAGGAATGGAGAAAAGGGACACCCAATGTCCACAAACATTCTAAGCAAGCCAGAGACAACAGCTTGCTCAACTATGAAACTGTGGTTCCCCACTCCTGAGGGGCCCTTCCCTCCATCAGACTCCTCACCAGGCCTTCTCCAGAGAGCCTCCAGGTCAGGGTTCTGCTTACCCTTCCACTCCCTTCATATCTATGCTGATGTCAGTGGTGAGGAGTCCTTCGTCTTCAGCCAGGCATATCTTGAGGAACTGATCATCTCTCAGTTCCTTAACAGGCTTGTTCTTTAAGTACTTGAAGGAATAGGCATAGTGGGCCTCATCCACATCCTGCACACATGAAGGGAGAATCATGAGCCTGTGGATGGGCTGGGCCAGGCCCCAGGAGAAAAGACTGCCTTTCTGCTTTCAGGCACACAGCTCAGTGAAGTGGAAGGCAAGAAACTCAGGCCAATCAAAGAAGGAGGTGGGGCACATCTTGGATCAAAGCCCTTCACCCAGCTCACCTTTCTACCTTTCTTGGTGGGGGTTATATTTAGCTTGGCTCTCTCTTGGAAGGTTTGCCTCAGCACCTGCCGGACAAGGGGCTCACGGGCAATCTGCAGGGCTACCATGTAGCGGGCGCCTTCTAGCACAGCTTCTGGAGTAGGGAACTGGCTGTGGGGAAAATGGTGCAGCTACAGGACCAGGCTGTTGTGGCCCTCAGGCCCCTCCTCCTGTCAGTCACCTGCTGCACACCTACCTGCAAACGTAATCCTTGGCCAGCTCCAAGGGCTCTGCGGGAAACTGCTCTGTCTCATGCCGCTGGTAGCTGTCCCGCAGGTTCTCCCCAAACTGCTCGGGAGTAAGCCCAAACTTTTTGGCCAGGCCATCTAAAGCAAACAGAAGAGTGAAGGGTAAGGCAGCAGATGGGCTGATAAACCTCTTGGCTTTCAGAATCTGGAGTTGGAATTCTGGGAACCAGCCTTTGTTATTTTCCTGAGACGGTCTCGCTCTGTTGCCCAGACTAAAGGGTAGTGGTGTGATCATGGCTCATTGAAGCCTTGACCTCCTGGGCTCAGGCGATCCTTCCACTTCAGCATTCCCGAGTACCTGGGACTACAGGTGTGTTTCACCACTCCTGGCTAATTTTTCTGTATTTTTTGTAGAGTCTTGCTATGTTGACCAGGCTGGCCTCCAACTCCTGGGCTCAAGCGATACTCCCACCCTAACCTTCGAAGTGCTGGGATTACATGCTTGAGTCACTGTGCCCAGCTAGGGCACTGGAATTTAAAGAGGCCAGGAATGAGCAGGACCAGGTGGTCAAAGAACAATGAAAAAACTGATTTTAAACACTTGATGGGCTGTTATAAGGCAGAAGAAACAGACAGACCGGACTCTCTCCCTCTAATCATGAGTTTCCCATTACCTCAGGAAATTAGAGAGACGCTGAACTGTCACTGTGGGGCGGGAATGGGTATGGAGAGGAAGTGCTTTTGAAGACCAGATAACAGGCTGGTTCAGGATTGGATTGGTGATTGACCCAGATAGCCTTTCTTTTTCCTGCCAACCAGTCTTTTTTTCTGGGTAACTTCCCTTGCTCAGGCTAGAATGCCTAAATCCCAAAGAAGCTAGCTTTTACCTAGCCCAGCACTCTGGCAGATGGTGTACATGTCTCGGCGAGAGGCTTGCTTGAGCTCTGGCCCCCTCTGCTCCTCATCTTCTGCCTCGTCCCCTTCACCTGGGAAGAAAACACGGGGAGATTGAGGGTTCTAGTTTCCAATCACTCCCAAGGATCTGACACATTAGGAGAGAAGCCTTAAAGGGTACCCAGCCAAGGGTCTCCTTCAAGATGCCATGGGCCATCAAGTCTCCTGGGTTTTTGAGACACAGCCTCGGTTTGTTGCCCAGGCTGGTGTGCAGTGGCGTGATCTCAGCTCACTGCAACAACCGCCTCTAGGTTCAGGCATGCCTCAGCCTCCTGAGCAGCTGGGATTACCGGTATGTGCCACCTAGCCCTGCTACTTTTGTATTTTTAGTAGAGATGGAGTTTTGCCATGTTGGCCAGGCTGGTCTCGAACTCCTGACCTCAGGTGATCCACCTGCCTTGGCATCCCGAAACGCTGGGATTACATGCATGAGCCATTATGTACAGCCATCAAGTCTCCTGGATTTTCTTTTCCAGCACTAACCTTCTTCATCTCCCTCTTCCCTGACACGCTTCAGCTTCTTGCGGCTAGCTTTGGCGGCGTTCTGCATCTTAGGGATGTCTCGGCCATAATAAAGAAGAAAATGGTTGTAGACATCTTTCAGCTCATCCATTGACTGGACATCCTTGAGCCTGAAAAGGAAGAGACATAAGGTTTCAGTCATCACTGCGGAAAGGATATAATCCAATTTGGCTCTAAGAGGTCCAATTCCCAAAAGGCAGTATCCCAACTAAAATGGGATCCCAACCAGTTTTTTCCAATTATTATTATTATTGTTATTATTTTTTTGAGACAGAGTCTCACTCTGTTGCCCAGACTGGAGGGAGGATGATCACTTGAACCCGGGAGGTTGAGGCTGCCGTGAACTGTGACCACACCACTGCTCTCCATCACCACTGCTCTCCATCCTAGGCAACAGAGAAAGACACATAGCTGGGTGCGGTGGCTCATGCCTGTAATCCCAGCACTTTAGAAGGCCAAGGCGGAGGGATCACAAGGTCAGGAGAGCGAGACCATCCTGGCTAACATGGTGAAACCCCATCTCTACTAAAAATACAAAAAATTAGCTGGGTGTGGTGGTGGGTGCCTGTAGTCCCAGCTACTTGGGAGGCTGAGGCAGATGGTGTGAACCCGGGAGGTGAAGCTTGCAGTGAGCCGAGATCACGCCACTGCACTCCATCCTGGGCAACAGAGCAAGACTCTGTCTAAAAAACAAACAAACAAACAAAACAAAAACAAAACCAAAGACACATGATAGCCCTAGACCGTATCTTATTTATTTATTTTTTTGAGGTGGAGTCTCACTCTTGTCACCCAGGCTGGAGTGTAATGGCGTGATCTCAGCTCACTGCAACCTCCACCTCCTGGGTTTAAGAGATTCTCCGGCCTCAGCCTCCGGAGTAGCTGGGATCACAGGTGCGCACCACCACACCGACTAATTTTTGTATTTTTAGTAGAGACAGGGTTTCACCATGTTGGCCAAGCTGGTTTCAAACCCCTGATGTCAGGTCATCTGCCCACCTCATCCTCCCAAAGTGCTGGGATTACAGGTGTGAGCCACCATGCCCAGCCCGTTTTCTTTTTTTCTTTTTTTGAGACAGAGTTTTGCTCTTGTTACCCAGGTTGGAGTGCAATGGCGCGATCTCAGCTCACTACAACCTCTGCCTCCCAGGTTTAGGCGATTCTCCTGCTTCAGCCTCCTGAGTATCTGGGATTACAGGAGCCCAGCTAATTTTTTGTATTTTTAGTAGAGACGGGGGGTTTCACCATGTTGGCCAGGCTGGTCTTGAACTCGTGACCTCAGGTGATCTGCCCAGCTCAGCCTCCCCAAGTGTTGGGATTACAGGCATGACGCATGCCCGGCCTCCTCTTTCTTTCTTTTTTGAGATGGAGTCTAGCTCTGTCGCCCAGGCTCTGTGGTGCAGTGGCATGATCTCGGCTCCTGCAACCTCTGCATCCCAGGTTCAAGCGATTCTCCTGCCTCAGACTCCCGAGTAACTGGGATTACAGGCGCCTGCCACCACGCCCAGCTAATTTTTGTATTTTCAGTAAATATGGGGTTTCACCATGTTGGCCAGGCTGGTCTTGAACTCCTGACTTCACGACCTGCCCACCTTGGCCTCCCAAAGTGCCGGGATTACAAGCGTGAGCCACCGGGCCTGGCCCCAGCCCCCTTTTTCTTAAGAGACAGGATCGGCCGGGCAGATCACGAGGTCGGGAGATCGAGACCATCCTGGCTAATATGGTGAAACCCTGTCTCTACTAAAAATACAAAAAAAAAAATTAGGCATGGTGGTGGGCACCTGTAGTCCCAGCTACTCAGGAGGCTGAGGCAGCAGAATGGCATGAACGGGGGCGGGGGGGCGGGTGGGGGGCCGTGGCTTACAGTGAGCTGAGATCGAGCCATTGCACTCAGCCTGGGTGACACAGCGAGACTCTATCTCCAAAATAAATAAATAAATAAATAAAAATAATTCCTGGGATGAAGTAATCCTCTTGCCTCAGCCTCCCAAGTAACTGGGACTATAGACAGAAGCCACTGTCCCTGTGCCTGGCTTCTAATTTTTTTTTTTTTTTTTTTTTGAGACAAAGTCTTGCTCTGTTGCCCAGGCTGGAGTGCAGTAGCACGATCTCAGCTCACGGCAACCTCTGCCTCCCAGGTTCAAACAATTCTCCTGCTTCAGCCTCCTGAGTAATTGGGATTACAGGCGTGCGCCACTGCTCCCAGATAATCTTTTGTATTTTTAGTAGACGTGGGGTTTCACCATGCTGGCCAGGCTGGTCTCGAACTCCTGACCTCAAGTGATCTGCCTGCCTCAGCCTCCCAAAGTGCTGGGATTACAGGTGTGAGCCGCTGTGCCTGGGTGACAAGTTGGATTTCTAAGGGATGCGGCCCTGTGCTACATATTCTCCAAGGTTTAACAGTGCTCTTGCAGGGCCAGCCTTGGTCTGAGGGCTTCCCATAATGGAATAAACACCGCATGTTTTACCTCTCCATGTCAGTGGTGTCCAGAGCCCGAATGCCATCGGCAAGAGGTTTGTCAGGGTCAGCAGAGATCTGTTCATACTGATAAGCCTGCATCTTCTCAAACAGCCGTGTTAGGTTCTCTTTACGGATCCGCAGCTGGGTCCACTAAGGTGAAGTAGGGCAGGAATGAGGGCTCGTATTCAGCCCTGGAGACCCAAGGCTGCTCTGTTCCTTACCAGAAAACCTAGTTGGGGGGACTAGACAGGCCTGGGAGGTTTGGGTTTGTGGTATCCTGGTAGTAATGGTGCCTACCCTGGCCCATACCTCTTGGGTGCCACGGATCCACATTACCTTTTCATCCCACTGCCAGACTCTCCATAGGTCATTGATGTGCAACTCAGGCTCCACATACTCCTTTCGGTAGAAGGCAATAAAAGGCACCTAGGATGGCAAAGAGACTGCAGTCACTCAGAGACGATAGATCTGCTAAGATCCCCTCTGTCAGTAGATAATGACTTTCTGGACAAACAGCTCCAGGAAATTCAACAGTCAGAAGCTTGGCCTCCTTCACAGCCCTTCCAGGGCCTAGTGCTTTCCTCAACAGGAGAAAATAATGCTGCAGACAGGGTAGGATTGTTCTCGTGATCACTAGGGTCTCTGCGGGTCCTAACACTTCTTGAGTCACGGATAGGGGATGGGGAAGGGGGCTCCCACCTCATTTAGTTAACTATCGTTTCCCTCATCCCCTAACTAAATTTCTCACCAATGGGCCACCAGAGCTTGAGGTGTTACCTCAAAATGCTGATTTCGCATGAAGCCCAGGGCCTCTTTGATCTTCTGAATTGTGCTGGGCCCTTTCCGACTGAAGCTGCTGGCTGGCTGCCCTCGGTCTAGGTAATCACAGCTTTCCTAAAGCAGGAAAATAAAGAAATAGCAAAACAATGTCACTTGGTTTGTCTTACCACACAAGACTGCTTAATAACAAAGCATAACTTTTCCAGATGAAATCTAAAAAATTTTTCTCATATACACACACTTGTTGGGACTACATACACAGTTTTCTGTACCAGGCACACAGATGTATGAAATAGGGGAGGACGAGCTCCCCATCTTGATGAAGTGTCTTTTGGTTCATGTCAAAACCTAAGGATCTTTTCTGCGTACCTGGAGAGAAATGGTTGGTGTGGCAAAAGCATTCCTGTAGATCCAGTCAGCTTCTTCTTCTAGTTCATCATCTTCAGCCCCCTTGACTGGGATGGAGCGGAGCTGCAGTGGAAAAGACAACAGATGGACTTTATGTCTCACTTAAGAAAAACATATACCTTTTTGGACAGAAACGCGTGATCATCAAGTGTACATTTCCATTATTGTTCTGGAAATGCCATACCAGTGTTGTTCTGGCATGAAATAAGCATTGCTTTCTTTTCTTTTTTTTTTTGAGATGGAGTCTCGCTCTTGTTGCTCAGGCTGGAGTGCAATGGCGCGTTCTAGGGTCTCCTCAACGTTTGCCCCCGGAGTTCAGCCTCCTGAGTAGCTGAGATCACAGGTACCTGCCACCACGCCCAGCTAATTTTTTTTTTTTTTTTGAGATGGAGTCTCGCCCTGTTGCCCAGGCTGGAGTGCAATGGCGCGATCTAGGCTCACTATAACCTCCACCTCCCAGGTTCAAGGAATTCTCCTGCCTGAACCTCCCAAATAACTGGGATTACAGATGCATGCTGCCACGCCCAGCTAATTTTTTTTTTTTTATTTTAGTAGAGACAGGGTTTCACCGTGTTGCCCAGGCTGGCCTCTAACTTCTGAGCTCAGGCAATCCACCCGCCTTGGCCTCCCAAAGTGCTAGGATTACAGGTGTGAGCCACGCAGCTAATTTTTTGTATTTTTAGTACAGATGGGGGTTTCACAATGTTGGCCAGGCTGGTCTCGAACTCCTGACCTCAGGTGATCCACCCACCTTGGCCTCCCAAAGTGCTGGGATTACAGGTGTGAACCGCCCCGGCCATAAACATTTCATAATTTTTTTTTTTTTTTTGAGACAGGGTCTGTTTTTAGGCTTCAGTGCAGTGGTGCAATGATGGCTCACTGCAGTCGTGACCTCCCAAGCTCAAGCAATCTTCCCACCTCAGCCTCCTGAGTTGCTGAGACTACAGGTGTGCACCATCACGACCAGCTAGTTTTTTGCATTTTTTGTAGAGACAAGGTCTTCCTATGTGGCCCAGGCTGGTCTTGGGTTCTTGGACTCAAGCAATCTGCCACCCTGGTCTCCCAAAGTGCTGGGATTATAGGTGTGAGCCACAGCACCCAGCCTGTATTTCACAGATTTCTAAAGAAAACAGTATTTCAAGAACCGTAAGCAAGGTAGAGTCTACCTTCTCTTCTCTAAGAGCTGGATTTCCCAGGCCCCGGGTGAGATGGGGTTCAAAGCCCATGCTGCATACTCAATGCTAGACTTTTGCTAGATTATTTCTTGGCTACAAGGTAAATATGGATTGGTATAAGAGCAGAGGCTGGTGGTTTCTTACCTGGAACCTCTCAGGCAGGTCAGTGGCTCGGATTTCATTGTCCTGATCTGTGAGGTGGCTGCTTTCTAGCTCACTGGGCTCATACATTTCAAAGATGCTCCTACGGCTCACACGCTTCTTGGTGGTCTTCTTGGGGCGCACTCGGATTTCACCCTCAGCCTCATCATCCTCATACTCATACTCTTCCTCCAGTTCTTCATCATACTCATTGTATTTCTCAAATTCATCATAGTCAAAGTCCACACCGAAGATTTCCTGGGCTTCTTGCAGGGCCCTGTGGGTGGCAGCAAGAGGCAGTTGGCTCAGGTTCAGGTGAGAGGAGAGAAATGCAGCCCTTGCATAGATCCTTTACTTGTCCCAAGGAAACTGAGAGGGTTAGGAGGAAGGTAAACAAAATAACCATATTCACTGCGGACGAAAGGCTTCCATTGGGGGATATTTCTGGGCAAATTGTTGTATATGGAAGAACAAAAAGCCCATCTTTGGCACCTTCAAGTGACAGTAATCAAATAGCAACAGAGCAGACGGGTCTGTATCTTGCTCAGTGGACCCAGTTTCTGCTAAGGCATTACAGTATTCCCTTAGAGCAAAAGCTTTCATATTTGTTAATTGTGATGCGGGCATTTTTTCAACAAAATTGCATTAAGAATGTCAATATATATAATTGAATAAACATGAAGCTGTAGGTGGAAGAGGAATGCTGGAGCCTTGCCCGTGTGGGACTCTACTCCAATCCCACAGTAGCCCTAGAGTGCCGAGACAGCTCCTAGGGTTTCCAGGAGCAGTCTGAAATCACTGCCTGGTAGAGGTTATTTGAGGCAGGGAAGCAAAATGGCTGCAAGCTGGGAATGCCCCATTTTTGGCAAAGGCCTCTGACCTCCTCCTTCCTGACAAGGCCCACTCAATCACTTTATTCCCACCTTGTACCAGACCCCACTCACGCGTCTGTGTATCCAGGAAGCTTTTTCCGCCACTTAGGTTTTTTCAGAGGCTGTCCATCATCATCCACAATGAAGTCGTCAATATCTGGGTAGAAAAGGAGGGGTTGGGGTTCAGAGTCAGAGACTGAGCCAGGACTAAATTGCTTTGGTTTCTACTATGTGAGTGGTCAGTGAGCAAGAGAAGGGAAGCTCCTGAAAAGGAACTTCTTTGTGTTAAATGCTGAGGGATGCAGCTAAAGAATGGTTTCCATCCTGTTCCCATGGGCCAGGAAATCCCAACATCCATCCAAACACTGGCTTCCCTGCCCAATATAACGTACCTGACTCCTCATCATCTTCTTCCTCCTCCTCTGGAGGAGCCATGGGGGCCTCCATGGCCTCCTGCCCCTCTTCCCCTTCCCCATCCTGGAAGATTTCCTCCGCAATAGCTTCTTTTTCATGCTCCTCCTTGCCATACTCCTCCTCATCATCGTCCTCATCATCTGACATTTTTTTGACACGCCGGTACTTTTGCTAGGGGTGGGAAAACCTGCCTTATCAGGATCTGAGGAGTCTCGCATATGGATACCACATCTCCAGTCTTACTCGCTTCTTCCCACCACAATTACTCTGACCAAGGGAGATGGGAAAGAACATGCTGAGTGATGCTCTTGTAGCCTCAAAGCCCGTCCTTGAAATTTGGACAAGACTTTCTCTAACAGGCACCCAGATTTGGGATGCAAATCTAGGCTCTGTAGTACAATGATACCAAACACCATGCTCTAATGTTCTCCAAACTGTCCTGCATATGCCTCCTCACCCAGAGACACTGAAATTTCCAGGACTTTTTTCTTCACCCCCAGGGACAAAGACAAAGAATGATACTTACTCCTCTTTTGACTTTGACACCCAGATTCTCCTCAATGAGGTCAAAATCATCATCCTCCAGGCGGTCATCAAAAGAGGCTGAAGAAATAAAGTGTTGCCCATGGTGATGGGGAGGCCCTTTTCTGCTGGAACCTCCACCCAAGCCTCACTTGAGCCAACAATAGACTACTCACTGCGTTTTCTCTTCTTGTGGCCAACATCATCTTCTGAATCACCAGAGTCACTGCCCTCATCCTCCTCCCCTTCATCTTCATCATCATCGTCATTGATAAAGCCTTTCAGGTTGCCCTGCTCATCCTGATCATCTAGGTTCTCCTCCTCCTCCTCCTCATCTGGAAGACATGCATGTTTGAGGCATGGAGACTGAAAAACAGGCTAGCAGTTCAGGGCCACTTGATTAATGCGATTATCCATTTGCTCTGCACCTAACGACCTGGGTGCCACGTTAACTCTTCTACCTCATGTAAAGATGCAAAACATGGCATTGACTTAAGAGTAGCAGCATCTGGAAAGAATGTTTTTTTCCCCCTACATTCACCATCTGTCTTTGGGCAGGGTGATCTTCCTGGTCACTTTGACTTCTCAAAACCATTACTAGATTATTATGGCCACCAATAACTTTGTTTTACTCAGTTTGTAAACTCAGCAGCTATACTCCTTTATTTTGCCATAATTCCTTTCATAAAACTTGCACGTCCCTTTACCCCTTTCAAGTCATTTCATGGTTCTACTCTGTTGACAGTTCTAAAGATTGGGCTTGGCCAGAGAAATAGGAAACTAGGTGAATATATATCAATAATGCTGGGTCTAAAAGCACAAAGTATTACATACGGACTTATCTATTGGTTTATTATCAACTGCCCCCCAACTAAAGTAAACTCCACAATAGCTGGATCTTTGTTGTTTTATATTTCTAGTTCCAGGCCTAATGCCTGGCATACAGACAGATGGTCAGTTAGTATCTGCTAAGAATGACTGAAAGTTCTCAAGCTGGTACCTCATGTGTGATAACTTCTGTGCTGAGCCTGAGCCTTTCATCAGCAAGAATCCAACTATCCAAAGCTTAGCAATAGTGGGGAGAAGCTTGAGGCTGGGGCCTCCTCACCATCATCCTCCTCTTCCACAAATTTCTTGGTGACTCGGGGTACCACCTCGCCTTCATCATTGTATTCTTCCTCTGACTCCTCAGCCTCGCTTTCCACAAAATCAGACATTGCTACAGCTTCTCACTCTGCCTGAAGACAACTAGGGAAAGAAGAGAAGGATAAAAAAATGGGACACGTGATTACACAGGGGGCTCTTAAACCTTCCCACAAACAGCCTTTTAGCAACCTGCCACTGCTTTGCCCACTCAACATTCCCACTTGGGGAGAGGAAAGGAAGAATCAGATGGTTCCCACTCTTCCATTATCCATTCCTCCCAGCATTGCTTCTCTCATATGTACCTTTTTTTTTTTTTTTTTTTTTTTTTTGAGGTGGTGTCTCACTCTTTCACCCAGGCTAGAGTACAGTGGCACAATCTCCATTCACTGCAACCTTCGCCTCCTGGGTTCCAGTGATTCTCCTGCTTTAGCCTCCCAAGTAGCTGGGACTACAAGCACGCGCCACCATCCCGGCTAATTTTTATACTTTTAGAAGAGACAGGGTTTCAATATGTTGGCCAGGCTAGTCTTGAACTCTTGACCTCAGGTGATCTGCCCACCTCGGCCTCCCAAGGTGTTGGGATTACAGGCATGAGCCACCACACCCAGCCTCGTATGTACTTTTAAAAAGAAGGCAGGCCGGGCACGGTGGCTCACGCCTGTAATCCCAGCACTCTGGGAGGCCAAAGCGGGCAGATCATGAGGTCAGGAGATCGAGACCATCCTGGCTAACACAGTGAAACCCCGTCTCACTAAAAAACACAAAAAACTAGCCAGGTGTAGTGGTGGGCACCTGAAGTCCCAGCCACTCAGGAGGCTGAGGCAGGAGAATGGTGTGAACCCGGGAGGCGGAGCTTGCGGTGAGCCAAGATCGCGCCACTGCACTCCAGCCTGGGCAACAGAGCGAGACTCTGTCTCAGAAATAAATAAACAAATAAATAAAATAAAAAGAAGGCAAAAGCCAGGCTACTCAGGAGGCTGAGGCAGGAGAATCTCTTGAACCCAGAAGGCAGAGGTTGCAGATTGCACCACTGCATTCCAGCCTGGCGACAGAGCAAGACTCTGTCTTAAAAAAAAAAAAAAAAAAAAAGCCACTAGGCCAGGCGTGGTAGCTCTCTCCTGTAACCTCAACACTTAGGGAGGCCAAGGCAGGTGGATCACCTGAGGTCAGGAGTTCGAGACCAGGCTGGCCAACATGGTGAAACTCCATCTCTACTAAAAACACAAAAATTATCCGGGTATGGTGGCAGGTGCCTGTAATCCCAGCTACTCTGGAGGCTTAGGCAGGAGAATCATTTGAACCTGAGAGGTGGAGGTTGCAGTAAGCAGAGACTGCACCATTGCACTCCAGCATCGGCAATAAGAGCAAAACCTGTCTCAAAAATAAAGAAAGAAAGAAAGAAAAAAGAAAAAGAAGGCAATTATACCAGACTTGTATATGTATCATCTCTCTTTCCCAGAGTTTTACCTCACTTACCATTTGAAGACAGGAATGGGCAAATGAGGAAAGAAACTAATGTAGGGACCATTAAGTGGGGATATGGTGGTAGAGTGGGATTATGTGATCTGCTCCTAGGAGGCTTGGAAACAGTAAGTGCCAACTTTATAAAAGGTGCTTTCATGTTTACATACACTATTCATACTTATTAGCAAAATCAAAAGGAAAATCTCTTTTCAACAGATTAAACACACAGATACTTCATGAACTTGAGCCGATTTGTGTGAGTATTGGTTGGGAGCATTTGGGTCCAAAAAGGGCCTATTTTTATCATTTATTCCCCTTGTAGGTAAAAAATCTTGAAAGGCTTCCATGTCCTACTACCATAACCATAAAAGCAAGATGGTTAAATGGAAAGATTGCTGGGCTCAAGAGTAGAAATCAAATCCTGTTGAGACCACGGTGAAACCCCGTCTCTATTAAAAATACAAAAAATTAGTGGGGCGCGGTGGCGGGCGCCTGTAGTCCCAGCTACTCAGGAGGCTGAGGCAGGAGAATGGCGTGAACCCGGGAGGCGGAGCTTGCAGTGAGCCGAGATCGTGCCACTGCACTCCAGCCTGGGGGACAGAGCGAGACTCCATCTCAAAAAAAAAAAAAGAAATCAAATCCTGGTTTCATATCCTAACAGCTAAACATAAACTTAAGCAAATTATTGGACATGCCTGAATATCACTTTCTTAACCTGGAAAATGGTAACAGTGCTACCTACCTTTGAGGATAGTTGAGAATATTACATGACATAGGGGAAAGAACCTGTTGTTTCAAGATGGGTTAACTGAGTTTGAATTTGAATCCTGAGCCTAACTTTCCTTAGCATTCTGTAATTTTGTACCAACCAACCCCAACTTTATCTTCTACTTCCCTGCTTTCAGACTCATCCAAAGCCTGGAAATGATAGTAGGGATCTTCAAGAACTGTAACATGGAGCTTGATGCGCCTTGAGTAGGACTTAAAAAACAGCACACATCATCACATCAAGATTCCACTGTGGAACCCTAAAGCTGGCTGCTGACACACTCAGCATCACTCCTCACCCTGTCCAGTAAAATGGTCTATGGGATATATCCCATGTACCTTTCTCCCACTTAAGACTACAAGCTTCTGGAAGATAAAGAACATATCCAATGGAGTGAATAATAAAAACCATGAAAACATAAATGGCAATACAATGAGGCATTACAAGGCACTCTGATTCTGCACCAGAAAAGCTATATCCTTTCACGTGTGCTGCAACACATTAGTAACAAATTTAGCTAACAAATTAGCAACTGTTAAGTGTCTGTTAAATAAACGACTTACATTTTCTTTCTTTTTTTTTTTTTGAGACGGAGTCTTGCTCTGTCACCCAGGCTGGAGTACAGTGGCCAGATCTCAGCTCACTGCAAGCTCCGTCTCCCGGGTTTACGCCATTCTCCTGCCTCAGCCTCCCGAGTAGCTGGGACTACAGGCGCCCGCCACCTCGCCCGGCTAGTTTTTTTTTGTATTTTTTAGCAGAGTCGGGGTTTCACCGCGTTAGTCAGGATGGTCTCGATCTCCTGACCTCGAGATCCGCCCGTCTCGGCCTCCCAAAGTGCTGGGATTACAGGCTTGAGCCACCGCGCCCGGCCTACATTTTCATATTGCTGCCTTCTTCCCAGTTAAAGATGGCAGTGGGAGGGGAGAGAAGGGTGGCTAATGGCTACCTGAAGGTGCCTTAAGTTCTGTGGCTCTAATTCTCCTGAAAATTGTCCTTACTGAGCTCAATTAATACTATAACCAATGAACTTGAGATTAACTAAACTCAAGAAAACAAAACTGCGGCTGGGCGCGGTGGCTCAAGCCTGTAATCCCAGCACTTTGGGAGGCCGAGACGGGCGGATCACGAGGTCGGGAGATCGAGACCATCCTGGCTAACCCGGTGAAACCCCGCCTCTACTAAAAAAAAAATACAAAAAACTAGCCGGGCGAGGTGGCGGGCGCCTGTAGTCCCAGCTACTCGGGAGGCTGAGGCAGGAGAATGGTGTAAACCTGGGAGGCGGAGCTTGCAGTGAGCTGAGATCCGGCCACTCCACTCCAGCCTGGGCGACAGAGCGAGACTCCGTTTCAAAACAAACAAACAAACAAACAAACAAAAAACTGAAGGTATAGGAGGGTGGGGGAATGTTCAATTTTCGGTTGTGGTTTCAGATGCCACTATTTCCACAAACCTAACTGAACGCCTACTATGTACATATACTCTGCTAAGAGCTGGGGATTTGAAGAGAATTGCTCGTTTTCTTTCTTTTTTTGTTTTGAGATGGAGTTTTGCTCTTGTTGCCCAGGCTGGAGTGCAATGGCGCAATCTCAGTTAACGCAACCTCCACCTCCTGGGTTCAAGCAATTCTCCTGCCTCAGCCTCCTGAGTAGCTGGGATGACAGGCATGCAGCACCATGCCAGCTAATTTTGTATTTTTAGTAGAGAGGGGGTTTCCCCTTGTTGGTCAGGCTGGTCTTGAACTCCTGACCTCAGGTGATCCGCCCGCCTTGGCCTCCCAAAGTGCTGGGATTACAGGCGTGAGCCACCACGCCCGGCTGGATTGTTCATTTTCAAGGAGTTGACTGTCTCCTAGAGGGAGAAATATGAAAATAAGACCATAAAATGGTTTTATGCATTACAATAGACACACAGAACAGGCATAGGAAGAGAACTGGACAATAAACTCACAACACACACACAAAACCCAACCAAAATAATACGGGTCTCTCTTGGGTATTTTAAGCAATTTTTTAAAAAGTACCCTGAGGAATAATGCTTATTTACACACCTACCAAGTGCCAGACACTAACAAATATCCTACTATTTTATGTCCCTATCAAGGTGGAACAAATATTCCATGAATCCCTACACTATCCTATGAGTTACAGCACACTTCTCTCTCAACAGAGGAAGAAACAGACTCAGAGAGATGTAGTCATTTGTTCAAGGTGATAAAACTATCATCTGTTGTAAGTGCTGAGGTCTGTCTGACTCCTCATGGCTGACAGTACCACATTTATCAATAGTTCTCAGGGCATGGTCCAGGGGCCAGTCCCTTTGTTCTCTCAGGAGTGTACAGTGGAGTTTTTCCAGAGGTTATATGACATGTGGTTATCACAACAGACTGAATGCAAAAGCATATGAGAACACAGCTGTATTCTATTAGGGCAGACATTAAAACATTGTACTAAAAAACAAAAAAATGTCATTCTTTTTTTTTTTTTTTTTGAGACGGTGTCTCGCTCTGTCGCCCAGGCTGGAGTGCAGTGGCGCAATCTCGGCTCACTGCAAGCTCCGCCTCCCGGGTTCACGCCATTCTCCTGCCTCAGCCTCCCGAGTAGCTGGGACTACAGGCGCCCGCCCCTGCGCCCGGCTAATTTTTTCTATTTTTAGTAGAGACGGGGTTTCACCATGGTCTCGATCTCCTGACCTTGTGATCCGCCCACCTCGGCCTCCCAAAGTGCTGGGATTACAGGCGTGAGCCACCACGCCCGGCCAAAAATGTCATTCTTAATTTACTTATTTTGAGACAGAGTCTTGCTCTCTCACCCAGGCTGGAGTGCAATGGCACGATCCCGGCTCACTTCAACCTCAGCCTCCTGGGTTCAAGCGATTCTCTTGCCTTAGCCTCCTGAGTAGGTGGGACTACAGGCACTCGCTACCACGTCTGGCTAATTTTTGTATTTTTAGTAGAGATGGGGTTTGGCCATATTGGCCATGCTGGTCTCGAACTCCTGACCTCAAGTGATCCACCTGCCTTGGCCTCCCAAAATGCTGGGACTACAGGCGTGAGCCACCATGCCCGGCCTATTCATTTATTTTTTAAGATGAAGTTTCACCATGTTAGCCAGGCTGGTTTCGAACTCCTGAGCTCAAGTGATCCACCTGCCTCAACCTCCCAAAGTGTGAGCCACCACACCCCGTCCATTCTTACTATTTTGTTTTAAAAACTACTATTATTCGGCTGGGTGCTGTGGCTCATGCCTGTAACCCCAGCACTTTGGAAGATGGAGGTGGGCCGATCACCTGAGGTCAGGAGTTTGAGACCAGCCTGGCCAACATGGTGAAACTCTATCTCTACTACAAATGAAAAATTAGGTGGGTATGGTGGCAGGTGCCTGTAGTCCCAGCTACTCGGGAGGCTGAAGCAGGAGAACTGCTTGAACCCGGAAGGCAGAGGTTGCAGTGAGCCGAGATGGTGCCACTAGACTCTAGCCTGGGTGACAGAGTGAGACTCCATCACAAAACAAAACAAAACAAAAAAACTACTGTTATTCGTAAAAAGTATTATTGTTTACTATTTTAAAATAAATCAATAAATATTTTTAAATGTCTTGAGTTTTAATTTCGAATCTGGTAAATATCAAAAGATGTAATTCACATAAACAAAATGTCTTTGGAGTCCTAAAAACGTTTTAAGAGTATAAAGGGGTCCTGAGTCCAAAAAGTTGAGGAATGACTGTAAAGACCCTAAAGAGCTGCGGTACAGTAAGCCTAGGGGTTAGGGTGATGATCCCCCATGCCCCAAGATCTCTATCCTTAAGGTCATTTAGCTTGAGCACTGCCGAAAGTGAAAGTCTTAAACTTCTGCCAATTAAATCTGGAGCTCTAATTTTAATTTTGACATTGCTCCCCCTCAGCCCTGAACTGAGCCATTAAAAATAGATATGAGTACGGCAGCCCCCACACATAGCTTGTTTTAATTAGGCTATCAGACCCATACGTTCAATATTTTAAGGCCTCAACATCTTCAAATTAAACACCAGCTCCTGCAGACCAGATGCCCCTCAGCCTACTTAACAGAGAAACACACAGCCTACCTGATGAAAACAACAGCTTTCTTCTGTCTCAAGGGCAGCTAGTGCTCCATGCAGCACACAGTTTGGAAAGATAGCTGTGTTCTCTTTCTTCCCATCGCCTAGGTTAGCAATAAAGCACAAGCTATGCTATAGCTGGGGAATGCCTCCAATCTAGCTCAATACCAAGACTTCCAGTTGTAAGAGGTGTGCCAGAAGCAATTCTGACTTGCTGCAACTTGCAGGAGCTAGATGTGCAGACTGCAGTAGCACTGCAGTCTGAGACTGACAAGCAAGAACTAATCCAGAATAAAAACACTAATGTATTTACTTGTGTATGATTATTATTAATATACAGTATCTATGATGAGCCTGATGTAGTTTGGATGTTGTATTTAGCACTCATGCTCTTAAAAATTTCCCCATACTTACATTGTAAGTTAAATTTGCAACTGGAATAGGTCTACAAGGGCAGTGGGGGGACGGAGGGAGAGGTTTCTCTAGGCAGAAGCACAGCTGCAGAACACGATGTGGCTCAAAGGGAGAGGCTGGTGGTTACCATGACATTTGCTGGAAGAGGAATGGAACTGGGATCAGATTGCCACAAGGGAGGCCCTCTGCAGTCCCTCCCTTTGAACAAGAAGTTGTAGGAGGCAATTAAGAGGAGACCAGAGTGAAAAGAGATCTAGTCTGTTAATTCCTTCCACTTTGCAGCTTCAATTAACATTTGCTGGGTTTTTTTTTAAGAGTCAAGCTCTGTGCTGGGACGTGGGTATATAAAAATGAGTAAAATATGCTTCTGACCCTGGTGGAGTTTACAATCTATCTCAAAACACTTGTTAATAACGTTATAACAAAGCACAATTAGGGTTATGTTAAGTTACATACCTGGACTATAAGAGCAATGGGAAGGTTGGGAAATATCTGAGAAAAGGTGATGTTTGAATAAAAGAGGATTTACAGTCTGGAAAAAGGCAACATGAGCAAACATTTAGGCGTGCTGCTCTGGAGAACAGCCCCATAAGTCTAGGGCGGAGTTTAAACTACAGGACATTCCACATTGTCTTGTATCCTATATTTTATGAGCAAGGGACTAGGACTATTCCAAAGGTATCCATAAGTGAATGTCCAATTTGGATATGAAACCTAAAAGTTTAATAAGTAAAAATATTTAGAGTCTACTTAAGGCCTTTTAAATCTGGAATTCAGAACTCTTTGTAATTAAAAAAAAACCTGAAAACCTAATTACATGAAGTCAAGATGTTAAAATACAGAAAAAGTTAATTTTGTTCATTTAAAAATATTATTTATTCGGCCGGGCGTGTTGGCTCACACCTATAATGCCAGCACTTTGGGAGGCTGAGGTGGGCTGATCACTTGAGGTCAGATGCTTGAGACCAGCCTGGGCAGCATGATGAAACCTGTCTCCACTAAAAATACAAAAATTAGCTGGGCGTGGTGCTGCACACCTGTAATCCCAGCTACTTGGGAGGCTGAGGCAGGAGAATCGCTTGAACCTGGGAGACAGAGCTTGCAGTGAGCCGAGATCATGCCATTGCACTCCAGCCTGGGTGACAGCGAGACTCCACCTCAAAAAAAAAAAAAAATTGTTTCTTTTCTTTCCACATTTCTTTAGAGAAACAGGGTAAGGGCCAAAGAAGAGCACAACTGAAGTATGTAACCAGATTCAGAACCCCTGCAACACAAAGAGAGATTAACAGTTACTAAACCTTGTGGTACACACATTGGGGAACACACAGTTCCTGCTCTAGCACACAGGGGTTGGCAAACCTTTCCTCTTCTCTACAGGGCCAGATCTGCCACTGTAGCATAGAAGCATACATAACATGTAAATAAATGGGGGCGACCTTAATTGGCTCACAGGCCTTAGTTTGTGACCTATGATTTAGAAGTACAGGTCTTTAGAGAATTGATGATAAGGCTAGCATGGGATCCTGTAATAAGACAACCTAACCTGGTTTTGAGGAAGTGACTTTAAACAAAGACCTTAAGAGTAAGGAGGAATTAGTTCAGCAGAGGAGCTGGCTTCTTTGGAGATGGTTTGGGGAGTGATGTCGGAGATGTGCGCTTCTAGCACAACACGTGCACTGTGGCATGTACAGAGAAGGCCCGGGAGAGGAAGAACGGTTCATAAGAGTTGGAGGAGAAGTCATAAGGATCTAGGTGCTGGGAAGCCATTGCTGGGTTTTAAACGTAGAATTGAAATTAATTTACTTGCTAATCCAACAAACACTTATTATTTTCTGAGATGGAGTCCTACTCTGTCACCCAGACTGGAGTGCAGTGGTGTGATCACATCTCACTGCAGCCTCCACCTCCTGGTCTCAAGCCATAATCTCACCTGAGCCTCCCAAGTAGCTAGAACAAATACATATATATATATATTTTCGAGATAGAGTCTCGCTTTATCACCCAGGCTGGAGTGTAGTGGCGTGATCTCGGCTCACCGCAACCTCTGACTCCTGGGTTTAAGCAATTCTCTTGCCTCGGCCTCCCAAACAGCTGGGATTACAGGTACCCACCACCATGTCCAGCTAATTTTTTCTTTGTATTTTTAACAGAGATGGGGTTTCACCATGTTGGCCAGCCTGGTCTCGAGTTCCTGACCTCAGGTGATCCGCCCACCTCGGCCTCCCAAAGTGTTGGGATTATAGGCATGAGCCACCATGCCTGGCATAAATATGTATTTAATGAGAGCCCACCACATGCCAGGCACATACAAGACAAGGTCCATGCCCCTAGGATGCCCATATTCTGGTGCAGGAGACACACTGGCAACAAATAAAATAAACCTTGCTCTAAGAGCTAAGAAGGAAATACATATTTTCATCTCATCTAAAGTGAGTTTACTTAGGCTGAGATGTCAACAGATAGAATATGACCTGTAGAACCAGGGGGAGAGATTCCAGTAGAGAAAGTGGGCAAGAATATGGTATATAATAGGTGATGTCCTAAGGCTGATGGCACTAGAGCATGGTGAAGGCAGCGGTCTATGAGAGGTATCCTCAAGCAGGGCGTAAAGGCCATGGAAAGTCACTGGAGAGTTTTAAGTAGGGAAATGACATGATCTGCTCTGATCCAATTCTGTTACATGTAAAATGAACTGGAGGAAGATCTGAGTGGAAACCAGGAAAAACTGAGGATATCGTTGTGGTAGCCCAAGCAAAAGATGGTGGTGGCTTGGAATAGGGTGGTAGCAGTGAAGATGGAGAAGAGAAGACAGACTACAAAAACATTCTAGAAGTGGAAGTGACAGGACTTACTAAAAGACTGGGAAAGAGGAGTAGTAAAGGAGAAGAACAAAGATGATTCTCATAGGTCTATCTTCGGTAATCCTGCGGATAGGAGTACCACTCAGTAAAATGGGAGGATAAAGTTTGGAATGATAAGAAAACCAAAACTTTCTTTTGGTTATGTTAGCTTTGGGGTGCCTAAGAAATATCCAAATGGAGATAATTAAACAGGCATTTTTGACGTGTGATTCTGGAACACAAGATTTAAACTTTGGAGTTGCCAACTTTCAGGTGGTAATTAAAGCCATGGGGCTGGGTCACCTAAAGGGAAGCATGTAGAGGGCCCAGGATTCCTGTGAGAATTCCAACATATATATATACACATATATTTTGAGATGGAGTCTTGTTTTGTTGCCCATGCTGGAGTGCAGTGGCACAATCTCTGCTCACTGCAAACCTCTGCCTCCTGGGTTCAAGTGATTCTCCTGCCTCAGCCTTCCAAGTAGCTGGGATTACAGGCATGTCGCCATGCCCAGCTAGGTTTTGTATTTTTAGTAGAGATGGGGTTTTACTATGTTTGCCAGGCTGGTCTTGAACTCCTGACCTCAAGTGATCCGCCCGCCTTGACCTCCCAAAGTGCTGGGATTACAGGCGTGAGCCACCGTGACCAGCTCCAACATTTAGACATCAGATAGAGAGCAAAGGTGGCTAGCAAATGAGACTCAGAAGGAACAGCCAGAGAAATGGAGAAAATCCAAGAATGAAATGTCAATAAAGCCAAGATGAAAGTTTGGAGACAGGAGTAACTACCTTGAATATTGCAGAGACAGAGAAAGATGAGAACAAAGTATCCATTGGATTTGGCAACATAGAAGTCACTGGTGACCTAGATAAGGGCAACTTCAATGGAGTGGGCAAAGTAGATGCGGTGGCACTTGATTACTAGAAGCTACCTTAGGAGGACTGCTTGAGCTCCGGAGTTCCAGGTGGCAGTGAGCTATGATGGGGCCACTGCACTCCAACCTGGGCAACAGAGCAAGACAATGTCAACCCCCCCCCCAAAAAAAAAAAAAAAAAAAAAAGGAGTGGGCAGAAGAGAAGCCAGATTGATATGAAATGAAGATTGAATAAAGGGTAAGAAAGCTGAGTTGATACAGGTAGAAATCTATGAATGGAAATTTTAAAAATTGGCATGGTAGTTGGAGAGGGATGTGAAGGATACCAGAACATACTGTATGCTGATGGGAACAGTTTCATGGAGAGACAGGATTTGGTGACTGATTTTATTGGGAAATAGTGGAGAGGAAGGAAGGCAAGGATTATAGGCAGGATTGATGGTAGTGCCATTTATTAAGATCAAGAAAATAGAAGCAGGGCAAACGCATTTGCCTACAAACATCATGTTTCCACCACTCTAGGTAGGCTTTCAGAGGAAGAACTGTAAAATTCCACTAAGCTTCTCCAGACTGCACCAATTTCTGATGTAATTAATCTCCTGATGAAGTTAAAACCTCTTAAGAGTCGCAAGGCTATGCTAATCCAATCTAGCAGCCACACAAGCCAAGTGAATAAAAATGTACTTGTACTGGTGAAAGGAACATTACTCACGAAAAAGGGCTCTAAATTCACAGCTGATGGAAGAGCAGTCATGCTTCTGTAATCAAAACACCGAAGACTTACTAACTGGTATCTTTCAGATAAACAGTGGAACCAGACATTTTTCCGAAGAAATTAATCAAATTCAATATTGTTCACATTCCCTAATGCTCATTAATGATGTAGCTTCATACACCCTTGTTACTTCTGATACAGTGAATTTCCATGGAAGTATTTCCAGAGATCTTAGGCCTGTGAAATAAGTATCAGTTCTTGCAACAACCCAGGAAAATTAACCTCTCCAGCTGGTTCAAACGAGTGCCTGAGGAGAAAGGCAGAAACTAGAAGACGAGTTTTGACTTAATAACTCATTTTGATGTTCATGATAGGCCTCTGGCAAACGTTTGAGGAAATGAATCTACGGAGAATGGACGGGCTTTAGGTACTTCTACAACACCTTCGATCTTTAGAAAGGGATGAAGGATGCAACTATCTACAAAAAGTTCTATTTGTATTATTCAGCAACATGTAAAGAGCTGGAATTTGGCATCGCCCTCTAGCCTGATGATCGAGCTGCTGAAAGCTCCATAGGATTCATAACCTCAGAACAAACAACTCGATCACCTGATCCTGGTTCAGAAGCCCCAGGTCCCTTCTATCCCCAATCCTTTCGCGTGGCCCAGTTTTAAAAATCTGCGGAGAGAAGGACTGGATGCCAGGAAGCCTGTTGATTCAACATGCCACTCAATTCACGGGTTCCGGGTGTTACCGGGCTGGGAAAAGCTTTGAGACTCTGAGCAACTGCAGCGCTTTCCTCCCCCTTCCCCCCATAGAGCAGGGAAGGCCAGGCCCCCCCTTCTTCCCACATACGGCTCCCCATTGCCTCTTCCCTTACGGGACCAGGCCCTAGGAGCCCGGTTCCCCACCTGACTCCTGCGAGAAACACGCTCCCCAGTCGGAACTTTACTTGCCTGAAGTCCGCCGCTCCTCCGGTGCGCTAAGCCCCCACCGAGGAAAAATGGAGTCGTCGAACCGAGACTGGGAAAAGATACTACGGACCCACCGCACTGCCCCTCCGCCGCCGCCGCCGCCGCCGCCGCCGCTGCGTCAACGTGCTACGTCATTTCCGGCTCTCTGTCACCGGGAGTGGGTGGGCCATTTCTTGTTCTCCCGCTCTCGGGAGCTTTCGTCCCGTGGGTGCGAACGGTAACCGAAGCGGCTCAGGAAGGCAGCTGTTACTGAGCCCCTGGAACAGAGCGAGAGTATCGTAAGTAACCAGGCTCAGCCTGTTTCTCAGGCCGCTCTAGCCAGATAAACCATAAAGATCAGACTCGGGCTTCTTCACTTCCTTCTCTCCGTGGTATCGTCTTCAGCTTCCGGTTCCGGGGAGGGGCCGCGTTTTCTTCGAAGATTTGGGGCTCCGCGATACAGCTAGGATGGCTGTAGTACCTCTACTGTTATTGGGGTGTTTGTGGAGCGCTGTGGGTGCGTCCAGCCTGGCTGTCGTTACTTGCGGCTCCGTGGTAAAGCTACTCAATACGCGCCACAACGTCCGACTGCACTCACACGACGTGCGCTATGGGTCAGGTAATGCTGGGGATCGGGCTCGGGTGGGCTAGGGAGGCCTGGGAGTATCTGGAGGGGCGGGGCCTAAAGAAAATCTGAGGGTGTGGTCTGGGAAGGTTAGGTGTTCCCTGGGACGGTTCCTCAGGTCGGGAGAGTCGGAGAACTGAGTTGTTCTAAGGCATCTTAATCGCAACACCACCTAATATTTGGTGAACTACAGGCCAGGCACGTTACCTATGTACTTTTTCCGCTTATTAACATTCATGTAAGGTGATACTATTGTTATCCTCATTTCACAGATGAGTTAACAGACGCAGAGAAATTAAATCGTTTATTCAAAGCCTTGCAGCTAGCAAATGTCAAAGTCGGGGTTCTATCCAAATCTATCCAGGTTCAAAGCCTGCTTTAGAGACAGACAAGAAAATTACAGGAAGTGCTGTGTCTGAAATTTTAAAGTAACAGTAAGTACTGTATCTGAAACTTTAAACTCCAAGAGCTCACTCATTGACTACAACCCTTTGTCTTCCAGCTCTTCTGCATCTTACACTTGCTCCTTAATTCCTATCTTTTGGGCCCCTTCTACCCAAATCTGAACCTCCTTCTTGTAAGGAACTTGGAGCAGTGACAGGAATTGCACAGAAACTTTTTTTTTTTTTTAAGCATTTGAAATTAAAATGTTTAATAATAAATTATTTGAATTCATTCATTCAGCATAGGTCTTAATGAGTTCCTACTATATGACTAGAATTGTACTACCTGCAGGAGATTCGGTAGTGATAATCAGTCAAGAAGATTACAATATAATAAAAACAGACCAAAAAAAGAAAGTCTTATCTGCCTGAAAAAAAAGATAAGCAAACAAAAAAAGAATGAAGGTCAGCTAGTGAGATGTGAGAGGCATTTAAGATAGCTGGTAGAATTCTATCTTGGATGACTGATGATGCTGTTTGCTGAGGGAGGAAAGAGTTCTGTCAGGTGGGCTAGTCTGGTTCGTGATTCCCAAAACCTATCTGATCAGTTAGACTAGGCAAGGACGTGAGTTATCATCACTGCGATGTCTTAATAATCCTAGCACCCATTCAGTGAACACCTAACATGTTGTCAGGCTTATTTTTTAATTTGCTTTGGTTTCCAACTTTGGATCTACTGAATTAGAGTGGAGGTGGACAGAGGCTTGGCAGTAGCAATCTGTAGGTTTAAAAAGCTCTTCAGGTGGTTCTGATGGACAGCCAGATTTGGGAACCAGGTTCAGTCTGAAGCTCAGAAAAGGGATCTCTCTGAGCCTGAGATACCACATTAGATACAACATTAAATACAACATCTTGTACAGACTGTGGTTGAAAATGTCAGGGTAGTGGATGAAATTGCCCAGGATGAACTGTGGTTCTCAATCTGGGATCAATATGAATAACTTGAGAAACTTGTTAAAAATACAAATGCTTTTGTCCTGACCCTCAGCAATTTAAGAACTACAGGTGGAAATATATGAAGGCCAGGCATAGAACTTTGGATAATCCCAAGGTATAAGGATTTGGAGGAGGAAGTGAAGGGTTGAATAGAAAGCAGAAAATGTAGGAGACAAAATGTAGACCATGGTTTAGTAGTGAAGCGTGGCTGTGAGGACCCCAGAGAGCTGTAAGGCAGTAACCAGAAGTAGGAAGGGAGACTTGGTTTGGCTTTTCTGAAAAAGAAAGATATAATAAAGTCATGAGCTGAGTGGAAGGAGACAGTAGAAAGGAGCTGATAGTTGGCTATATTTACCCGTGTAACTGGCACGAGGCATAATGGTATACGTGGTAAAAGTGAAATATCAAAAGTCTTTGGTCAGGCAAGGCCATGGAGCTGAAAGCAAAGCTAGAAGGAACAGGTAAAACTATTAGAGGAAAGTATCTGGGAAATACGAATGCTTTCAAAGACCTGGGTAGTGAATGAAGCCTAGGAAAGAGGGTATCCCTGGTGTTTATGAGAGTAGCTCGTTTGGGGAAACCTGACAATTTAAAGCTTTTGGAAGAAATATGATCTTAATGAGATATGATGCAGAATGGTTAAGAGTGTTAGTTCTAGAGTTGGGCTGTCTAGGTTCATTCAGTCCCAGCCTTGTTTCTTAGAGTTGTGTGACCTTGGGTATGCTGGGGATAATAATACCTACTTCAGCAAATGTAGATGTCAAATAAGAATATTCAAACAAAGGACTTAGGTCAGTGCTAGATACCCAGTAAGTCCTCACACACTGTGGTGCTGTGCAGTCTTAGTAACACACATTAGCTATCAGCGATTATTTGTATACCGCACCCCCCCGCCCCAGCTTTTTAAATCCTGTAGCTAGATTTTTTCTTTCCTTAAGAGACATGGGAGACCAAGGCAGGAGAATCACTTGAACCAGAGAATTGGAGGTTGCAGTGAGCCGAGATCGCACCACTGCACTCCAGCCTGGTGACAGAACAGACTCTGTCTCAAAAAAAAAAAGAAAGAAATTAAGAAACAGAGTCTTACTCTGTCGTCCAAGCTGAGGTGCAGTGACACAATCACGACTCATTGCAGCCTTGACCTCCTGGGCCCAAGCAATCCTCACATCTCAGCCTCCTGAGTAGCTGGGACTGCAAGTGCACCCCACCACACCTGATTAATTTTTTGGGTCTTTTGTAGAGATGGAGTTTTGTCAGTTGCCTGAGCTTGGTCTTGAAATCCTGGGCTCAAGCAATCTGCCCACCTTGACCTCCCAAAGTGCTGGGATTGACGATTCACTGTACCCAACCTCTTTTTTTTCTCTTAAATATAAAAAAAATTTTTTTAGGCTGGGTATGGTGGCTCACACCTGTAATCCTAGCACTTTGGGAGCCTGAGGCAGTTGGATTGCTTGAGCCCAGGAATTCGAGACCAGCCTGGGCAACATGGCAAAAACCCATCTCTACAAAAAATAGAAAAATTAGCCGGGTGTGGTGGCAGGTGCCTGAAATCCCAGCTACTTGGGAGGCTGAGGTAGGAGGATCACCTGAGCCTGGGAAGTCAAGGCTGTGGTAAGCTGTGATCATACCACTGCACTCCAGCCTGAGTGACAGAGGGACACTGTCTCAAAAAAAAAATTTTTTTTTTTTTTTTAGAGACCAGATTTTGCTATGTTGCTGAGGCTGGTCTCGAACTCCAGGACTCAAGGGATCCTCCCACCTCAGCCTCCCAAAGCGCTTGGATTACAGGCATGAGCCATTGTGCCAGACCTCCAAGGATACTTTTTTTTTTTTTTTTGACAGAGTCTCTCCTGGCCACTCAGGCTGGAGTGTGGTGGCGCGATCTCGGCTCGCTGCAACCTCTGCCTCCCAGATGCAAGCAATTCTTCTGCCTCAGCCTCCCAAATAGTTGGGATTACAGGCGCGTGTGACCACGCCCAGCTAATTTTTATATTTTTTGTAGAGACAGGGTTTCACCATGTTGGCCAGGCTGGTCTCGAACTCCTGACCTTGTGTTCTGCCTGCCTCAGCCTCCCAAAGTGCTAGGATTACAGGCGTGTGCCACTGTGCCCTGATCAAAGAATACTTTTATAATAATTGACCACTTGTGGGAGTTGGTCAGATGATGGCCAACTTGGTCAGAGATGCCTGCTTAGATTAAAGTTGGCAATATAAAGTAGTCTCATTTTAATTGTGAAATATAAACTTTTTTTTTTTTTTGAAACGGAGTCTCTGTTGCCCAGGCTGGAGTGCAGTGGCGCAGTCTCGGCTCACTGCAAGCTCTGCCTCCCGGGTTCACGCCATTCTCCTGCCTCAGCCTCCTGAGTAGCTGGGACTACAGGCACCCACCACCGCGCCCGGCTAATTTTTTGTATTTTTAATGGAGACGGGGTTTCACCATGGTCTCGATCTTCTGACCTTGTGATCTGCCTGCCTTGGCCTCCCAAAGTGCTGGGATTATAGGCGTGAGCCACCATGCCCGACCGAAAAATAAACATTTTTATCGTAATAGTTAATGAACATGAATAATATTACAAACTTGTTAAAATTATGTGATTAGACACATTAGGGGCTATCCAGGCTAGTGTCTGCAGGTTAGTACTGCCTGTGCCTCAAAAACTCTACATAAATTTGTGCCTTGGATATCCTTTGATGCAAACTCTTACAATTTTCTGATATGACATACCCTTAAGTATACTTTATCATATAATAACTGGTATTATGTAGACACAGTTTTTTTTTTTTGAGACAGAGTCTGGCTCTGTCACCCAGGCTAGAGGGCAGTGGCGCGATCTCGGCTCACTGCAACCCCCGCTTCCCGGGTTCAAGTGATTCTCCTGCCTCAGCCTCCCAAGTAGCCGGGATTACAGGCCGCCGCCACCATGCCCAGCTAATTTTTGTATTTGCAGTAGAGACGGGGTTTCACTGTGTTGGTGGGACTGGTCTTGAACTCCTGATTTCCTGATCCACCTGCCTCAGCCTCCCAAAGTGCTGGAATTACAAGCATGAGCCACCACACCCAGCACATTTTGTATTTTTTATAAATATTTTAATGTTGTAGAAGAAAAAATATTGCCAAGCATAGCATTTTTCTCCCCACCCCTTCTTGCCTGTTTTACACAGGGTACAATATTGGCCATAGGCAATAAGGGTGAGGTTGAGCTCACTTGCCATTTTTTTTTGAGGAATGGGTACCAAATTTATTTGTTGATTTCTTACATTTGAAGTACACTGTCACATCCTTGACCTGAAATTCTTTGCCATAGCCCTTCACTGTGACACAACTGCAACCAACCACTTTACAAAGTTTTCTTTGTCTTGTCAGTTTTCCAGAGGCTTAGCCATTTCTCTGGTTTCTTGAGGTCATCAACCTTAATTGGGTTGATTTTGTGTTCAGCACAAAGAGCCACCCCTAGCTTGATATACATAGGCTCTTCACATTTGGATGCAAGCACACAAAGATGGGCTTGGCCCTTGTCTAAGGCTTTGGCAGCTTTTCAGGTTCCACCTGCTAGACCATCATGGCTGAGGGCGGTCTTCAGCCTCTTGTAAAGCAGCATTAATAATCCATTACACCTCCAGCCGCGTGTCTTCCTTGGTCATGGTGGGTTACAGGTGAAACTGAATCTTGAGCACCCTCGAGCTTCTGTCTCTGAGCATGTTGTCCATGGCAGAGAAAGAGAGTTGTCTTTCTTTTCTTAACTGCAGGTAGTGGGCAGCAGTCAGTGACAGGTGTAACCTCTGTGGATGACAGCAACAGTTACTGGAGGATACGGGGGAAGACTGCCACAGTGTGTGAGAGGGGAACCCCCATCAAGTGTGGCCAGCCCATCCGGTTGACACATGTCAACACTGGCCGAAACCTCCATAGTCACCACTTCACTTCACCTCTTTCTGGAAACCAGGTGAGGTGGCTTTCGATGGATCGTTGCTGCTCTGCATTACTCAGTGGGTGCTTGTTTGATCTCTTGGTTCTTAATTGTTTCTTTTCTAGGTGTAGCTGTTCTCTTTTGTGCAGAACTGGGGAAATGGCTCTGTTTTTGTGTGAGGTTTTTTTGTTTTTATTTTTTTGTTTCTGAGATGAAGTGTCTCTCTGTCACCCAGGCTGCAGTGCAGTGGCATGATCTTGGCTTAGTGCAACCTTTGCCTCCGGCTTTAGGAAAGTCTCCTGCCTTAGTCTCCTGGGTAGCTGGGATTACAGGTGCATGCTACCATGCCTGGCTAATTTTTGTATTTTTTTTTTATTTTTGAGATGGAGTCTCACTCTGTCATCCAGGCTGGAGTGCAATGGCATGGTCTCAGCTCACTGCAACCTCTGCCTCCTGGGTTCAAGCGGTTCTCCCACCTCAACCTCCTGAGTGGCTGGGACTATAGGCATGTGCCACTACACTCGACTAATTTTTTTTTTTTTTGTATTTTTAGTAGAGATGGGGTTTCACCATATTGGTCAGGCTGGTCTCGAACTCCTGACCTCAGGTGATCCACTGGCCTTGGCCTCCTGAAAATGTTGGGATTATAGGCATGAGCCACTGCACCTGCCTGGCTCTGTTTTGTAAGTGTGAAGAAAATCGTTTCTGGTCAAAGTGGAGACAACAACTAAACCAAATCAAGAAATGGGAAGGACAGACAGACTGGATATACATTAGCATATCATAAGTTCTGATATCCTGTAATAAAGAAACCCAATGTTTTCCAAATTGTAGTTTTTTTTTAATGATGCTAACTAGTTACATTAGGAAAATGGATTTGCTCGTGTCACTTATGTTTTTTGTTTTTATTTATTTATTTATTATTTTTTGAGACGGAGTCTCGCTCTGTCACCCAGGCTGGAGTGCAGTGGCCAGATCTCAGCTCACTGCAAGCTCCGCCTCCCGGGTTTATGCCATTCTCCTGCCTCAGCCGCCCGAGTAGCTGGGACTACAGGTGCCCGCCACCTCGCCCAGCTAGTTTTTTGTATTTTTTAGTAGCAACGGGGTTTCAACCATGTTAGCCAGGATGGTCTCGATCTCCTGACCTCGTGATCTGCCGTCTTGGCCTCCCAAAGTGCTGGGATTACAGGCTTGAGCCACCGCGCCCGGCCTGTTTTTTGTTTTTAAACAGGGTCTCACTCTGTCACCCAGGCTGTAGTGCAGTGGTGTGATCTTGCTCACTGCAGCCTCAGCCTCCTGGGCTCAAGCAGTTCTCCCACCTCAGCCCTCACTACAGGCTCATGCCACCACGCCTGGCTAATTTTCGTATTTTTTTTGTAGATACGGGTTTTTGCCATGTTGCCCAGGCTGGTCTCAAAACTCCTGAGCTCAAGCTATCTGCCCCCTTCAGTGTCCCAAAGTGCTGGGATTATAGGCATAAGCTACTGTGCCTGGCCTTGTGCCACTGTTTTAAGCCTTGGGTTATCAGGGGATGTGGACCCCTTAATGACTCCTTCCCTATCCCCACCCCCTGTATACAGTTTTCCTTATTAACATCTTACCTTGGAAGGGTAAATTTGCTACATTTAATGAAGCAATATTGACACAGTTTTATTAACTAAAGTCCATAGTTTTTTCCTGATTCCCTTAGGGTTTTTTTTTTTTTTTTTTTTTTTTGAGACAGAGTCTCGCTTTCTCCCAGGCTGGAGTGCAGTGGCACGATCTCGGCTCACTGCAACCTCCGCCTCCCAGGTTCAAGCTATTCTCCTGCCACAGCCTCCTGAGTAACTGGGATTTCAGGCACCTGCCACCATGCCTGGCTGCTTTTTGTATTTTCAGTAGAGATGGGGTTTCACCAAGTTGTCCAGGCTGGTCTCGAACTCCTGACCTCGTGATCCACCTGCCTTGGCCTCCCAAAGTGCTGGGATTACAGGTGTGAGGTCTCCGTGTCTGGTCCCTTAGTTTTTACCTAATGTTCTTTTTCCGTTCCAAAATACCACATTACATATACTTGCCATGTCTCATTAGGCTGTTGTGGCTGTGACAGTTTTTCAGACTTCCCTAGTTTTTGATGACCTTGACAGCTTTGAGGAGTGCTGGTCAGGTGTATTGTAGATTGCCCCTCTATTGGAATTTGTCTGTTTTTCTTGTGATTAGACTGGACTTATAAAGGGTTTGAGAGGAAGATCACTGAGGTAAAGTGCCATTTTTATCCCATCATATCAGGGGTACATACTGTCTTTATGATTTGTGACTGTTGATGTTGACCTTGATTACCTGGCTGAAGTAGTGTTTGTTGGTTAGGTTTCTCCTGTAAGGTTACTCTCTTCATTTTCCCCCTTTCCATACACTTTTTGGAAGGAAGTCACTATGTGCATTTCACTCTTACAGACTGGAGAGTTACACTCTCTCTACCTTAGGGTGGAATATCTACATATTTTATTTGAGATTTTTCCATATGGGGGATTTGTCTCTTTTCCCCAATTTATTTATTCAGTTATTTACATTAGCATAAACTCATGGATAGTTTATACTTTGTTGTAATCTAATACTACTATATTTTGTTGCTCAAATTTTTCCAACTTTGGCCATCAGGAATTCTTTCAGCTGGCTTTGTGTCCATTTGACAGTATCCCATTGTGTGTGTGTGTATATGTGAGTGCACTTTATTTTTTTATTTTTTATTTTTATTTTTTTGAGACGGAGTCTCGCTCTGTCGCCCAGGCTGGAGTGCAGTGGCCGGATCTCGGCTCACTGCAAGCTCCGCCTCCCGGGTTTACGCCATTCTCCTGCCTCAGCCTCCCGAGTAGCTGGGACTACAGGCGCCCACCACCTCGCCCGGCTAGTTTTTTGTATTTTTTAGTAGAGACAGGGTTTCACTGGGTTAGCCAGGATGGTCTCGATCTCCTGACCTCGTGATTCGCCCGTCTCGGCCTCCCAAAGTGCTGGGATTACAGGCTTGAGCCACCGCGCCCGGCCGTGAGTGCACTTTAAAGCACTTCTTTCCTTTCTGGCACCAAAAGATGCTCCAGACTTATCTTGTTTATTTCTTGCTCCAGTACTATAATCAGCTATTTCTCCAAGGAGCTCTGCTTTCTTTTATTGGAGAATGATATTAAAACCAAGTTCTAGGCCTTATGTAAGCTTGTTGTTACTGGAGTGTTTCTTTTAGACCCTCTCACTTGACAGAATAAAGAACTGTAGGCCGGGCGCAGTGGCTTACGCCTGTAATCCCAGCACTTTGGGAGGCCGAGGCAGGCGGATCATGAGGTCAGGAGTTCGAGACTAGCCTGGCCAACATGGTGAAACCCGGTATCTACTAAAGTACAAAAATTAGCTGGGCATGGTGGCGGGCGCCTGTAATCCCAGCTACTCGGGAGGCTGAGGTAGGAGAATCGTTTGAACCTGGGAGATGGAGGTTGCAGTGAGCCGAGATTGCACTATTGCACTCCAGCCTGGGTGACAGGGTGAGACTCCATCTCAAAAAAAAAAAAATTAAATAAAAAAAAACTGTATTTCTGTATGCTTACTCATGTATATATACATATCTATAAATTTTTATTTGCATAGCCATCTGTATCTATATTAAGTTAAATGAGGTTTTTTTTCTTTTTTTTTCTTAAGATGGATTCTTTCTATGTTATCCAGGCTGGAGTGCAGTGGTTACTCACAGGTGTGATCATAGTGCACTAGAGCCTCAAACTTCTTGGCTCAAGCAGTCCTCTTGCCTCAACCTTTCAAGTAGCTGGGAATACAGGCATGCCCCACTGTGGCTGGCTAAGGTTCTTACTGATGTATGTATATATGTATTTAGACTCTTGCTCTGTTGCCCAGGCTGGAGTGCAGTGGCGCGATCTCGGCTCACTGCAAGCTCCGCCTCCCGGGTTCACACCATTCTCCTGCCTCAGCCTCCCAAGTAGCTGGGACTATATGTGCCCACCACCACGCCCGGCTAATTTTTTGTATTTTTAGTAGAGATGGGGTTTCACCGTGTTAGCCAGGATGGTCTCCATCTCCTGACCTTGTGATCCGTCTGCCTCAGCCTCCCAAAGTGCTGGGATTACAGGCGTGAGCCACCGGGCCTGGTGGCTGATGTCTTTAGCTGTAATCCGTTACCACATAGGTCATCCTAGCCTCCTCCCTGTGCTAATTTGTAAATTCCCACTCCAACAGTAAGATACCTTGTTCCCACCATCTGCCATCCATGTATTGAACTTCAGTTCCAATATACAAATATAGCAGTATCAGAATTACATATTGGTATCCTCCTGGGAAACAGTTTTATCAAGTAGAGTGTATACACACACACACACACACTCATGCTTCTGAAATAATCAGTAATTTTTCAATTGCCATTGTATAGAAACTGAATATTTGGCCTTAAGGATGATGGAATTTAGATGAGGAGTAGAATATAGAGAACTTGCTCTCTCTCTCACTGCCTTATTAGAAAGAAAGAAGGAAAGAAAGAAAGAGTATAGAGAACTTGCTATGTTTTGCTCAGTTAATATTTGCTATCTCATTTAATTCTCACAGTTGCTCTATAAGGTGATATTGTGATCATTTTATAGAGGAGAAAACAAACGCTCAAAGGATTTACAGAGGAAGGGATCAAGTTGAGATTCAAGGTCACCCTGACTCCCATAGTCCATTCCCTTTTGAACTTGTCATCAGGTCATTTAAAATATATTTAAGAGAATGAAGCAGTAATAAAGTCAAATAATAAGAGATACAAAGTATTTTAAGGGCTGAAAGTGGTGGTTCATGCCTGTACTCCCAGCAATTTAGTAGGCTGAGGTGGGTGGATCACTTGAGGCTGGGAGTTGGAGACCAGCCTGGTCAACATTGTGAAACCCCATCTCTATTAAAAAATACCAAAATTAGCTGGGTGTGGTAGCACATGCCTGTAATCCCCGCTACTCCGGAGGCTGAGGCATGAGAATCGCTAGAACCCAGGAGGTAGAGGTTGCAGACAGCTGAGATTGTGCCACTGCACTCCAGCCTGGGTGACAGAGCGAGATACTATCTCAAAAAATAAAGTATTTTAAAGCCAGCACGGTGGCTCACACCTATAATCCCAACACCTTGAAAGACCAAGTGGGGAGAATAATTTAAGACCAGGAGTTGGAGACCAGCCAAGGCAACACAGTTGCCTACAAAAGAAACTTTTAACTACCTGGGTGTGGTGGTATAGGCCTGTAGTCTTATAGTCTTAGCTACTCAGGAGGTGAGGCCGTAAGACCGCTTGAGGCACTGCACTACAGCCTGGGCAACAGAGCAAGAGCCCAACTTTTTTTTTTTTTTTGAGACAAAGTCTTGCTCTTGTTGCCCAGGCTGGAGTGCAATGGTGCAGTCTTGGCTCACTGCAACCTTCGGCTCACTGCAACCTCTGCCTCTTGGGTTCAAGCGATTCTCCCGCTTCAGCCTCCCGAATAGCTGGGATTACAGGCGCCTGCCACCATGTCTGGATAATTTTTGTATTTTTAGTAGAGATGGGGTTTCACCATGTTGGCCAGGCTGGTCTTGAACTGCTGACCTCAGGCGATCTGCCCGCCTCCCCCTCCCAAAGTGTTGGGATTACAGGAGTGAGCTACTGTGCCTGGCCAAGATCCTAACTCTTAAAAGGAAACAGAAAGAAATACTGTTTTAACACTGTAATAGAAAATATAAGGCAACTATAGTATTAATTGCAAAATAAGTGTTTGGACCATAATCTTTTTTTTTCTTTTCTTTGTTTTTGATGCCATAACTCAGATAGGAACCATGGACCATAATCTTACAGCAACGAATTTTTTCCTCTTATGTCCTTTGTGTCTTTCGTCTTTTTCTATGGTTCATGGTTTATTTTAAACAACACTGGAATGGCCGGGTGCGGTGGCTCATGCCTGTAATCCCAGCACTTTGGGAGGCTGAGGCGGGTGGATCACCTGAGGTCGGGAGTTCGAGACCAGCCTGACCAACATGGAGAAACCCTGTCTCTACTAAAAATACAAAGTTAGCCAGGTGTGGTGGCACATGCCTGTAATCTCAGCTACTAGGGAGGCTGAGGCAAGAGAATTGCTTGAACCTGGGAGGCGGAGGTTGCAGTGAGCCGAGATTGCGTCATTGCACTCCAGCCTGGGCAACAAGAGCAAAAATCCATCTCAAAAAACAAAACAAAACTAAAAAATGAAACACTGGAAAGCAGCTGAATTTTTTTTTTTAATTTTTATTTTTTTTGAGAAGGGGTCTTGCTCTGTCATCCAAGCTGGAGTGCAGTAGTGTGATCACAGCTCATTGCAGCCTTGATCTCCCGGACTCAGGCGATAGCTGTAGTAGCTGGGTACTATAGGCATGTGCCACCATGCCCAGCTAATTTCTTTTCTTTTCTTTCTTTTTTTATTTTTGAGACCGGAGTTTCACTCTTTTGCCCAGGCTGGAGTGCAATGGCATGATCTCGGCTCACCGCAACCTCTGCCTCTGGGTTCAAGCAATGCTCCTGCCTCAGCCTCCCGAGTAGCTGGGATTACAGGCATGTGCCACCACACCCAGCTAATTTTGTATATTTAGTAGAGACGGTTTCTCCATGTCGGTCAGGCTGGTCTTGAACTCCTGACCTCAGCTAATTTCTTTTGTATTTTTTTTAGGGATAGGGTTTCACCATGTTGCCCAGGCTGTTCTCAAACTCCTGGGCTCAAGTGATCTGCCCCGCTCAGCCTCCCAAAGTGCTCGAATTACCGGCATGAGCCTGGCCCCCTCTGATTTTTTACTTCAGGGTAGCCTTCTTTTTCTTCCCATTGCCTCCCACTCCTTTTCAAGCCCTTGTCAACCATGCTAATATTACTACCTTCTGTGTTTTCCAGGAAGTGAGTGCTTTTGGTGAGGAAGGTGAAGGTGATTATCTGGATGACTGGACAGTACTCTGTAATGGACCCTACTGGGTGAGAGATGGTGAGGTGCGGTTCAAACACTCTTCCACTGAGGTACTGCTATCTGTCACAGGAGAACAATATGGTCGACCTATCAGTGGGCAAAAAGAGGTGCATGGCATGGCCCAGCCAAGTCAGAACAACTATTGGAAAGCCATGGAAGGCATCTTCATGAAGCCCAGTGAGTTGTTGAAGGCAGAAGCCCACCATGCAGAGCTATGAATCTAGAGGCTCTGAGCCACTGTTAACGCACAATGTTCATAGACGTCTGTTGCTGCCTCACCTTGGGATCTCTGCCACAAGTTCCTTGGGCAGTGGCCATGTCACCATTGAGATGAAGATACACAACAGAAAATAGCTGTGTTTGGAAACTTCAACCCTGCACACTTGAACTAGTCACTCTCCCAGACTTGGCGTGGGGTCAGTTCTTTCTGAGTAGAGGACTTGCTGGTAAAGGGGCAGATGTTTTTCATTCATACTGATAAAACAAACTGAGGGGAACATCCCTCTTAGCTGGTAAACTTTTACTCTTCAGGAGCTTGGCATCATGGACTGTTAATGTATGTGATTTTTCCCCTATTTTCTCTCTCCAAAATGATAAAAACAATAATTTTATTATTAGTCACTGTGTTGTTATTTATTGGGTGTGCTATTTCATTAGCTGCTTAATCCTCGAGTCCTAAGACTCTTTGGAGATGCTGTGAACCTCCAATGTGGGCCCTTTTAAGAGCTTTACTTGCATATAAGCCTTTTCTCTTTCTACTTTGACTTTTCTCCAGGCATCTCATCTTTAATAGATCTTTCACTAATTATAGCTAAAAACTCACAGAATACAGCATAATAAACCACCAGTGAGATGTTTGCTTTGTATCTGTTACTGCAAATGAGAAAAATGGGTAGGGGTAGAAAGAAAGAACCAGTATTTATTCACTGGTAAATACTAGGTACCATATTATAGATAATTTTATTTATTTAATTTTTTTTTTTTTTTTTGAGACAGAGTCTCGCTCTGTTGCCCAGGCTGGAGTGCAGCAGCGTGATCTCAGCTCACTGCAAGGTCCGCCTCCTGGGTTCACGCCATTCTCCTGCCTCAGCCTCCCAATTAGCTGGGACTTCAGGTGCCCGCCACCACGCCCTGCTAATTTTTTTTTTTTTTTTTTCCTGAGATGGAGTCTCACTCTGTCCCCCAGGCTGGAGTGCAGTGGCCGGATCTCAGCTCACTGCAAGCTCCGCCTCCCGGGTTTACGCCATTCTGTTGCCTCAGCCTCCCGAGTAGCTGGGGCTACAGGCGCCTGCCACCTCGCCCGGCTAGTTTTTTGTATTTTTTTTTTTTTTTTTTTTTTTGAGACGGAGTCTCGCTGTGTCGCCCAGGCTGGAGTGCAGTGGCCGGATCTCAGCTCATTGCAAGCTCCGCCTCCCGGGTTTTTACGCCATTCTCCTGCCTCAGCCTCCCGAGTGGCTGGGACTACAGGCGCCCACCACCTTGCCCGGCTAGTTTTTTTTTTTTTTGTATTTTTTAGTAGAGACGGGGTTTCACCGTGTTAGCCAGGATGGTCTCGAACTCCTGACGTCGTGATCCGCCCGTCTCGGCCTCCCAAAGTGCTGGGATTACAGGCTTGAGCCACCGCGCCCGGCCGTTTTTTGTATTTTTTAGTAGAGTCGGGATCTCACCGTGTTAGCCAGGATGGTCTCGATCTCCTGACCTCGTGATCCGCCCGTCTCGGCCTCCCAAAGTGCTGGGATTACAGGCTTGAGCCACCGCGCCTGGCCAATTTTTTGTATTTTTAGTAGAGACGGGGTTTCACCATGTTAGCCAGGATGGTCTCGATCTCTTGACCTCGTGATCCGCCTGCCTCAGCTTCCCAAAGTGCTGAGATTACAGGTGTGAGCCACTGCGCCCGGCCTATAGCTCTTCATTTAATCTTCACAGAATTCATATAGGGTAATACTGCATTTTTATCAGTGCAGCAGAAAAGTTGAATAACTGCCTGAATTTTTTTTTTTTTTTTTTTTGAGACAAGGTCTTTGCTCTGTCACCCAGGCAGGAAGGACGCAATCATGGCTTATTACAGCCTTGACCTCCCGGGCTCAAGTGATCCTCCTATGTCAGTTTTTGATTTATCTTAGAGATGAGGTCTCACTAGGTTACCCAGGCTGGTCTGGAACTCCTGAGTTAAAGTGATCCTCATGCTATTGCTTCCCAAAGTGCTGGGATTACAGGGGTGAGCTACCATGCCTGGCTTACTGCCTGAATTTTTTTTTTTTTTTTTTTTTTTTTTTGAGACGGAGTCTCACTCTGTTGCCCAGACTGGAGTACGGTGGCGCAATCTCAGCTCACTGCAACCTCCGCCTCCCAGGTTCAAGTGATTCCCCTGCCTCAGCCTCCTGAGTAGCTGGGACTACAGGCGTCCGCCACCACACCTGACTAATTTTTGTCTTTTTGGTAGAGACGGGGTTTCACCATATTGGCCAGGCTGGTCTTGAACTCCTGACCTTGTGATCCGCCCACCTTGGCCTCCCAAAGTGCTGGGGTTACAGGCACGAGCCACCGCGCCCGGCCTGAATTCTTAAAACTAATAAATCATTTTGGAATAGGAATCCAGCTGTTTCTGACTCAGGTTTTTTTAAGTGCACTACAATTGTGTTTCGCTTTTGGAAAACAAATCCTGGTTGTTGGACAAATGTAGATATATATTTCTCCAAAAAGGTGGATAGAAAACCACTTTTGTCCTCTGCCTACCTGATTTCCTCCTTTCCTGTGTCAATTACAGAAAATTTGCTCCTGTAGCTTTCAGTCATGATATTGGTGAACAGAGATGGCTGCCATCTGCTGGAATTTCAGTGACTAGCAGGCGTTTTTATTTTTAGAAACTTCCGGGTTTTGTTCTTTTTTTTTCTGTTTGCTTTGTTAATGTTGAACATTTAGAGACCCCATTTTTGTGCCAAACATGGCCTGTGACGTTAAAAGACTCGGTCTCTTTTACAAGGATTTGTGGTCTCAATAAATGGAGGCTATGAATTGGTTGAACTCCACTGTTGCCTGAACCATCCCCCCACCCCCAACTCCCTGCCTTTATTCCACTTCACTTGTGTTGATCCCTTAAGATCTCTCCAGAAAGAAATAGACAAATGATAAAATCAACATTTTAGGCTATGAGATGGTTGGGAGTAGGGCTGGTAACAGTCTAGGGAGAAGGAAGGAAGTGATAGGAATCTTGGCTCAATAAACAGATTGGATAAGATGAACCAGAGTAGGGATATGTGTTGCACGGCACCCCTCCTTGACTTGGACAGAGGTTTTCAGTGAATTGGGCCTTCCCAGAGCATTCAGAGGACATACCATGGGGGAAGGCTGCAGATTACAAGGAAGATGATGCAAATATAGTGTATGACCTTGAAACAGCGTTGGAGCTCTTGGGGAGATGTGAAATCACTGATGAGAGGAATAGATAAGGGAGGAAACCAATCAGAGGAGCAAAAGCAACTCTGGGCAACACACAGGTGAAAGATGAAATGGTGTTTTATCTGAGGGAGCCAAAAAGAGGCTCTGAGTAAAATCTTGAAGGATATATGGAGATTAGGACGTGGGAGTGAAGGGGTATGAAAAGAGACATGACCTACTCCATAATACCTATTTTGAAATCCTCAGGATTTCCTTAGCTTGTGCTGTATCAGTAGATCATCATTCAGATACTGATCCTTAGCAGCACAGTAACTCTGAGGGACCTTTGTCCTGTTCTCTCATTTTACAGAGAAGGAAGCAGGCAAAGCTATGTATTGTCTATTTTAGGTAATTATGTTTGCTTCCCAGATAAACTATTTTACAGAGAAGGAAGCAGGCAAAACTGACTATGTATTGTCTATTTTATGTAATTATGCTTGCTTCCCAGATAAACTATTTTTTTGCTAAAGGGCAAGAACAATATACACTACTTCTGCAGTATCTTCCCCGTCTCCTCCATCAGGGCCTAGTTCATGCCATAAGTAGATTGACCAGAACAGTGTTCAAACAGTAAATGAAGTAAAAACTCATTGGCCAGGAACCGTGACACGGGTCTTTAGTCCGAGCTACTCAGGAGGCTGAGGCAGGAGGATCCCTTGAGCCTGCAGGAGTTCGAGACCAGATTGGGCAACGGAGCGAGTCCTCGTCTCAAAAAAACAAAAAACAAAAACCAAACACCTCATTAGTTTTCTCTGTGGATGGAATGAGGCGGGATTTTTGAGGCCTTTTAATTACCTCCTAGTTTCTGCCCCAGTAATTTTCAAACAGGATCTTGAATAAGATGGGAGTGCTACCATCTGACCAGGGGTGTAACTTACGCAGAACCCTGAGTCCAGGCCTAAGTGGCCAGGCGAACTCCAACTCCCCTCAAAGTGAGCTCAGCGGACCGAAATGAGTCAGCCAGGTCCACCGCCAGCCCAGGGAGTGGGCCCGGACTCCGACCCCCGCGGGTCCCGGAGCCCCGCGATTCCGGTCACCGCGGGGTGCGCCCGGTGCGTGTGTCAGCTCTTGGTGGGCTCCCTTGCGCCCTCCTCCGGGAGCCACGCCCGCTCCTCGCGCACGCAGCCCGTCGGCCCTGCCGGGTCGTGGGGCGGGGCAGGGCTGGGGAGGGAGGCCGTTGGTTGGCTGGCGGGCTGCGGGAGGCGAGGCTCGCGTGCGCACTTACGCGTCCTGGCTCAGCGTTTCTCCTGCGCGCGAGGCTGGTCGGCCCGCGGCGGCGCTGCGCGGATCCGGCGTCGGGGCCCGGCATGGCGGGGGCCTGGGCCAAGCCGGGCCGGACCCGGACCTAAATGCCTCTGCTCTTCTCCGCGCTGTTGGTCTTGCTGCTGGTTGCGCTTAGCGCCCTCTTTCTAGGCCGGTGAGGGGCTCCCAGCTGCGGCGGCGGCGGCGGCGGCGGGAGGGAGGGGGCGGAGAGGAGGAAGAAAGACTGAGGAGGGGGCGCGCGCCTTACTGAGGCGCGGGAGGCAGAGTGGGTAGGGTCGAGGGAGGGGGCGCGCGGCGAGTGGAGGGATCGTGAGGAGGCGCGTGGCCCGAGCTGCCGGGGATGGGCTGCGAGTTGGGGAGACTAAGGAAGCGGGCGGGGCCTGAGGAAATGCTGAGGCCAGGAACTGAATAGGAGTGTGAGGAAGGGGCCTGGTTCAGTGGCCTCCCTTTCCCCCTCCACCCTCCCCTGAAAGTCCTCTTAGCCAAGCGCGAAGGGCACCTGCAGCATCGGTCTGGGGAGAACAGCATTCGAGCTGCCGGGTCTGACCTCAAAGTGCCTTCTCGCGGATACCTGTCTGGAGGCTGGGGACAGGAGACAGAGACCGTCTAGGGAGTGTGATGGCACAACTAACAGAGCCGCCTCCGCTTTGACTCCTGCTGGGGCCTTCTCTCTCTGCCTCTAGGATTCCTAACAATTTGAGGGATTTTTTTTTTTTTTTTTGTCTCCAACTTAGAGGGTGGAGTTTCTGGTTTCATCTGGGTGGAGGGGTCAGTCGGGAGCTAGGATCTTGATCAGCGTGGCTGAATGTATATGACAGAGTGGTGCTTTGGAAGAAAGGAGAGTTGCTCAGATCCAGTTTCAGGACACGACCTTTTGCAAGGCTTTGTAAGACCAGCAAGGGGTGAGGGGAACCATCATTGGAAGAAGGTTCTATGAATTAACAGGAATTTTTCTGCAGGTGGCTTGTGGTCCGGTTGGCCACCAAGTGGTGTCAGCGGAAGCTGCAGGCGGAGCTAAAGATTGGCTCCTTCCGCTTTTTTTGGATCCAGAATGTCAGTCTTAAGTTTCAGCAACACCAGCAAACAGTGGTGAGTTCTGGGAAACCCTGGATATGTGTAGCGTTGATCCAACTGAATTTAAACTCTTAATTTCCTTTTTTTAAAAAAAGAAATCCTGGTGGCTTTTCTAGTTAATGACAGCCTTACCATTTCTTTGCCAAGATGATCTTAGAGCTAGTTGGAGAATGCTGGGATTGATGCAAATTGTTCAGTTAAAAATGTTTATAGGACACAGAGTGTCCAGGGCACATAACAAAGATACAGAAGAAAGATAACAGGAAATTGAAGAGTTTACTGTTCTAATTTAAGAGGGGATTCAAGGCAACATGCCTATGAAAGAGAAATTCTAATAATCCAGAACCTTTCCTGGCTTGTCAAGCTGCTCGTTGCTTTTCAGCAGCTAGCACACAGCTTTCTCCCTCACTGTTTTAGGAAATTGATAACCTGTGGATTTCCAGCAAACTCCTTAGCCATGATCTTCCGTGAGTACCCTATATTTTCACTTCTCCCCTAGAGGAGTATTTTGGAGTTGGTGTTTGCAGAGTGAGACTCTTCTACAGAGGCCTCACAATCCAAGGAGGAAGGGAGGTTGTTGCTGAAGTCTTCCTGTTAGCCTGGGTGCCATTATCTTGTGAGACAGATATTGATAACTGCTATGAAACTGATCTCTGTGATTTGAGCTGTGTTTCTAGGAAGGATGAGAAAGTGCATGTGAGGGTGGGGAATAGATTGCTATGGGACGGATGGACCTGGTGGCAGTGAGATATTTCTCTTCTGGGCAGACACTATGTGGCATTGTGCTTTGGAGAAGTGCGTATCAGAACGGACCTACAGAAAGTTTCTGGCCTGTCTGCCCCATTCTCCCAGAGTGCTGGGGTGGATCAAAAGGAACTGTCCTTCAGCCCATCCTTATTGAAGATCTTCTGCCAAGTGAGACAACTTCTCCCACTGTCCTGGACTGTACTTTGGCATGGTTGGCTTTGGAGTTATGGGTAGATTTTTCTACTATTTTTAGGACATAATACTAAGAGCTGCCCCTCTTTCTCATCTGGAAGGGAAGGGCAGTTCCTTAACGTTAATTATTGTTCATCCTTGCTTCTTCCTTCCAGCTATTCTCCATTCATGTAGATGCTATAAACATCATGGTTCTCAAGGTGGATACTTCTGAGTCCTTATGGCATATTCAGATCAGTAGAAGCAGATTTCTTTTGGATAGTGATGGGAAAAGGTAAGCACCGGGGAGCAGAGGATCTAGCCGTCCCATTCTTGCCTTAGAGTTGCTTCAGGGCCTCCTTATCAAGGTTTTAAGTTCTCATTCTGTGCAGTTTGAGGAGATGCTAAGATTAGACATTTCCACTTGCTTTGTCCCTTGTAGCCAACAGAGCTTGACTGGAGGTAAATGGTGAGGAAAGGGGCCAAGTGCTCTTAATTTTTTTCCTTTCCCAGGCTAATCTGTGAGGTGAGCTTATGTAAGATCAACAGCAAAGTTCTAAAGAGTGGTCAGCTGGTAAGTATGCCATGATCATTCAGATGCCTCATTTCCTCCTGAGCATAAAGTGTGAAGGAGCTTAGGGCTTGCATTCTGGGTTCTGTGACCTTAGGGGGTTCCCTCAAGTCAGTACCCAGTGTTCCAGATCACATTTTGACCTAAAACTTCCAAACCTTCTTACATACACCTTAGAGGCTTGTCATCCCCACAGGAGGACACCTGCCTAGTGGAGCTCTCACTGGCCCTGGACCTGTGTCTAAAGGTGGGCATTAGCAGTCGGCATCTCACGGCTATCACTGTGGATGTGTGGACACTCCATGCTGAGCTGCATGAGGGCCTCTTCCAGAGCCAATTGCTGTGCCAGGGCCCAAGCCTAGCATCTAAGCCTGTTCCCTGTTCAGGTAAAGCCCCAGTCATTGAGCTTCTTGACTGCCTTGTTCTCAGGGATTGTTTTGGAAGTAGAAAAAAATAGTGGTCTCACTACTTAGATGTGATTCACTAGTCACCATGAACTTTGACCATAAGCATAGTTAGAGGAAATAGAGCATTTGCTTGTGCTGAGTGGCAGAACTAACATTAAGTGTGCACCTGTCATGAGTTAGGCTTGTACTATGAGTTTTTTTTTTTCTTTTTAAAAGATGGAGTCTTGCTCTCTCACTAGGCTAGAGTGCAATGACATGATCTCGGCTCACTGCAACCTCTACCTTCCGGGTTCAAGCAATTCTCCTGCCTCAGTCTCCTGAGTAGCTGGGATTACAGGCGCCTGCCACCATGCCTGACTAATTTTTATATTTTTTAGCGGAGATGGGGTTTCACCATGTTAGCCAGGATGGTCTCGATCTCCTGACCTCGTGATCCACCCACCTCGGCCTCCCAAAGTGCTGGGATTACAGGCGTGAGCCATCATGCCCGGGCTCGTACTATGTGTTTTATATACAGTTGACCATTGAACAACACAGGTTTGAGCTGTGTGGATCCACTTATATGTGGATTTTTTTCAATAAATACAGTTGGCTCTCCATATGTGTGTATTCTGCATCCACAACCAAATGTGAATGGAAAAATGCAATATTTGCAGGATATGAAACTCACTGATATGGAGGGCTGACTTTTTGTATACACGAGTTCCCATAGGGACGACTGCTGGACTTGAGTATGTGCGGACTTTGGTATCTGCAGGGGGTCCTGGAACCAAAGCTCCAAGGACACCAAGGGATGACTGTATATTCTCTCACTAAATCCTCAGCACTTCACAAATAAGGAAACTGAAGCCTAGGAAGGTTAGCTAGGTAACTTGACTGAAGTCATACAGCTAGTTGGTAGTAAAAATGAGGTTTAAATTATTTGGCCCTAAGGTCCACATTCTTTTCATTTATCAACCTGCTCCTTGTACTCCTTAAGTTTTTAGAGACTGGAGAAGTACAGCAGGTGCCTGGATCTCGGGGGCATTCGCCTTGTGGTCCATCCAGCTTAGGCATTTGCTTAGCCTATTTTATGTGGGAGGATTTGGCCATAGAGGCCAGGGCATTTCGGAAGAATTGAGAGTGTTAAGAATTGATGGTTCTCGTGTTATTCATTCGTATTTTCAGAGGTGACAGAGAACTTGGTTGAGCCAACTCTGCCTGGCCTGTTCCTCCTCCAGCAGCTGCCAGACCAGGTCAAGGTTAAGATGGAGAACACAAGCGTGGTATTGTCCATGAATAGTCAAAAGAGGTGAGGTTTCTCCTGACACAGAAGATGGGAGAGTGATAGTGGGAGCTGTATGATGGTATCTCTGTAACCAGCCTAGTAGTTGCTGAGCTTGTCTATGGGGAGAAAGGAAGTAGAAATGGTTACATCCACGTAGTGTGGGAAGAATAAAAAAAAAAAATTATTACCAGTTTTGAGATGGAGTCTTGCCCTGTTGCCCAGGCCTGAGTACGGTGGTCCAATCTTGGCTCACTGCAACCTGCGCCTCCCAGGTTCAAGCGATTCTCCTGCCTCAGCCTCCCAAGTAGCTGGGACTATAGGCGCGTGCCACCACGTCCGGCTAATTTTTTGTATTTTAGTAGAGGTGGGGTTTCACTGTGTTGGCCAGGATGTTCTCGGTCTGCTGACCTCGTGATCCCCCTGCCTTGGCCTCCCGAAGTGCTGGGATTATAGGCGTGAGCCACTGCACCGGCCAAAAAATAATTGTTTTTAAAAAATAAAAATAAAATAAGTAGGAATGGCATTCCACATCTTCCTGAGCCAGAATCTTTCTTGGTCCAGGCACCTGACTTGGACTCTGAAGCTGCTGCAGTTCCTGTACCACCGTGATGAGGATCAGCTGCCCCTTCGAAGCTTCACAGCAAACTCCGATATGGCACAGATGAGCACTGAACTCCTGCTGGAAGGTTCATGGGTTGGGGTACTGGTACTGAGCGACAATGGGAGGACTAGATACTCTCTTTGCTCATGCCCCATGTGGAGTCCTTAATCTAATCTCAGTGTAACTGGGGAGCGGAAGGAGGGAACATACTGAGAGGAAATAGCCCCAGCTCACAAGTTTTGATGACAGTCTGTTTATCCCTTTGCAGGCTTCTGACCCTCTCCCAGTTTTACCTCTTGCCCTTCCAGTGCTCTCCTCTGATCTGTCCTCTGGCCTCTTACAGATGGGTTGTTGCTGTCCCAGAGTCGCCAGCGCATTGTCTGCCTCAGCTCCCTCAAGGCTAGTGTGCAGGTGTGATGATTGTGGTACCAAGAATTGTTCCTTTCTCTGCTTTCCCGCTACATTATTTCATTATGAGTTTGTGAAATAAAACCCAAGCCCACAGTTCTGGTCTTCTTATTTCAGGTGACCACCATTGACCTCTCAGCCTCCCTAGTTCTGAACACTTGCATCATTCACTACCGGCACCAGGAATTCTCTCACTGGCTGCACCTGCTAGCACTGGAAACCCAAGGGTCTAGTTCACCTGTTCTTAAGCAAAGGAAAAAAAGGTCAGTCTGATCTTTTTCAGCCACCATCTTATCATTTGGATTCTCTGGGATTCTTTTGGTCCAAAGTGGCATCTTGTGTTAAATATGTATTTGGTTGTTTGACCTCCTCAAATCTGAGTCTCAACAGCAATCCTGTTTTATGTATCTTTCCTATTAGACTAGACTCCTTGATGGCAGAATGTTGTCCTCTTTGTTTTTATGTCCTTGGTGCTTAGCATAGTGTTTTATACAAAATAAATGTTTGTTGAACTGAACTTAAATGATAAGGAATGTCTTTGTCTTGTCTGCCTTAGATTGTAAGGTGGCAGTCATGTCTTTGTGTAGTGCTTCTATTGTGCTGCACAGAGAACTTAAGGTTATGGTTTAGAAGTGATGCTTCTTGGTTATTTTAGGTTCAAGCATGTGATATTGCTGGTGTTCATTGTATTTGGCCTATGAAAATGACAATTTTATGTGAGTCAACCTAATATCTTTCTGGGGTTCCTGCAGATTACCGTTAAGACTAGCAATAAACTGATGAGTTCAGCCTTTTATCTTCTAGGTGTATCCCATCCTAAGAATCACAATAAAACTCTAAATTCTCACTCTGATTTTAAGAGCTTCAGAAACTGTTCCATGATAGGAAGCTGCAGTTCTTTTCTTACCAAATAATGATGTTTTGTCCCTATGCAGAACCTTCCCCCAAATCCTGGCTCCCATCATCTTTAGCACCTCCATCTCCAATGTCAACATTTCCATTCAACTTGGAGATACACCGCCTTTTGCCTTGGGATTCAATTCTGTCTCTCTGGGTAAGGCTCTCAGATGGAAGAGGAACAAGAATCTGTCCATTAATGGAGCTAGGCCCAATTCATGGCCACAGTGGTTCCATGCAATCCCTCTTTCTCACTATTGTTCAGATTACCAGCACCTCAGGCCACAAAGCATCCATCAGCGGGGTGTCCTGACTGTAGACCACCTCTGCTGGCGTGTGGGCAGTGACTCCCACATTCAGCGGGCACCACACCCACCCAATATGCATGTTTGGGGTGAGGCGCTTGTTCTGGACTCCTTCACGCTACAGGTAGGTGGGGGCTTTGGTGAATAGGGGCCTGCACAGCTTTCCTCATCCTGTCATGCATCAGAGCACTGAGCATCCTTTTGGCAGCAGGAAGTGCATTAGGGAATTATAAAACTGTGCGCCTCCATACTTCTAATGGAATCTGTCTGCTTCTTCTCTAGGGTAGCTATAACCAGCCTCTGGGCCTGTCCAGCACCCAGTCAGATACCCTCTTTCTTGATTGTACCATTCGAGGACTTCAGGTGGAAGCATCAGATACCTGTGCCCAGTGTCTGTCTCGTATCTTATCCCTGATGGGTCCACAGTCTGGGAAGTCAGCTGTCTCTAGGCACTCTTCATTTGGGGAATCTGTGTCATTACTGTGGAAAGTGGACTTGAAGGTCGAAGACATGAATTTGTTCACCCTTTCTGCCTTGGTTGGTAAGTGGGACAAGGAGTCTATGCTGAAGTGTGCTACTTGGGAGACTGAGGCAGGAGAATCACTTCAACCTGGGAGGCAGAATTTGCAGTGAGCTGAGATGGTGTCACTGCACTCTATCCTGGGCAAAAGAGCGAGACTCCGTCTCCAAAAAATAATATAAGTAAATAAATATACTGAAGTGTGTAGTGTGTAACCTAAGCAGATTATATTGGTTTAGTCTGCTCTTTCTCATTTGATGAAGCTGCTGAGCTGGAATTTTTCTTTTTCTTTTTTTTTTTTTTTTGGAGACAGAATCTCCCTCTGTAGCCCAGGCTGGAGTGCAGTGGCGCCATCTCGGCTCACTGCAAGCTCCGCCTTCTGGGTTCATGCCATTCTCCTGCCTCAGCCTCCTGAGTAGCTGGGACTACAGGCGCCCGCCACCACGCCCGGCTAATTTTTTGTATTTTTAGTAGAGATGGGGTTTCACTGTGGTCTCGATCTCCTGACCTCGTGATCCGCCCACCTCAGCCTCCCAAAGTGCTGGGATTACAAGCGTGAGCCACCGCGCTCGGCCTGGAATTTTTCTAAATTAGAGGCATGAGATGCTTGAAAGTCTTGCATAAATATCAGGCTTCTTGATATTTCTTAAGGGCTTATGAAAGGCAAGTACTAAGCAAGACATAAAAAGACAACCTTAATCTAGTCAAGAGAGATCCATATAGCTTTTTATTTCCTTGTGTGTTTAGTTCTAAAGAGTAAATGGTATGTCTCTGTGCAATTTGTAGGAGTTAAGGAACTTCTTTGGCTCTGCCAAATCCAGTTAGGTTAAGAGAGGAAAGGGAAAGTTTCCTTAAAACCTAAGGAATGAACTTAGGGAGGCATGAGGAATAAAGATAATTAAGGGAATAAGTGAGAAAGGTGAGTGAGGACTTTTGTTGCCCTTTGAGAGCTGGGAACCAAGGCTGACATGGTTTCTGGTTATTAGGTGCTTCAGAGGTACGACTGGACACCCTGACTATCCTGGGCAGTGCAGAGACCTCCACTGTGGGAATTCAAGGACTTGTGTTAGCGCTGGTGAAATCAGTCACAGAAAAGATGCAACCCTGTTGCAAGGCCCCTGACATCCCTACCCCAGTGCTCAGCCTTTCCATGATCTCCATCACCTATCACAGCAGCATCCGCTCTCTGGAGGTAATGTTCCTGTGGAGAGGTGGGGCCAGGCTGGTTTTTCCCTCAGCTTAGACCCTTTCTCTGTCTTTTTTTTTTTTTTCTTGTCTTTTCCCAAAACAGAGTCTCACATGTTGCCCAGACTGGTCTTAAACTGCTGGGCTCAAACAATCCTCCTATCTTGGCCTTCGAAAGTGCTGGGATTACAGGTGTGAGCCACCATGCCCAGCCTCTCTTTTTAACTCATGTTGTGAAACTGGTTTCATGAGAAGTATGACACCTGATTTTGTTTATTTTTTCTAACTCTTATGTTTTTAACTTTTTGTGGAATTTAAAATACATGCAAAACTAGAGAGAATATATAAGCTTTGTATACCAAGGTTCAATAATTACCAATTCATGACCAATATCTTTTAATTATACTCCCACCAATTTCCCCTGCCTCAGGCTCTGGGATTATTTTGAAGTAGGTAAGTAGATATCAGACATACATAATTTCCACTATAAATGTTTCACTATGCATCTCTGAAAAATAAGGGGCTTTTTTTTTTTTTTTTTTTTTTGAGACGGAGTCTAGCTCTGTTGCCCAGGCTGGAGTGCAGTGGCCGGATCTCAGCTCACTGCAAGCCCCGCCTCCCGGGTTCACGCCATTCTCCTGCCTCAGCCTCCCGAGTAGCTGGGAGTACAGGCGCCCGCCACCTCGCCCGGCTAATTTTTTTTTTTTTTTTTTGTATTTTAGTAGAGACGGCGTTTCACCGTGTTAGCCAGGATGGTCTCGATCTCCTGAACTCGTGATCCGCCCATCTCAGCCTCCCAAAGTGCTGGGATTACAGGCTTGAGCCACCGCGCCCGGCCTAATAAGGGGCTTTTTAAAAATAATGACCTGGGGTCATTTTGCTGAAGCCCTCAGCCCATCAAAAGACTGGAAGGAGTCAGATGATAGAGGCAGTGGCAGGTTTTGAGAGGCTTTCCAGTATCTTTATCCTCAGGGTAACAGATGGACATGGGACCCTCTTAGGAGGAGGGTGGGCGTTTTCCTCTTTGTCAGACTTCACCTTTGGAAACGGAAGAGTTTCCTTTTTAGAGACTAGAACTTGAGAATTTTCTGTCCTGGAATTTTACTTTTCTCTGTCCACTTAGCTATTCAGAACTGACTTTGTTTTTATTTTTTATTTTTATTTACTTATTTTTTTCTTGAGATGGAGTTTCGCTGTGTTGCCCAGGCTGGAGTGCAGTGGCGCAATCTCAGCTCACTGCAAGCTCCGCCTCCCGGCTTCACGCCATTCTCCTGCCTCAGCCTCCTGAGCAGCTGGGACTACAGGCGCCCGCCACCATGCCCAGCTAATTTTTTGTATTTTTTTAGTAGAGATGGTGTTTCACCATGTTAGCCAGGATAGTCTTAATCTTCAGACCTCATGATCCACCCGCCTCAGCCTCCCAGAGTGCTGGGATTACAGGCATGAGCCACTGCGCCCGGCCCCTGACTTTGTTTTTCAAGCTGACAAAGACACTACTCCCTCCTTGACGCATACTTTTACATAAGTCAGCTGCCATATTGACTTGTGTGCTCAGTACTTTATTATGCTATATTTTGAGAATTAAATTGATGCAATCAATTCATGAAACATTTTCAAGTTGACTGTTGCAGTGGTTACTAGACAGTGTAGTTGCCGATAGAAAGGTAACTCATAAGCAGAAACATGAAGGCAGATGATAATATTATTGAGTACCTGCTGTCTATACTGAGTGTACTATGGTAGATACCAAAGAATGAAAACACATGGTCCCTATTTTCAGACAATTTAGAATCCAGTTGAGGAGAACTTGAAAAGTGTAAGTGCTCTTAAATGTAAGACACTAACAACTGTTAGCTCAGCACGTTAGTGCTAACAGGAACAAAGCAAGGCAGTAATTAATGTGGTTACTCAGGAACAACTTCTGGGTGGAGATGGTTCTTGAGCCAGGTATGCATGTGTCATAATCTTTTGCCATCTCTACTGTTTTATGACATGGTAATTGACAGATCCTTTTCTTCTGCTCCCTAAAGGTTCAGTGTGGTGCAGGGCTGACCTTACTTTGGAGTCCCCCAGATCACATGTACCTGTACCAGCATATCCTGGCCACTCTACAGTGCCGAGACCTACTAAGAGCCACTGTGTTTCCTGAGACTGTACCATCCCTTGCACTAGAGACTTCAGGAACCATTTCTGAGCTAGAAGGCCGTGCCCCTGAACCATTACCCCCAAAGCGGCTGCTAAACCTAACCCTGGAGGTGAGCACAGCCAAACTCACAGCTTTTGTAGCTGAGGATAAGTTCATTACCCTGGCTGCAGAGAGTGTGTCACTGAGCCGGCATGGAGGTTCCTTGCAGGCATACTGTCCTGAGCTGGCAGCTGGCTTTGATGGCAATAGTATCTTCAACTTCAAGGAGGTGGAGGTGCAGCTGCTGCCTGAGCTGGAAGAGATGATCCTCCACCGGAACCCCTTCCCTGCGCTGCAGACCCTCCGGAACCGTGTTTGGCTTCTCTCCCTCGGCTCAGTCTCAGTGGAGTTTCCTTATCAGTATGACTTTTCTCGAACTCTAGATGAGGCTGTGGGAGTTCAGAAGTGGCTGAAGGGACTGCATCGAGGGACTCATGCTTGGGCCTCTCCAGGCCCTGTCCCGCTCCCACCTGATCTACTCTTAAAGGTTCAGCACTTCTCATGGGTTTTCTTGGATGATATTTTTGAGGTGAAACTTCATGATAACTATGAGCTGATGAAGGATGAAAGTAAGGAGAGTGCCAAAAGACTGCAGCTACTGGATGCCAAAGTGGCCGCCCTTCGGAAGCAGCATGGGGAGTTATTGCCTGCCCGCAAAATTGAGGAGCTCTATGCCTCTTTGGAACGCAAAAACATTGAAATCTACATCCAGCGTTCCCGTCGTCTCTATGGCAACACACCCATGCGCCGGGCACTGCTCACTTGGAGCTTAGCAGGGCTAGAGCTGGTAGCTCTGGCAGATGCCTCTTTCCATGGTCCTGAGCATGTGGTAGAACAGGTTCAAGAGCTTGATCCAGGCAGCCCTTTTCCCCCTGAGGGAGTAGATCTTGTCATTCAGTGGTGTCGAATGCTCAAGTGCAATGTCAAGACCTTTCTGGGTAAGTATTTGCAGACCCCGTGTTTGCCTGCTCAGCTCTAGGGAGCTCTCTGAGTGATTTTAGACAAACTAGGTTATATGGTTATATTGGGAACTGTGCTGTTTTGGATGGGTGGAGTGGGATGGGTGGGCTTCCCTTCCCTTTCTTTGTTCCTAAATTTCACCCTGAAATTGCTTGGCTAACATAAAGGGAAAGCTAACACAGTTATCTTTAAGATTATTGTCTCTTGGATCTCAGTGCTATGCCCTTAACCTTCTGCTCCAGGGTTACTGTCATTTTTCAGCTTGCTGTCAACTGCCTGCCCTTGTTCCCTCAATTGACTTTGTAAATATAGATGGGTAAAATGGTGGTGAGGAAAAAGGCCCAAGAGTGCTCAGACTGCCCCTGAGTAGCCAGTGTGTACCCTTCCTCTGGTAACAGTGCGGATCAGAGACTATCCACGGTACCTGTTTGAGATCCGTGACTGGCGGCTGATGGGTCGACTTGTGGGCACCGAGCAGAGTGGTCAGCCTTGCTCCCGTCGGCGTCAGATCTTGCACTTGGGGCTTCCGTGGGGTAACGTGGCAGTGGAGAGGAACATGCCCCCACTCAAATTCTACCATGACTTCCACTGTGAGTAGAGATGGGGCAGTTGGTTTGGCTGAGGGACATTTGTGATGGGTGAAATAGGAGATGAGCTGAGGCCCTTCTGGAGTGAAGAAGGAAGAGAAGTGTAATGTTGTGAACAAGTTATTGCCTTTGTTCCTCTACCCCAGCGGAAATATTCCAGTACACAGTGGTATGGGGCCCATGCTGGGATCCAGCCTGGACACTGATTGGTCAGTGTGTGGACCTCTTGACCAAGCCCTCAGCTGACCCCAGCCCACCTTTGCCCTGGTGGGACAAGAGCCGTCTTTTGTTCCATGGAGACTGGCACATGGACATTGAACAGGCGAACCTGCACCAGCTGGCCACCGAGGTAAGGGGTGTCTTGATACTTTTTTCCTATCAGGATAATATGGATGAGGCCTGTATAGCACATGTGGGAAGAGAGAAAGGTGCTGATATGGGAGATGAGGATGGTTTTCTTACCTATATCTCACCAAGTTCTTGGGGATGATCATAGGATCCATACAACACAACTGAAAATATGCACTGGGAGTGGAGCCACCTGTCTTTTCATTGGAAACCTGGTCAGTTTGTGTTCAAGGGTGACTTGGATATCAACGTGAGAACAGCCTCTAAGTGAGTGGAGTGAAGGGAGGGTCCTCCATGGGGTGAGGGACTAAGGTTGGAGGGAGGGGGAAGAGCCAAGGGGAAGTGAGTGACCAGGGCACTGAGGGCTGGGGCTCCGTTGTGAGGCAGGTATGACGACTGCTGCTTCCTTCACCTGCCTGACCTCTGCATGACACTGGACCTGCAGTGGCTGTGCCATGGGAACCCCCATGATCACCATAGTGTCACTCTGCGGGCCCCAGAGTTCCTGCCTGAGGTGCCCTTGGGCCAGCTTCATGACTCCTACCGGGCCTTTCGCTCGGAGAACCTCAATCTCTCCATCAAGATGGATCTGACTCGGCACAGTGGAAGTGAGGCTTGGGCCTGGGGTAGTGGGGAGGAAGGGCTGGGAGGGCAGGCATGGACACTGGGGACTTTAGCTTGACCCTCTGGGTAGGGGAGGGGAGAAGGGCAAGGGAGAATCTAGGTTAGGACCTTTTTTTTTTTTTTTTTTTTTTGCGGGGAAAGTGTTGGTGTCTTAGACCTTTTTGGCTGCTATTATAATAATACCACAAGTTTGGTAGCTTATAAACAACAAACATTTATCTCTCACAGTTCTGTAGGCTTGAAAGTCCAAGATCAAAGAACTGACAAATTCAGTGTCAGTGAGGGCCCATTCCTCATAGATGGTGCCTTTTTGCTGTGTCCTAATATGGTGGAAGGAGTCAGTGAGCTCCCTTGGACCACTTTTAAAAGGGCACTAATCCTATTCACGAAGGCTCCACCCTCATGATCTAGTGACCTCCCAGAGGCCCACCTCTTAACATCATCACCTTAGGGGTTAGTATTTTAACATGAATTTTGGGGAGATGCAAACTTTAGACTATAGCAGTAGGGGAAAGCAGAGAGCTTAGATCCTTGAAAGAAGAGGGAGTGGGGGATGCTGAATGTGAGGCCAGTTGCTGTTTGGATTTTGGATTTTTAAACCTCTACAACGTGCAGCAAGGGAAGGATTTAGCTTTACCTCTGTGTTTCATCCATAACTAGGAAATGTCGGTCCTTCCCTTTGCAGCAATATCCCAACCCCGAATTCTGCTATATAGTAGTACCCTGCGCTGGATGCAGAACTTCTGGGCAACTTGGACTAGTGTCACAAGGCCTATCTGCAGGGGAAAGCTCTTCAATAACCTGAAACCCAGCAAGAAGAAACTTGGTCAGCACTACAAGCAACTTTCCTATACAGCCCTCTTTCCCCAGCTGCAGGTAAGGCGCTGATGTCCCTGCTGACATCTTCACTTTATTTTGCTTCTAGTTTTCTTGTTTCTCATACTGAGTCCCTTAATCATCCCTCTCATGCCATTCTTTGTTCAGTGTTACGCTCTCTTGTTGCCAGGTACATTATTGGGCCTCATTTGCCCAGCAACGGGGCATCCAGATTGAGTGCAGTCAGGGCCATGTCTTTACTCGGGGGACTCAGCGGCTCATACCTCAAGGTAAAATCAAAGAGTCCTTTCATTTCTCCTATCCTGTTCCTTGTTGTTTTTCCCTTTCTCAGTTCCATTCCCCTCCTCCATCTCTGTCTTACACTATCCTCTGAACTGGTCAGCATGGTCTCTGTGTGCCTCTTTTTCTCAGCAGGCACAGTAATGCGGCGCCTTATCTCTGATTGGAGTGTTACCCAGATGGTGAGTGACCTAAGTCAGGTGACCGTTCACCTGATGGCCTCACCCACTGAAGAGAATGCTGATCACTGTCTTGATCCTTTGGTAACAAAGACCCACCTGCTGAGCTTATCCTCCCTCACCTACCAACGGCATAGCAATCGCACAGCTGAGGAGGTACTGCCTGACACAGTTTCTTTATTACCTTATTTATATTAGTAGGTATCTCAGCCTACTTGGACTGCCATAACAAAATACCAGAGACTGGGAGGCTTATATAACAAAAATTTATTTATCAGTTTTGGAGACTGGGAAGTCCAAGATTAGGGTGCCTGCATGGTTGGGTTCTGGTGAGGGCTGTCTTCTTGGCTTGCAGATGACTGCCTTGTCTCTGTCCTCACATGGCAGAGAGGGAGAGAGAGCACAAGTGTGCATGAGTGCTCTGGTTTCTCTTATTGTAAAAACACTAATTCTGTCATGAGTGCCCCACCCTCATGATCTCATGTCATTACTTCCCAAAGGCCCATCTCCAGATACCATTACATTGGGGGTTAGGACTGCAACATGTGAATTTGGGGGGAACACAATAACGTCCATAGGAGTAGGTTGCAGGCGAAGTCCCTGGTAATGTTTCTCATTATATTCCAAGCATGTATGTCATTACTTTATGACAAACTCACTTGGTTTAGCTGTATCAGCATCCCTCTTTTCGAAAATACCTTTTCTTTCTCTCCTAAAAATAGTATCTTACTCTTTAGGAAATAGAGTAAAATTTTTTCCTAACACTGAAAAAAAATTGGTACGGACTTTTCCCCCAATTAGGGAAGGATTTTAAGTTGAAATTCTCAAGTCATTTAAAATACAGTGGGGGAGAGCTGGGTGCGGTGTCTCATGTCTGTAATCCCAGCACTTTGGGAGGCCGAGGCGGATGGATCGTTTGAAATCATGAGCTCAAGACCAACCTGACCAACATGGTGAAACCCCATCTCTACTAAAAAAACAAAAAAATTAGCTGGGGATGGTGGCGCATGCCCGTAGTACCAGCTGCTCGGGAGGCTGAGGCAGGAGAATCTCTTGAAACTGGGAGGTGGAGGTTGCAGAGAGCCGAGGTCTCACCACTGCACTCCAAGCTGGGCGACAGAGCAAGATGCTGTCTCCAAAATACAAAAAACAAAACAAATAAAATACAGTGGGGGCTGGGCTCAGTGGCTCACACCTGTAATCCCAAAACTTTGGGAGGCTGAAGCAGGTGGATTGCTCAAGCTCAGGAGTTTGTGAGACCAGCCTGGGCAACATGTGGAAACCCTCTCTGTACCAAAAATACAAAAAATTATCTGGGTGTGGCGGCATGTGCCTGTGATCCCAGCTACTTGGGAGGCTGAGGTGGGAAGATGGCTGGAGTCTCGGAAATCGAGGCTGCAGTGAGCCGTGATCGTGCCACTGCACTCCAACCTGGGTGACAGAGTGAGACCCCATCTCAAAAATAAATAAATAGGCAAGGTATGTTGATGGCTCATGCCTGTAATCCCAGCACTCTGGGAGGCCAGGGTGGGTGGATCCCTTGAAGTCAAGAGTTCCAGACTAGCCTGGGCAACATGGTGAAACCCTTTCTCTACAAAAAATGCAAAAAAATTAGCTAGGCATGGTGGCGTGCACCTGTCATCCCAGCTACTCAGGAGGCTGAGGTGGGAGGATGGTTTGAGCCCAAGAGGCAGAGGCTGTGAGCCAGGATTGCACCATTGAGGCTGGGTGCAGTGGCTCACACCTGTAATCCCTACACTTTGGGAGGCTGAGGCAGATGGATCACTCGAGGTCAGGAGTTTGAGACCAGACTGGCCAACATGGTGAAACCCTGTCTCTACTAAAAATACAAAAATTAGGCCAGGTGTAGTGGCTCACGCCTGTAATCCCATCACTTTGGGATGCCAAGGTGGGCGGATCATTTGAGGACAGGAGTTTGAGACCAGCTTGGCCAATGTGGTGAAACCCCATCTCTACTAAAAAATACAAAAATTTGCTGGGTGTGGCGGCGGGTGCCTGTAATCCCAGCTACTCGAGAGGCTGAGGCAGGAGAATCTCTTGAACCCGGAAAGTGGAGGTTGCAGCCAGCCAAGATCGTACCACTGCACTTCAGCCTGGGTGACAGAGTGAGACTCTATTTCAAAAAAAATAAAAATAAATAAATAAATAAACAAGCCAGGTGTGGTAGCACATACCTGTAATCCCAGGTGCTTGGAGACTGAAGCATGAGAATCGCTTGAACCTGGGAGGCGGAGGTTGCAGTTAGCCAAGATCATGCCGCTGCACTCCAGCATGGGTGATGGAGTGAGACTGTCTCAAAAAAAAAAAAAAAAAATCACACCACTACACTTCAGCCTGGGAGACAGAGCCAGATTCTGTCTCAAATAAATAAACATATTTTAAAAATAAGATAAAGTGGGGCCAGGCACAGTGGCTTGTACCCGTAGTTCCAGCTACTTGGGAGACTGAGGCAGGAAGACTGCTTGAAGCCAGGAGTTCAAGACCGGTCTGGGCAAAATAGACTTCCATTTCTCAAAAAAGAATTGTAGAGGAACTCTAAAAACATTTTTTAATAACAAACAAAATACAGGTATAGTTCAAATGTAATATAATACATAAGCCAAGACCACTTAGTTTTTCTTTCTCCAGGGTCTGTCTCCCCACCTTGCCCAGTGAATTTCTTTTCTTTTTTCTTTCTTTCTTTGAGACGGAGTCTTGCTTTGTCACCCAGGCTAGAGTGCAGTGGCCGGATCTCAGCTCACTGCAAGCTCCGCCTCCCAGGTTCATGCCATTCTCCTGGCTCAGCCTCCCGCGTAGCTGGGACTACAGGCGCCCGCCACCTCGCCCGGCTAGTTTTTTGTATGTTTTAGTAGAGACGGCGTTTCACCATGTTAGCCAGGATGGTCTCGATCTCCTGACCTCGTGATCCGCCCGTCTCGGCCTCCCAAAGTGCTGGGATTACAGGCTTGAGCCACCGCGCCCGGCCTTCTTTTTTTTTTTTTTGAAACCGTGTCTCTCATTGTCACCCGGATAGGAGTGCAGTGGCGTGATCTTGGCTCACTGCAACCTCTGCCTCCTAGGTTCAAGTGATTCTCCTGCCTCAGCCTCCTGAGTAGCAGGGTTTACAGGTGCCAGCCACCACGTCCAGCTAATTTTTTGTATTTTTAGTAGAGATGAGGTTTCACCAGATTGACTAGGCTGGTCTCAAACTCCTGATCTCATGATTCGCCCGCTTCGGCCTCCCAAAGTGCTGGGATTACGGGCATGAGCCACTGCACCTGGCCAACACGTTTCTTATTCAACAAACTTTTCTCTTATCACTGCCCTTGTGGAACAGCAGCATTGGGGGCAATTTCCACGCTACCTGAAGCCTTGAAGTCCTTTTCCTGTTTCGTAGGAGCTCTCTACTCGTGATGGGGATCCTACCTTTCATACACATCAGCTGCACTTAGTAGATTTACGGATTTCCTGGACAACTACTAATCGAGACATTGCCTTTGGGTTATATGATGGCTACAAAAAGGCAGCTGTACTCAAACGTAATCTCTCTACGGAGGCCCTGAAGGGGTTAAAGATTGATCCACAGATGCCAGCCAAAAAGCCAAAGCGGGGTGTCCCAAGTAGTGCCTCAGCCCCACCTCGTGCTAACACTCCCAGCTTCAGTGGACGGCCTGATAAGGGGTCATCAGGAGGTAAGCTTGGGGAGATGAGACTTTATGGGTTTGGGTTTAGAACATGGATATGGGCTTGGACAAGAGTTTGAAAAGGACTGAGTCATGGCTGCTTCCATCTATGTGCAGAAGTGAAACTATCATTTTTCCTTCTGAGGCCACCTAAGTCTTATATATTAAGTAACAGTGATATTGGGGCATTAAATGGTCTGGTCCCGTGGCCAGAAGAGAATCAGAAGGGGAGTGATGGAGCCAAAACAAGATGAGTAAGGGAAAGAAACAAAGTGATAAATGTCACAAGAGAGAAATAAAAGAAAATGGGAGTTAGCTGGGTGCAGTGGCTCACCCCTGTAATCCCAGCACTTTGGGAGGCTGAGGTGGGTGGGTCACTTGAGGTCAGGAGTTCAAGACCAGCCTGGCCAACATGGCAAAACCCCATCTTTAGCAAAATTAATACAAAAAAAATTAGGCAGGGTGGCATGTACCTGTAATCCCAGCTACTTGGGAGGCTAAGGCATGAGAATCGCTTGAACCCAGGAAGTGGAGGTGACAGAGCAGGAGTGCATCTCAAAAAAAAAAAGAATATGGGGCCGGGCGTGGTGGCTCATGCCTGTAATCCCAGCACTTTGGGAGACCGAGGTGGGCGGATCACGAGGTCAGGAGATCGAGACCATCCTGGCTAACACGGTGAAACCCCATCTCTACTAAAAATACAAAAAAATTAGCCGGGTATGGTGGCGGGCGCCTGTAGTCCCAGCTACTTGGGAGGCTGAGGCAGGAGAATGGCGTGAACCCAGGAGGCGGAGCTGACGGTGAGCCGAGATCGCACCACTGCACTCCAGCCGGGGTGACAGAGTGAGATTCTATCTCAAAAAAAAAAAAAAAAAAAAAAATGGAGTTACTGCTGACAGGAGTGAAGGGGGGAATACCATCAGGGGAGAGTTGATTGAGGAAGTAGCATTTGAGCCAGGCCCTGAAAGCTTAATATGGTTTGAACATATAGAAATGGGATGGAAGGGCAATCAAGGTGGAGGGAATAACCTGAGTAGGAGTGGAGTTTGAAAGCTTAGTGTGTTCAAAGGAGAATCTTGAGTGGAAAAACCCAAGCTCAAAAGTGTTTTTTCTGTTCTCTCACTCAGAAACAATTGACACAGAAGACTTCTGTGACCAAATATGTGGGAATTTTTCCCCAACCAATAAGCAAGCAATTAATTCTGCAGCGGACACCAGTTGGGTGTCCTTTAATTCAGTTCAATTCTGACACTATCTACCTGAGGACAGCATCAGATGCCAAAGGTTGACGAGTCAGTCTCTAAGCCCCCCGCCCCTTCCTTCATATGCCAGTCACAGGCTCCAGGTTGCTTTATTTGTGCTTCTCACCACCTGGCTATAAACGGGTTCCCACCACCCCCTCCTTGGGTTCAATTAATTTGCTAGAGCAGCTCACAGTCCTGAAGGAAACCTGTTTACTGGTTTATTATAAAGGGTATTACAAAGGATATGGATGAAGGGATGCATAATGCGAGGTATGGGAAGTGGCGGGAAGCTTCTATGCCCTCCCCAGGCAGGCACGCTACGCCCCAGGAACCTGTACGTGTTCAGCTATCCAGAAGCTCTCCAAATCCTATCCTTTTGGGTTTTTAATGGAGACTTCATTATGTAGGCATGATTGATTAAACCACTGGCCATTGGTGATTAACTTAGCCTTCAGCCCCTCTCTTCCCAGGAAGTGTGTGTGTGATGGGGGTGGGACTGAAAGTTATAACACTTTAATCCTGCCTGAGTCTTTCCAGTGACCAGCCACCATCCTGAAGCTACTTAGGGGCTGCCAGCAACCAGTCAACTCAGCATACAAGAAGACATCACTTTGGAGGCACTAATGATTTTAGATTTCGTATGCCAGGAAACAGGGAGGACCAAATATATATTTCACAGTATCACAGAGAGTAAACAGTCTCTTTTAGTTGACAGAAAGAGTGAGAGAAAGGACTAGAAAGGAAAGCTGGGGTAGATCACCAAAGACCTTTCATATAGGGCTAAGGAGTTTTTGGTCCTTGTACAGTAGGCAGTGGTGAACTACTGAATGTTTTTGAATATGGGTGTGTCATCGTTTTATGAAGACAGATCTGACAGTAGTGTGTAGGAGGATTGGAGAGGAAGAAACGAGGTGGGGAGACAAATTAGGAAACTATTATGGTGTCTCAATAAGAAGCATTGAGGGCTGGGGCCAGGCACAGTGGCTCACACCTGTAATCCCAGCACTTTGGGAGGCTAAGGGGTGGATCACTTGAGGTCAGGAGTTGGAGACCAGCCTGGCCAACATGGTGAAACCCTGTCTCTAGTAAAAATATAAAAATTAGCCAGGCGTGGTGGTGCGTGCCTATAATCCCAGCTACTCGGGAGGCTGAGATGGTAGAATTGCTTGAACCCGGGGGCAGAGGTTGCGGTGAGCCAAGATTGCGCCATTGCACTCCAGCCTGGGCAATAAGAGTGAAACTCCATCTCAAGAAACAAACAAACAAACAAAAAACATTGAGGGCTAGAACTAGGTGGAGGCAGTGGGAATGGAGATAAGATGGATGGAAACATTATTGTGCATATGGGAGAACTGGCCACTGGTTGGAAGGAGGAGTGAAAGGGAGAAAATTGTAACAACTTGATTTTGAGCCCGATGACTGGCATGATGGATCAGAAATAGAGCCTGGGACTAAACAGGTTTGGGGAGGTGTAGGGTTGTTAAGTTCAGATTTGGGCATGCTGAATTTGTGTCACTAGTAGGCTATCAATATAATGTCTAACAAACAGCTGGAAATTGGGGTCTAAAAGCTTAGGGCTATAAAGAGAGATATTTCGGAATTTCAGCATAGAGCTAAGAGTTAATGCCAAGAATATTATAATAGTTGCTTACTGTGTGGTAGGTACTCTGCGAAATATTTTTATGTATTATGCCATTAAATTTTCTTTTTCCTTTTTTTTTTTTTTTTGAAACGGAGTCTTGCTCTGTCACCAGACTGGAGTGCAGTGGCGCAATCTCAGCTCACTGCAGTCTCCACCTCCTAGATTCACACTCTTGTCCTACCTCAGCCTCCCGAGTAGCTGGGATTACAGGTGTGCGCCACCACACCTGGCTAATTTTTGTATTTTTAGTAGAGACGGAGTTTCACCATGTTGGCCAGGATGGTCTCAATATCCTGACCTTGTGATCTGCCCACTTCAGCCTCCCAAAGTGCTGGGATTACAGGCGTGAGCCACCGCGCCTGGCCCCATTAAACTTTCATAGCAATCTTATGAGAGAGTTACTCTTTTACAAATAAGGAAATTGCCACGCAGAGAGGCAGACTGCCCAAGGTCACAATACAGGCAGACTAGTTTGATTCTGGAGACTGTGCTCTTAACCATACACTCTGTTAGACAAACCCGTTAAGAGAAAGAATAGGAAAGAGAAGGGAACATGCCAAGGATGGATCTGAGGAGCTTAGACCTCGGAGAAGGAAGAGGGCCTGGAGACATAATCAGGGGAAGCAGCAGACCTAGGAGAATATAATAACATTGATGGCAAGAGAGTGGTTTCAAGTGGAAAAGAGTGGTCAAATAGCGTGTAAAATAATACGAAATGAGAAAAGGAATAAAATGGGGGTAAGGGAGAGATCATAGAGTAATACCTAAGAGAAAAAAGTGTTAGCTAGCATTTCTCAGTTTCTGTTGGGAATCTGTACTTTTAGTAAAATTGAAGGAAGGCTGGGCGAGGTGGCTCACGCCTGTAATCCCAGCACTTTGGGAGGCCGAGGTGGGCGGATCACCTGAGGTCAGGAGTTCGAGACAAGCCTGGCCAACATGGCGAAACCAGTCTCTACTAAAAAAACACAAAATTAGCAGGTATGGTGGCACGCACCTGTAATCCCAGCTACTCGGGAGGCTGAGGCAGGAGAATCGCTTGAACCAGGAGGTGAAGGTTGCCGTGAGCCAAGATCAGGCCACTGCACTCCAGCCTGGGTGACAGAGCAAGACTCTGTCTCAAAAAAAAAAAAAGGGAAAATGAAATAACCCTTGTTTTGCCTTCATGGGTCAAGGGATGGGCTGGGCTAGAGTTCTAGGTTTGGGAGGATGTATTCTAAGCCCTTATCTAGCCGGATAAATTGAGGGAAGATCCATTTGGCTCTGGAAAGGGAAAAGTCTTTCCCTTTGAGACTGTGACCTTTCCCTGCTTCCTATTTCTCTGCCAGGTGCTTACATGTTGCAGAAACTAATTGAAGAGACAGACAGGTTTGTAGTGTTCACAGAAGAGGAATCAGGCATGAGTGACCAGTTGTGTGGCATTGCTGCCTGCCAGACGGATGACATATACAACCGAAACTGCCTTATTGAACTGGTCAACTGTCAGGTACCTTCTCTTTACAAGTTACCTCAACATCAGGCTAGATCATGATCATATTGTTCACCTTCCCCCACCTCTAAGTATGAATGGGTAAATAGAGCTCCAAAAAATTTGTCCTTCTCATAGGTATCATAGATAATCACTTCTATGTCCAGATGCCAGTAAAATTTCCTCAGTAAGCCAGAATTAGATCTAGCTGCAATGGTTGATACAATGTGCTCACTAATCTTCTCATCTTCCTTGGTAGCTTAACTCTGCTTCTATCTCTGGCATAGATGGTTCTTCGTGGAGCAGAGACAGAAGGCTGTGTCATTGTGTCAGCTGCCAAAGCCCAACTGCTGCAGTGCCAGCACCATCCAGCCTGGTATGGTGATACATTGAAGCAAAAGACATCCTGGACTTGCCTCTTGGATGGCATGCAGTACTTTGCCACCACTGAGAGCAGCCCCACGGAGCAGGATGGCCGACAGCTCTGGTTAGAGGTTAGTGAGTGGATTTGTGAAGGCCCATTATATTCCTGGTTTTCCATAGAGTTTCTAATGGCTGGAATATTCTTGACAGTAACCTACTGTTACTAGCTTAGCAGAATAATGAGGCTGATAACACCTTGAATGTGGGCAGTCTCTGGTCTGGAAGCGTATAGTACTGTTTTTTTTTTTTCCTCATGGTGTTCTATTTCATTGCAAAAGAAATTCTCATTTCCCAGAACTAGTATAAAATGGACTGGAACTTTTTTACTCTTTAAGATTGCTGATCCCTATTAATGTTCACACTAATCAGCAGGCAGCCAAGAAAACAGGCAGTGACTCAGAATTTTCGATAAGTTCACTATCTGCCCATTCTCTGTCCTCTCATGAAAATGACTGATTGGTTATTTCAGCAAGGCAGTGAGGTTGAATGAAAGACTGTCTAGGAGTCAGGTTATGTGAGTTCTAATGATAGCTTTCCCATGATAGTAGCCATGAGCTCTTGGACAAGTCACCTTTAATTGTGAAATGGAATTGATACTTCACCCTCACAAGATTGTTGAAAGGATCCCATAATAAGGTGCTTTGAAAATATAAATCTTTATTCAGGTGGAAAGTACTCTTTTTTTTTTTTTAAAGTCAGTATGTATGGGGAGGTCTTAAGTGTGTGGCAAGATAATGTGGTTTTGTTTGTTTTTTGAGACAGAGTCTTGCTCTGTAGCCCAGGCTGGAGTGCAGTGGCATGAACTCGGCTCACTGCAACCTCTGCCTCCCGGGTTCAAGCCATTTTCCTGCCTCAGCCTCCTGAGTAGCTGGGATTACAGGCGCGCCCCACCATGACCCCCTAATTTTTGTATCTTTAGTGGAGATGGGGTTTCACCATGTTGGCCAGGCTGGTCTTGAGCTCCTGACCTCTTGATCCGCCCGCCTCGGCCTCCCAAAGTGTTGGGATTACAGGCTTATGCCCCACCCAGCCAAGATAATGTTTTTGTTAGATGGTGAGATTGTGAGCAGTTGGCAGAAATAAGGGAAGGAGCTTGTCTTTGCATTGCATGGTTGTTAATTTGCTTTTCAGCTTCTTGGTAAAACTGAACCAGATTATATTTTACCCTGTAACTTCTAAAATATAATATCATCAGAATTATTGGAGAGTCTATTGGTTATGAGATATGCCTAGTCAATATTGTGCATTATTACTTAACAGGTGTTAAGTGCCCACATTGTCTTGGGCATGGTACACCCCCAAATGAGTTACAGGATCTAGCTGTATCTGATAAGGACCACAGTGATAAATCCATTTGCAATTCTTAGTGGGGATAAAAGGGTCCCTCTTCTCACCTCCCTGGCTGATGCTTCTTATATCAAGGACCTTAGGGCTTAGTCCAGGCAACCTCAAGTGTAATAAGAGGTAATGAGCATTTAGATCAGATGTCAGGCTGGGCGCGGTGGCTCACGCCTATAATCCCAGCACTTTGGGAGGCCGAGGCAAGTGGATCACGAGGTTAGGAGTTCAAGACTACCCTGGCCAAGATGGTGAAACCCCGTCTCTACTAAAAATACAAAAATTAGCCGGGCGTGGTGGTGGGCGCCTGTAATTCCAGCTACTCGGGAGGCTGAGGCAGAGAATTGCTTGAACCCAAGAGGTGGAGGTTGCAGTGAGCTGATATCGCACCACTGCACTCCAGCCTGGGCAACAGAGCAAGACTCCGTCTCAAAAAAAATAAAAATAAAAAGATCAGATGTCAAGCCAAGTAAGGGACTGGTTGTTGGTAGTACAAGAAGTCATGCTGATATATAAGAGCTGTGGTTCATTCAAGCAAGCAGTGCTCTTTATCAGTAGTCTTAGGAGGTAAGCACAGGTGTTAACTACTCATGCAGAAGTAGAATGGATGAGCTGTTGGATCTTTCTGGCATTTTCTGCACCTCTGCTGCTTTTAGGCATGCCTTCTTTTGCATGTGAACTCTTGCCCCCTGCCCCCCACCCCCCTCAGGCTGTGATACTAGCGTTAGAGTGGAACGTCTTTGGTTTAGGTACGAGGGACTTTGGCCTTTCCTATATTTTTTTGAGGCTTGACAGATCCACCATCTGCTGTGGTCTTCCCATCTCACTCATTCTGTTATTCACTCTGACTTCAGCTTGGCAGAGTGAATAAAAATAATTCAATTACCTTCCCCCATGGCAACATTGTCAGAGTGGTTATCTATCTGAAGATAGAAAACAACAAGAACACAAATGGAACAAATAACAAAATGGGTGGGAAAGTAATTTTTTTTTAATGAGATATTTTGCCCAAGACATGATTAGATTTGAACCTTGCTCATTGTTTTTCTGGCTCGAGACCTGCGGGCCTGGCAAAGTGTGCATGTAATGCAGTTGGGTTGGAGAATTTGGGTGAACTGGGGCAAGAGAATGAGACAAGTACGTCCTCTATCCTGGGAGATGGTTCAAGCTATTCCATGCAGTGGAGGTCTAGATAGTAAGTGTAACTACTTGAAATATGGAGATCTGTCACCCAGTTGTCCAGGACAAGCCACTGTTTCCCCAGGAGCTAAAGTTGCCTGCATCTCTGTCTTCAGGTGAAGAATATCGAGGAGCACCGGCAGCGTAGTTTGGACTCTGTGCAGGAGCTGATGGAGAGTGGGCAGGCAGTGGGCGGCATGGTTACCACAACCACAGGTCAGCCCTCCCCCTCCTCTGCATCAAATAATTAGGAACAGATGTGCATCCCAAAGGGACCTCATTTCCCTTCCTATTCTTAACGTCAATGTATGCAGTAGTAGGACCATTTTGTGCTAGGCTAGGTTGAAAGCGGTGTTTCTGGAGTTTCCGAGACATAGCTGGGAGGCTCTCACATTACCTTTATTGAGAATGTCTTTTTCTTATCTCTTTCCCACCTCTTCCCAGATTGGAACCAGCCAGCTGAGGCACAACAAGCCCAGCAAGTCCAGCGGATCATTTCGCGTTGCAGCTGCCGAATGTACTATATTAGTTACAGCCATGACATTGATCCTGAACTAGCAACTCAGATTAAGCCACCTGAAGTTCTTGAGAACCAGGAAAAGGAAGATCTCCTAAAGAAGCAGGAAGGTATTCAGGGCTTGAAAGGCTTTTAGGAGAGGACTAGGGAAATTAGTAAAGTAGTTATTTCCTTGGTGATTCTGAGACAGTAGAGTTATTAAAAGTCCACTGTGCACTGGCATTAATGTTTCACTTTGCTCTGTTTTTTGTAAGTTCTGCTATGAGAAAATAACCTCTATTCTTAGAGGGAGCTGGGATGAATGGGCATTCTTTATGATTCTGAAATAAACATGTTTCTACCCATGAGCACCTCTCACCTTTTCTGTGGGGTTGACTAGTAGGGTGGTTCCAAATGTGGGTAAAGAGATGGAGTAGATATTTAGGTAGAAACTTGAGCCTTTTATTTAGCTGCTAACAATTATCTAGGGGCTGTGGATACCTTCACCCTTATCCACCATGAGCTGGAAATTTCCACCAACCCAGCTCAGTATGCCATGATCCTGGACATTGTCAACAACTTGCTGCTCCACGTAGAACCTAAGCGGAAGGTGAGCATGGGCCCTTGTAGAATGCTGGTTAGCCTCACAGGAACACCCAGACTTTGTGCTTTATTTGGGCTTCTGCAAGAAAAGCCATGCTTCACACTGAAAAAGGGCCTTGTGGTTGATACATTATCTTAGTCAGCAGTGACCATTGAAATTCCACTTATTTAGGAAAGGCCTGAATGTCTCTCAGACTGTAGGGCTTGTTTGCCTGATTGTTTTCTCCTAGTTATTTCTCTACTCAGTCACCTGGACACCTAAAAACATTTACTATTCCCTGCTTCCACCTCCATCCCCATCCTGTTGGGCCTGACTTATTGTGAAATCCACATTGCCAAATTTTCTGCATTGACCTACTACTGTTGCTATTAACAGTGACAGATAAAGGTTAGCTTTCTAGAAGAGACCTCCCCATTTCTTTCTCCTTTCTCTATTTCACTTTACTACAAGACTTTTACTACAAGACTTGTCTACTTAAAAATTGTATTCATTTCCCTTTCCATTCCTTTAGGAGCATAGTGAGAAGAAGCAACGGGTCAGGTTCCAGCTTGAGATCTCTAGCAATCCAGAGGAGCAACGCAGCAGCATACTGCATTTGCAGGAGGCTGTGCGGCAGCATGTGGCCCAAATACGACAGCTTGAGAAGCAGATGTATTCTATCATGAAGGTAGTCACTGCAGATAGATAGTTCGAGGACCAGGAAGTCTCCTAGAACAAGGGTTATCTCTCAGTTTCTATTCTGGTTCCCTAGTCTTTGCAGGATGACAGTAAGAATGAGAATCTGCTTGACCTGAACCAGAAGCTTCAGTTGCAGTTAAACCAGGAGAAGGCCAACCTGCAGCTGGAAAGTGAAGAACTGAATATCCTCATCAGGTGCCCCAGCATTCTTTCCTTGCCCTTTTCCAGTGCCCCAGCTATAGGCAGTTCTCTTTTTTTTTTTTTTTTTTGAGACGGAGTCTCGCTCTGTCGCCCAGGCTGGAGTGCAGTGGCTGGATCTCAGCTCACTGCAAGCTCCGCCTCCCGGGTTCACGCCATTCTCCTGCCTCAGCCTCCCGAGTAACTGGGACTACAGGCGCCCGCCACCGCGCCCGGCTAGTTTTTTGTATTTTTTAGTAGAGACGGAGTTTCACCGTGTTAGCCAGGATGGTCTCGATCTCCTGACCTCGTGATCCATCCGTCTCGGCCTCCCAAAGTGCTGGGATTACAGGCTTGAGCCACCGCGCCCGGCCGGCAGTTCTCTTTCTTGAGGTCTAGTGTGCATTATCAAAGGCTGATGTAGGAGTAGGTTCAGGCAGCTCTTCCTGAATAAGAAAATGGGTAGTTGGGAAGGATCACTTTTCTTTTTTTTTTAGAGACAAGGTGGTCTCACTACGTTGACCAGGCTGGTCTGGAACTCCTGGGCTCAAGCAGTCCTTCTGTCTTGGCCTCCCAAAGTGCTGGGATTACAGGCGTGAGCTGGGATTACCACACCCAGCTGAAAGATCACTGTGGTCGCCTTGATACTATGCGTCTGAACTGAAAAGATCTTTTTTTTTTTTAATGAACCTGACATAGATATATGAAAATATCTTGAAGTTGATCAGCATACAATTGCAGATAAAATCGTAGGAGTTATTAGTGGGAAGACACTACTTTATCAAGAAGCTATAGAGCTGAAAGTTGGGATTTGTGCTTCTATGACCTAGAATGTCAGCAGCAATAAATTCAGTAAAAAAAAATTTAGGGACTGGCTAACCCAGAATAGGTTAATTTCTGAGTTTACCTCCTGCATCATTCTAGAGCATTCTATCCCACCCCCTACCCATGTGCTATTTCCCTTACTGGCTTTGGCTCCCCTGTCCACTTATAGGTGTTTTAAGGATTTCCAACTGCAGCGGGCTAACAAGATGGAGCTGCGAAAGCAGCAAGAAGATGTGAGTGTGGTCCGTCGCACTGAGTTTTACTTTGCTCAGGCACGGTGGCGCCTGACAGAGGAAGATGGACAGCTGGGAATTGCTGAATTAGAACTGCAGAGGTTCCTCTACAGCAAGGTATCTGGGGTATATGGTCACACAAAGGCAGCTGTATTGAGAAACATTGACCTAGCTTAGGAGTCTAACTCATAAAAGAGAAATAAAAAGGGGCTAATTATTATATGATTATTAATGATAGTATGATTGGAAACATGAGCAGAGCTTCCTTTGACACATCTGTTTATAATGAATGATACACATACAGCTCTGATGCCATAGGGGAAAGTAACAATGAACAAATAAATAAAATATTTTTCAAAAAAATGATACAGGCCATGTGTGGTGGTTCATGCCTGTAATCCTATAACTCTGGAAGGCTAAGGTGGGAGGATTGCTTGAAGTCAAGAGTTCAACAAAAATTTTAAAAATTAGCTGGGCATCGTGGTGCATACCTGTGGTCCCAGCTACTTGGTAGGCTGAGGCAGGAGGATTGCTTGAGCCCTGGAGTTCGAGCCTGCAGTGAGCTGTGATCACACCACTGCACTCCAGCCTGGGCAACAGAGTGAGACCCTGTCTCTGAAAAAGAAAATAAATAATTAAAAACATATATGATAGGCCGGGCATGGTGGCTCACACTTATAATCCCAGCACTCTGGAAGGCCGAGGCAGGTGCATCACCTGAGGTCAGGAGTTGAAGACCAGCCAACACGGTGAAACCCCATCTCTACTAATAATACAAAAATTAGCCAGGCGTGGTGGTGCACCCCTGTGGTCCCAGCTACTCGGGAGGCTGAAGCAGGAGAATCGTTTGAACCTGGGAGGTGGATGTTGCAGTGAGCCAAGATCGTGCCACTGCACTTCAGCCTGGTGACAGAGTGAGACTCTATCTAAAAATAAAATGAAAGTCAGTTGGGTGTGGTGGTGTGCATCTGTAATCCCAGCTACTCAGGAGGCTAAAGCAGGAGAATCGCTTGAACCCAGGAGATGGATGTTGCAGTGAGCCAAGATTGTGCCACTGCACTTCAGCCTGGGCAACAGAGTGAGACCCTATCTCAAAAAAAATAAAATAGAATAAGATACAGATACAGATGAGTTTGATCAAATACTTCTCTTGTTGAGTAAGAAGATGATCCCTAGAAGTATGGTCCAGAGGCAAATAATCTTTCATGTCCAGCTTGGAATAGGATATTCTAATACTGACATTCAGCTTTTCTGCCATTGATGTAAAGAAGGCAGTATTATTTATTACTTTCTCCTACAAGGGGCATTTGGAAATGAATTAGAAGATTTTTTAATGTCACAATGGCTAGATAGTACTATCAGCATTTAGTGTCCTGGACAATAGTGCCCATGAGACACACTGGATTAAAGAGTTTTGACTGTATGAGTTTGAAGGAGATATCAAAGTTGGGATTAGGCATATGTAGAGCCTGAAAACAAACTGGATACATAGCAATTGTCTAGTAGACTTCTGAGAAAGGTTTATTATAATAGATGGGGCAAAACTGTCTTTATAGGTGAATAAATCTGATGACACAGCAGAACATCTTCTGGAGTTGGGCTGGTTTACTATGAACAACCTCCTCCCCAATGCTGTCTATAAGGCAAGTCTTTTTTCCCCATTCCTAGTCCATTTGCATATTTTTAGCACAGGGCATTTATAACGGCCGTTCAATATAAATCCACTATGGAAAACAATGTGGTGATCTGAGAGGGTGAAAGCTTGCCCAGCTTAGCAGTACCATTGCTTCTCCTCTCATTCTGCAGAGGATTTGGGGGTTGCTTTATGGCAGGAAGGACATTGGGTTGGGCTGTTGTTTACTCTCTATCCTACAGGTAGTACTGCGGCCCCAGAGCTCCTGCCAGTCTGGGCGACAGCTAGCTCTCCGCCTCTTCAGCAAAGTTCGGCCCCCTGTTGGGGGTATCTCTGTTAAGGAGCATTTTGAGGTTAGTAAGCAGTCCCTTGGGGACCTGGGAACAAAGGACATTCAAAAGCCAGCTGTGTGTTACACGATATTAGGAGTAGGTAAACTGATCATGGTGTCTGAGCTTAATTACTTCTTGAATCTTTCTCCTTTTTAGGTAAATGTGGTGCCTCTCACCATCCAGCTGACACACCAGTTCTTCCATAGAATGATGGGCTTTTTCTTTCCTGGCCGAAGTGTGGAAGATGATGAAGTTGGTGATGAAGAGGATAAGTCCAAACTGGTGACTACTGGTGAGAACTTTTATGGTGGAGCCCCAAAAGAATAGGGTAGCAGCCCCAAAGACAGCTGAGACTTCAGAATGAGGATGGATGACAGCTGGTGCACTTGCTTTTTCATAGGAATACCAGTGGTGAAGCCTCGGCAGCTGATTGCAACAGATGATGCAGTACCACTGGGCCCTGGGAAGGGTGTGGCACAGGGTTTGACTCGGAGTTCTGGGGTCAGAAGGTCATTTCGCAAATCTCCAGAGGTACCAAACATGCCCCTGATGATAGAAAAATGGGAGAGTCCTGAGGTCCTGTTTGGTGTGATTTGGGATTTCTTCGGTTTCCTCTGAGTCCATTCTAGGGATAAAAGAAGAGGGAGATGTTTGGGGTCCTGAGTTTCTTCTGATGGATTCAGGGCTCATACTCCTTGCCTGCCTTTCTTAGCACCCTGTGGATGACATTGACAAGATGAAAGAGCGAGCTGCCATGAACAACTCCTTCATCTACATAAAGATTCCACAGGTTCCACTGTGTGTCAGCTACAAGGTCTGCACCTTTCAAGTACTTTGTAGAACAGGGTGGGCAGGGAACCAGATAAGATCAGAGATTCTAGACAGGGAGACAGCTAGGTTGTTTGTGACGCTGAGCTGTGGGTGATATATCTGCTGTTCCCTCTGCTACCCTCAAGAGTCAGCACCATTACGAGACTGAGATTAAGGGGAAACCAGTATATATAGGTTACTATTGTAGGCCTTGTGCTCAAGTGACTGGCTTGGACTCAAAATGGCAGCTGATGTATTTCCCACCCCTCTTTTTTTCTTTCCCCTCCCCCTCCTCTTACAGGGTGAGAAGAACAGTGTGGACTGGGGTGACCTTAACCTGGTGCTGCCCTGTCTGGAGTACCACAACAACACATGGACATGGCTAGACTTTGCCATGGCTGTCAAAAGGGACAGCCGCAAAGCCCTGGTTGCCCAGGTATCCCGCCAGGGCTCATGGCTGTTTGGTTAACGGGGCTGGCAGGCAGATCCTCTTTTGGGGAGCCTTTCGTTTTAGAATCCATGAATAAATATCCTTGGGAAAGGGCAGGTGCATGTGGTGAGTGACTTCTATGCCTGCCCTCTCCATGACCTCACTCAGATTATTAAATTCAATGTTTATTGAGTGTTTCATATATCACCATTGATTTTAGGGAACTGAGAGCTAACACAACCTAAAGTTTAGAAGGAGTTATCATTAGACTGTAAGCTTCTTGAAAGCAGAGACCATTGTATGTGAATTGCCCCATTGTGCCTTGGATGTGTTTAATAAATCTTTATTGTCTTGGTTCATTTTGATTTATTCTGCCTGCCCACTAATATTTACCTTTTCCTTTACTCCTCTCCAATCTGCCAGGTGATCAAAGAGAAGCTAAGACTGAAGCCTGCAACAGGCTCTGAGGTCCGGGGAAAGCTAGAAACTAAATCGGATCTGAACATGCAACAGCAGGAAGAGGAGGAGAAAGCCCGGCTCCTCATTGGTTTAAGTGTGGGCGACAAGAACCCTGGCAAGAAGTCCATCTTTGGCAGGCGCAAATGATTTGGCGATTCGAGTGGCTACAGTACAGGATCTGACTCTGGCTCAGGCTCCAGGGACTTGTGGGTGGGAGGGGCTTCCCTTTATCCACCAGGATTTGTGGGTGTCAGAGCCCCTAGGCATTGCTGTTCACCACCTGCCCTGTTCACTGCAGGGCATGGTGGACAGTAATGCTGAGTTCCATTTCACGCTGATCAGGTTCAGGGCCAGAGAGACAACAAGAGAGCAAGACCCAGGGAACGGGCCCAGGGCAGGACCCTATTCCTCGGGGTCAAGTGAAAGGGTAGGGGGATAGTCCTGATCAAGTGTGATAAATTTTTATAAACATATATAAATATATATATATTATATATATTTCTAAGTGTAACTGTCCTCCCTCTGTGCCAGGAAACGGGAGGGGGCTGATCCTCTGATCCTCACTCCACTGCCATGTATGAAAGAGGTATTGGTGTTCTGAGCGGCGATCAACCCCTCCCCAGTCTCTGTGCTAAGTTCACTTGGGAGGATGGCAGTAGGAGCCAGGGCTGGCCATGGGTCCCCTACCCTTCCCCCTAGGATATGCCCTGGAAAATGGCAAAATGATTTAAAGAGAAAAAAAAAGATATTTTAAATTTGATGCTCATTTTTTGTGTGTGTGTGGAGTGCCTGCATTCAATCTGTATCCCTTCCTCATCAACCCAAGACATCCTGCAGCTGCCACTCTGAGGGTGGCCCCTTCTTCTCTGCCCTGAAGCTGTATTACAGAAATTTCTAGTCCTAGTGTGACTCTGGCCCCATGCTGATGGGTTTCTGCACACTGGAAGAGGCGGGGCTCGTGCCATGCAGCATCAGGGAGAGGAATTGCTTATGTAACTGGGACAGCAGATTTAGCAGAGAGAGGAGGCAGAGGCTGGGGATGGGAGCAGTAAGCTGTCGGCAGGGGCAAAACACCCGGGTGGCTGTTCCTCACAAGGTAGGCTGTGGGGCTCTGACAGCCTACTGAGGGGAGGAGAGGGAGACATGGGCTTGAGGCCTGGGGGGCTTGAGGCCTGGGAAGTTCCTGGTTAGGAGCATGGCAGTGATTACCCAATGTGGGGGTGGGGCAGGGAGGCTGTACTATGAAAGCATCACAGCCCAATACTGAGGTGCAGGCTGTATTATTAATGTATCATGGTGAAAATGTCCAACAATTATTTTCCTAGAGGATTTGAATTGTGTCCAGGAAATCCAGGGCTTAGCACAAAGCAAGGGTAACGGGAATTTTGCCTCATGCTCAAAAATGTACCTCTAAGGGTTGAGACTTAAGGGGAGGGAGTGCCTAGTAAGATGGGTGGAACCTGCTATGCCTCAGGAGCAGAAAGTTTAGAGTGGCTCCCTTGGTTCTCAGCAGGGTGGCAACATCCGGGGCCCCTGGGCCCGAGGCTGGAAGAGCCTCTGGTCAGATGTGGGAACCATCAGGTCAGATCTGGAAGAACTCTGGGAACTACGGGGGCATCACTATCTGCACCGGGAGTCCCTAAAGCCAGCCCCACTACTGAAGTCTCTGCCAGAGTGGCCAGTGCCTCAGTTCATCAACCTCTTTCTACCAGAGTTTCCCATTAGGCCCATTAGGGGGCAGCAGCAGCTGAAGGTAAGTCAGTGGAATCCCTGAGTCGGGTCTCAGTCTTTGGGAGAAGTTGGAAATGACCAGTCTCAACTGGCCTGTTTTCCATTTCTCTGTACAGATTTTAGGCCTTGTGGCTAAAGGCTCCTTTGGAACTGTCCTCAAGGTGCTAGATTGCACCCAGAAAGCTATATTTGCAGTGAAGGTAGGGGCTTAGGTACCACATTATTCTCTAGTCTCTGTTTCCAGTCTTGATTCCAGAGAGGTTGGGAGGAGTAAACAATTCAATAGCACTATCCTCTATGAGTCATCACTACTCTCCTTTTATAGGTGGTGCCCAAGGTAAAGGTCCTACAGAGGGACACTGTGAGGCAGTGCAAAGAGGAGGTTAGCATCCAGGTATGCACAGAGTCCTGGAAAGGATTGTGGGAAGAGCTGGGCCACAGGTAGGGAAAGTACCTTTCTTGACCACCACCTTTTCCTGGTTCTGCCTCCTCCATCTGCTTCAGCCTAGTTTGACACTAAAGTAGGTCCTGGGAAAAGTATCTATCAGCTCTCAACACAGTTTTCTCATGTCCTACCAGGGAAATCTCTTAAGCATGTCCCAGTGTATTCCTTAGTATTTGCTGGTTCTAGGATTACCAGATAGTTCCAATTATTGAGTTCCTCTGAACTGAGAGATGAGGCAGCAGTTCCCCATCTGCGCATCTGAGTAAAACCTGAGTTCTCGGCTGCCTTTATTCTCAATGACCATGTTCCTCCCTAACTTCCTGTTTGCTTTGTCCCTAGCGACAGATCAACCATCCCTTTGTACACAGCTTGGGGGACAGCTGGCAGGGAAAACGGCACCTTTTCATTAGTGAGTGACTGGACTCTCTCCTCATCCCCCAGGGTCCTTGTGCTATATCCCCACCTGAGATTATCTCTTTGGCTTGTTCTGCCTTTGCTCTGTCCCCCTTCTCATGGCACCTCTCCGTCCCAAAGGGAGGGGGAACAGCAAGTGGTATCATTTTGGGCAGGAGGCCTACAATGCCTTGAGCCCAGGCATTGCAGCTCCCAAACATTGCCTAGACTTCTGGCAATGTATGTAGCTTCACACTGGCTTTGCAGTGTGTAGCTACTGCAGCACAGATCTGTACTCCCTTTGGTCGGCTGTTGGCTGCTTTCCTGAGGCTTCCATCCGTCTCTTTGCTGCCGAGTTGGTCCTGGTACTGTGTAAGTGAAACAGTGGTAAAGGAAATGGGGAGGGAAGATTTAAGTTGGGAAGGAGAGTAAAGAATTAATATAAATAATGGAGGTCAAAGAATAGGAGAGGGATGGGATGAGGGCTACTAGGGAAACTGGAAAGGACAGAAAAGCTGCAGCACGCCCCATACTTGTTATCCACAGGTTATCTCCATGACTTGGGTATCATGCATCGAGATGTGAAGGTAGAGTTAAGTGCTTTTTTCCCTTTGTCTGAGAAAGAGTCTCAATAAGAAGTCCCAACAAGTCCAAGAAGTTAGGGAGCAGAGAACTGTAGACATTGGGGCCCCCATGGGTGCCAAGGATTTGGGCAAGGGCTCTCTGAGTATAGATTTGAGTGCTGAGTAGGGCATAACCTTCAGCTGGGGTGTATACATGATGAAAGAGAGTTGAAAGGAAGAGGAAGAATTACTTCTCACCTGTGATCTTTCAGATGGAGAATATTCTTCTAGATGAACGAGGTAAGTATTTTTCCTTCCCTAGCCCCAGGATGAGAGGTACTTTGGGAATAAATCATGGCTGACGAGGGGTGGAACAGTGGTGCGGTTGCCTTACCTTCTTTATAGGCCATCTGAAACTGACAGACTTTGGTCTGTCCCGCCACCTGCCCCAGGGAGCTCGAGCCTACACTATCTGTGGCACTCTTCAGTACATGGGTGAGAGAGGTTAAAGCTGATGGGTAAGCATTGGGCAGGAGGATAGCTAAAGGATGTCAGTGATGAGTGTCTTTGAAATCTGTAGCCCCAGAGGTCCTAAGTGGAGGACCTTACAACCATGCCGCTGATTGGTGGTCCCTGGGTGTCTTGCTTTTCTCTCTGGCAACGGGAAAGGTGAGAGAATACTAGTAGTTTTGGGCAGAGAAGAGCTTTGCCTGTGGGGGGAAGAAGGAAGACCTTAGGAAATCTTGTCTTATTCCTACTAAGGAAGGAACCCCTACCCCCATCCCCACTCCCTACCTCTTAACTCAGTTTCCAGTGGCTGCAGAGAGAGATCATGTGGCCATGTTGGCAAGTGTGACCCACAGTGACTCTGAGATCCCAGCTTCTCTTAACCAGGGCCTCTCACTCCTGCTCCATGAGGTAAGGATGAGCGCTGCTTTCCTTCTTGGCTACCAAACCATTCATGCTCTCCTGCCTTCATTAAAGTGATGTTTCCTCATTCCTCTCATTAATTTTTTTTGGGGGGGGCTCCAACTTTTACTTAACTACCTAACTACTTGCCATCTAAGCTGTACTGAGTCTCATTCCTAAGTTCCTGGTCCCCCAAATCTCCTCCCCATCTAGAACAGAGAAGTCCCTTCTGAGAGAGTGGAGCACTGTACACTCATCTGAAAACTCACAAGTACAGCTCCTTATTCCCACCTTTGCCCCAAATTAGCCTCTATTTCTCCCTCTTTTACAAATCATCTACTCTTCAGGGTTCTTATTCCTACCCTCCACAGCTCCACGAACTTCTTTCTTCTTTTCCATCCTTTCTGTTCAGGCCTTTCCTGTCCTAGTCATCATCCTTCATGCTCTATTTTCCTTCAGCTCTTATGCCAGAACCCCCTCCATCGTCTACGTTATCTGCATCACTTCCAGGTCCACCCTTTCTTTCGGGGTGTGGCCTTTGACCCAGAGCTCCTACAGAAGCAGCCAGTGAACTTTGTCACGGAGACACAAGCTACGCAGCCCAGTTCAGCAGAGACCATGCCCTTCGACGACTTTGACTGTGATCTGGAGTCCTTCCTGCTCTACCCTATCCCTGCTTGAGCCTCTCTACTATAAATTGGGGCCTGGTTGGGAGCCTGAAGATCTCCATCACTGCCCACTCAGTATGACCACCTTGATAATCCAGTTTATTTTTATTTTGTAGCCTCACCGTTCTGTTCTCCTAGGCTTTAGACCAGAGTTCCAACCTTGGACATTCTGCTACTGGCAGCCACAGCTGGCCCTATTCCTTCCCTATCATACAACCTACCTCTCAATTCAACATCTCAGATCAGGGTGGTGACCTTTTCCTTTTCTTTACTTCTCCAGTGCTCTTACCCTCAGGCTCTCAGCCAGGGCTGCTTCCACTTGTTTCCTTTCTTGAGCAATAATAATACTTCATGGGTTCCCAGGGTGCTATTGATGTGTTTAATAGGCTTGTCAGAAGCAATATGAATTTTTATTTTTATTTTTATTTTTATTTTTTTTGAGACAGAGTCTCACTCTGTTGCCCAGGCTGGAGTGCAGTGGCACAATCTCAGCTCACTGCAACCTCCGCCTCCCGGGTTCAAGTGATTTTCATGCCTCAGTCTCCTGAGTAGCTGGGATTACAGGTGCACACCATTATGCCCAGCTAATTTTTGTATTTTTTAGTAGAGACAGGGCTTCACCATGTTGGCCAGCCTGGTCTCAAACTCCTGACCTCAAGTGATCGGCCTGCCTCGGCCTCCCAAAGTGCTGGAATTATAGGTGTGAGCCACTGCACCAGGCCCCCCGACTTTTTTTTTTTTTTTTGAGATAGGGTCTCACTCTTGTCACCCAGGTTGGAGTGCAGTGGCACGATCTCAGCTCACTGCAACCTTCACAGGCATGAGCCTCCACACCCAGCCTGTGAATTTTTCAAAAGTCTTAAAAGCTGGCATTTCAACCCCTACATAATACAGCTAAAAAATATAGTCTGGGAGCTTGAGGCCAGTCTGCAATAAATCTAATTTTTAAAAATTGAAAAGTGAATAAAATAATCTAGTGAGGAAGAAAATAGAAACTGAAACATGGGTAGGTTAAATGTCTTCTCTAGGTCTCTAATTGGAACAGTTATCCAAAATAAAACTTCTTTGAAAAGCATAGGATTATTAAACGGATAATTTATCCTAGTCAGCCCATGATTCAGTTTCTGATGGGCAAACCAAGAGATTAAGAGGCATGCATCAACCTTAAGATATAAAGTTATTTGGGAGGCCAAGGTGGGCAGATCAGTTGAGGTCAAGAGTTTGAGACCAGTGTGGCCAACATGGTGAAACCTTGTCTCTACTAAAAAATACAAAAATTAGGCCGGGCGCGGTGGCTCAAGCCTGTAATCCCAGCACTTTGGGAGGCCGAGGCGGGCGGATCACAAGGTCAAGAGATCGAGACCACAGTGAAACCCCGTCTCTACTAAAAATACAAAAAAAAAAAATTAGCCGGGCGCGGTGGCGGGCGCCTGTAGTCCCAGCTACTCAGGAGGCTAAGGCAGGAGAATGGTGGGAACCCGGGAGGCGGAGCTTGCAGTGAGCTGAGATCGCGCCACTGCACTCCAGCCTGGGCAACAGCGTGTGACTCCGTCTCAAAAAAAAAAAAAAAAAAAATACAAAAATTAGCTGGGCGTGGTGCTGCACATCTGTAGTCCCAGCTACTTGGAAGGCTGAGGCAGGAGAATTGCTTGAACCCTGGAGACCAAGGTTGCAGTGAGCTGAGATTGTGCCATTGCACTCCTGGGCGACAGAGGTAGACTCTGTCTCAAAAGAAAAAGAAAAGATTTAAGGTTAGAGACATATCTCAATAACCTTTTCCTTTAGTAAGGAAAATCATCTGGACCTTAATATACAGTTTGGGCCTTTATGACTTCTTTTCATTTTTCTTTATTCACAATTTTCATTTTTGTCCTGAGACTTGAGGGTAAGTAAGTTTTAATCCAGACCATATTATTCAGTTATATCTAATCTCTCTAGACAAAAGACAGTCTGGAGAGTACTCTGTAGTTCTGTTTATTAATTCTGTCTCTAGATTAAACCAGATTTCCCTATGCATAGCTGGCATTTTATTGGCCTCTGCAGAATTGCTTTTTCTGGATTGGACTTTGGTAATCCATATGAAAATCTCTATGAAATTTAATTGCTGGCCAGGTGTGGTGGCTCACACCTGTAATCCCAGCACTTTGGGAGGCCGAGGTAGGCGGATCACCTGAGGTCAGGAGTTCGAGACCAGCCTGGGCAACATGGTGAAACCCTGTCTCTACCAAAAAAATACAAAAATTAGCCGGTCATGGTGGCGCACATGGTAGTCCCAGCTACTCAGGAGGCTGAGGGGGAAGAACTGCTTGAACCCAGGAGGTGGAGGTTGCAATGAGTAAAGATCGTGCCACTGCATCTAGCCTGAGCAACAGAGTGAGATCCTGTCTCAGGAAAAAAAATAAATTTAATTGCTGTGGATACTGTAAAGGGTGTTTATCATAACAGTTCATAATGTTCTATTTAAGAATGCATGGGAGAAATTTTCTCTGGACCCAGTTTTCCTAATTGCTGTTTGGTTTTTACCTTAAGGACACTAAATATTCAACTGATTGTATTTTTCTGTTTATACTGATAGTAGACCATTTAGAGCCCAATTTGTGGCCTACCTTCAGCAAGTGTTTATGTATTTTGTATGCTAGTCATGTTCTTGGTTCTGTCCTCCTTTTCTACTTTTCTTTTCCTTATTCTCATTTTTCTAAGTTTTAATCCTTTTATATTACTATAATATCTACATCTTTGTAAGCCTTCTTGTAATAAGGTTGGGATATAAATAAATAAATAAGACAATGTATCCTTTATCCTTTTATCTCATTTGTTTCTCTTTAGACACTTTTATTACTTTTTTAAAGTTGTGATGACCAGAACTACACACTGGATAAAAACTGAATACTAAAAATAGGAATTAATGGTTTCCAAAATAGTTGTTAAGAGCATTCGATTGGAATTTGGGAGATCTGATGCCTGGATCCACCAATAACTATCCCATCGTCTTTTTTTTTTTTTTTTTTTGGTGGGGATGGAGTCTTGCTCTGTTGCCCAGGTTGGAGTGCAGTGGCGCGATCTCGGCTCACTGTAGCCTCTGCCTCCTGGGTTCCAACAATTCTCCTGCCCCAGCCTCCTGGTAGCTGGGATTACAGGTGCATGCCATCACACCCGGCTAATTTTTGTGTTCTGAGACGGGGTTTCGCCATGTTGGCGAGGCTGGTGTGGAACTCCTGACCTCAGATGATCCACCCACCTTGGCCTCCCAAAGTGCTGGGATTACAGGCGTGAGCCACGACGCCCAGGCTCTCATCGTCTTAATAAGTCATTTTAACCTCTCTGGATCTTAGTTTCCTGGTATGTAAAATAACCACTGGTTCTTAATTGTGGGGTATGGGTTCAGATTTCTGTGATGCTGAAATTTAAATAAGATGATATAAATAAATGATATGAATAAATTATTCATATCATTTCTTTTCTTTTCTTTCCCCTTCCCCTTTCCTTTTCCTTTTCTTTAAGAGATGGAATTTCGCCATGTAGCCCAGGCTGGTCTTGAACTCCTGGGCTCTAGTGATCCGCCTGCCTTGGCCTCTCAAAGTGCTAGGATTATAGGCATGAGCCATTGTGCCTGGCCTGTGATGCCTTTTTTTTTTTTTTTTTTTTTTGAGATTGAGTTTTGCTCTTGTCACCCAGACTGGAGTGCAATGCTGCAATCTCAGCACACTGTAACTTCCACCTCCCGGGCTCAAGTGATTCTTCTGTCTCAGCCTCCCAAGTAGCTGGGATTATAGGCGCCCGCCACCACGCCCAGCTAATTTTTGTATTTTTAGTAGAGATGGGGTGTCACCATGTTGACTAGGCTGGTCTCAAACTCCTGACCTCAGGTGATCCACCCGTCTTGGCCTCCCAAAGTGCTGGGATTACAGGCGTGAGCCACTGCTCGCAGCCCTGTGATGCTTTTTCAAAGGACAGATGCAGAGGATTTTATAATACTGTGTTAATTAATATTCAGGTCACCTAACATATGGCTTTTGTGGTTACAGCAGCACAATTGGTTAAGGTCCTTAAGAAATGGTTAACATAATGTCACTAGGGTTTAAGGTCCTTAAGAAATGGTTAACATAATGTCACTAGGGTTTAAGGTCCTTAAGAAATGGTTAACATAATGTCACTAGGGTTTAAGGTCCTTAAGAAATGGTTAACATAATGTCACTAGGGTCTCTTTCCTAGGTCATATTAGTTTAGAGACCATAATCACATGAATGTAGTTTGAATTATTTCTTACCAAATGGGAACATTTTCAACATACTCTCTTCAGTAGTCTATTACAGCAGTGATTCTCAGGATGCAGTGGAGGGGGTGACAGAAAAATCAAGGTTTTGGCTGGGTATTGTGGCTCACACCTGTAATCCCAGCACTTTGGGAGGTCGAGGTGGGAGGATCACTTCAGGACTTCCAGGACAGCTTGGGCAACACAGTGAGACCTCGTCTGTATAAAAATATAAAAAAAAATAACCAGGTGTCATGATGGTCCTGTAGTACCCAGCTACTCAGGAGGCTGAGATGGGAGGATTGCTCGAGCTCAGAAGCTCCAGGTTATGATCATAACCTGAAGCTATGATTTGGCCACTGCACTGCAGTCTGGGTGACAGAGTGAGAAAGAAAAAGAAAAAAAAGAAGAGGGCCAGGCGCAGTGGCTCACCCCTGTAATCCCAGCACTTTGGGAGGCTGAGGCAGGTGGATCACGAGGTCAAGAGATTGAGACCACCCTGGCCAGTATGGTAAAACCCCGTCCCTACTAAAAATACAAAAAATTGGACCGGGCGCGGTGGCTCAAGCCTGTAATCCCAGCACTTTGGGAGGCCGAGACGGGCGGATCACAAGGTCAGGAGATCGAGACCATCCTGGCTAACACGGTGAAACCCCGTCTCTACTAAAAAAATACAAAAAAAACCTAGCCGGGCGAGGTGGCGGGCGTCTGTAGTCCCAGCTACTCGGGAGGCTGAGGCAGGAGAATGGCGTGAACCCGGGAGGCGGAGCTTGCAGTGAGCTGAGATCCGGCCACTGCACTCCAGTCTGGGCGACAAAGCGAGACTCTGTCTCAACAACAACAACAACAAAAAATTAGCCAGGCGTGGTGGTGGGCACCTGTAGTCCCAGCTACGTGGGAGGCTGAGGCAGGAGAATCACTTGAACCTGGGAGGCAGAGATTGCAGTGAGCCGAGATTGCGCCAGCGCACTCCAGCCTGGCAACAGAGGGAGACTCTGTCTCAAAAAAAAAAAAGAAAAAAGGCCAGGCACAGTGGCCCAGACCTATAATCCTAGCACTTTGGGAAGCCAAGGCGAGTGGATCACGAGGTCAAGAGATCGAGACCATCCTGACCAACATGGAGAAACCCCGTCACTACTAAAAATACAAATTTAACTGGGCGTGATGGCTCATGCCTGTAATCCCAGCTATTCGGGAGGCTGAGGCAGGAGAACTGCTTGAACCTGGGAGGTGAAGGTTGCAGTGAGCCAAGATTGCACCATTGTACTCCAGCCTGGGCAACAAGAGTGAAACTCCTTCTTAAAAAAGAACGAAAAGGTTCAGAAAGTATAATTTTATAATTTGAAAAAGCACTAACTCTTTCATCCAGTTCTGATGTGATTATCTCTGGAAGGAATTCTCTCCTCCTCTTCCCTCCACCTCCATTCAGAGTCACTGACTTATACCTTTTACTTATTCACATGAAATTGACTTAATTTTAATATATACACCTATATACCCACAAAAATTAAAAATTAAAATTAAAAAAAAAATTCCCAGCCTGGCGCAGTGGCTCACGTCTGTAAATCCTAGCACTTTGGTAGGCCAAGGCGGGTGGATCACGAGGTCAACAAATCAAGACCAGCCTGCCAACACAATGAATCGCTTGAACCTGGGAGGCAGAGGCTGCGGTGAGCCGAGACCACCCCATTGCACTCCAGCAGCCTGGGTGATAGTGAGACCCCCTCTCAAAAAAAAAATAATTCCCTTAGGCCTGGTGCAGTGGCTCATGCGTGTAATCCTAGCACTTTGGGAGGCTAAGGTGGGTGGATCACTTGAGGCCAAGAGTTCGAGACCAGCCTGGCCAACATGGTGAAACCCTGCCTCTATTACAAATACAAAAATTAGGCCAGGCGCGGTGGTTTACGCCTGTAATCCCAGCACTTTGGGAGGCCGAAATGGGCGGATCACAAGGTCAGGAGATCGAGACCATCCTGGCTAACATGATGAAACCCCGTCTCTACTAAAAACTACAGAAAAATTAGCGAGGCGTGGTGGCAGGCGCCTGTAGTCCCAGCTTCTTGGGAGGCTGAGGCAGGAGAATGGTGTGAACCCGGGAGGTGGAGCTTGCAGTGAGCCGAGATGGCGCCACTGCACTCCAGCCTGGGCGATAAAGCAAGACTCTGTCTCAAGAAAAAAAAAACACACGCACACAAAAATTAGCTGGGCATGGTGGTGTGTGCCTGTAATCCCAGCACTCAGAAGGCTAAGGCTCAAGAGTAGCTTGGGTCCAGGAGGCAGAGGTTGAAGTGAGCCAAGATCGTGCCACTGCACTCCAGCCTGAGTGACAGAGTGAGACCGTCTCAAAAAAAAAAAATTTTTTTTTCATTTTTTTAAGTGTACAATCTGAAATGATCTTTTAAATTTATATGCTCTGATTTTTTTTTTTTTTTAATCTAAACGAAACCAGGACCAGGTGCAGTGGCTCATGCCTATAATCACACCACTTTGGGAGGCTGAGGAGGGTTACTTGAGCCCAGGAGGTCGAGGCTACAGTGATCAGCTACCTATAATCAGCTTTGGGCAGCGGCAGTATCATAGCCAATAAGGTTTATCTGAGGCACAATTATTACTGATTATTGCTAATTGAAACAGTGAGTTATGATCATGCCACGGTACTCCACAGAGACCTTGCTTCAAAAAAAAGAGGTCAGGCATGGTGGCCCATGCCTTTAATCCCAGCACTTTGGGAGGCTGAGGCAGGTGGATTACTTGAGGTCAGGAGTTCAAGACCAGCCTGGCCAACGTGGTAAAACCCTGTTTCTACTAAAGAAATACAAAAGCCAGGTGTGGTGGCACGTGCATTTAATCCCAGCCTGGGTGACAGAGCGAGGCGAGACTGTCTCAAAAAAAAGAAATCCGATAGCCTTCACTTGTAATAATGGATATTTAATTCTATATTTCATATTATCTTTTGTAAGAATTTAAGATTAGTCAACACCAATCCTATACTCTTCTAGAAAAGTATCTTTGTAGGCCGGGTGCGGTGGCTCAAGTCTGTAATCCCAGCACTCTGGGAGGCTGAGACGGGCGGATCACGAGGTCAGGAGATCGAGACCATCCTGGCTAACATGGTGAAACCCTGTCTCTACTAAAAAATACAAAAAAAAAAAAAAAAAAAAAAACTAGCCGGGTTAGGTGGCGGGCGCCTGTAGTCCCAGCTACTTGGGAGGCTGAGGCAGGAGAATGGCCTGAACCCGGGAGGTGGAGCTTGCAGTGAGCCGAGATCCGGCTACTACACTCCAGCCTGGGCGACACTCCATCTCAAAAAAAAAAAAAAAGTAAAGTATCTTTGTAGCTCTACTCATTATTTCTTACCTCTAACCTAAGTTACTTTATCACATATTAATCTGTTCATTTGTGCATTTGCTCATTGATGTAATAAATTAGTAATCTCAATTTGCTGGTTATTTGTTTGATAGAGTCTTCAATGTAGAAATCTTGTCAAAACTTTTTTAAAAAAATTAAATAGGCCAGGTCAGTGTGGCTCACGTCTGTAATCCCAGCACTTTCAGAGGCCAAGGCAAGCAGGCAGCTTGAACTCAGGAGTTGAAGACCAGCCTGGGCAACATGGTGAAACCCTGTCTCTACCAAGAACAAAAAATTAGCTGGGCATGGTAGTGTGCACCTATGGTCTCAGCTACTCAAGAGGCTGAGGTGGGAGGATCGCTTAAGCCTGGGAGGCAGAGGTTTCAGTGAACCAAGATTAGCCAAACCACTGTGCCCAGCCCACCTAAGTAATTTTTAATTTGCTAGTATCCACATTCAAAAAGTAAAATGAGGGACCAGGTAGAGTGGCTCATGCCTGTAATCCCAGAACTTTGGGAGGCTGAGGCGGGTGGATCTCCTGAGCTCAGGAATTCAAGACTAGCTTGGCTAACATGGTGAAACCCCGTCTCTACTAAAAATACAAAAATCAGCCAGGCATGGTGGCACACGCCTGTAATCCCAACTCCTTGGGAGGCTGAGGCAAGAGGATCACTTGAGGCCGGGCGCGGTGGCTCAAGCCTGTAATCCCAGCACTTTGGGAGGCCGAGACGGGCGGATCACGAGGTCAGGAGATCGAGACCATCCTGGCTAACACGGTGAAGCCCCCGTCTCTACTAAAAAATACAAAAAAAAAAAAAAACTAGCCGGCGAGGTGGCGGGCGCCTGTAGTCCCAGCTACACGGGAGGCTGAGGCAGGAGAATGGCGTGAACCCGGGAGGTGGAACTTGCAGCGAGCTGAGATCCAGCCACTGCACTCCAGCCTGGGCCACAGAGCAAGACTCCATCTCAAAAAAAAAAAAAAAAAAAAAAAGATCGCTTGAGCCTAGGAGGCGGAGGTTGCAGGTTGCAGGGAGGTGAGATCATGCCACTGCACTCCAGCCTGGGCAACTGCGCCAGACCATGTTTCAAAAAAATTAGATTAAAAAAAAAAGTTTAAAAAGGCTGGGTGGGGTGGTTCATGACTGTACTCCCAAACACTTTCGGAGGCTGAGATGGGAGGATCACTGGAGCCTAGGAATTCAATACCAGCCTGGGCAATATGGCAAGAGATTGTCTTTATAAAAAATTAGCCAGGTGTGGTGGCACATATCCGTAGTCGCAGCTACTCAGGAGGCTGAGGCAGGAGGATTGCTTGAGCCTAGGAGTTCAAGGCTGCAGTGAGCCATGATAGCACCACTGCACTCCTGCCTGGGTGATAAAGCAAGACCCTGTCTCAAAAAAAAAAAAAAAAAAAAAAAAAAAAATTAATGTATTTTATTTAACCCAATATTCCTAAAATATTTCAACATATAAACAGTATTTAAAAAATACATTCCTTTTTTTTTTTTTTTTTTTGACAGTGTCTTGCTTTGTCGCCCAGGCTGGAGTGCAGTGGGATGATCATAGCTCATAGCAGCCTTGAACTAGGTTCAAGCGATCCTCCCAAGCTGGGATTATAGGTGTGTGCCACCACCCCTGGTTTACAAAAAATATTTTTTTTTGAGATGGAGTGTAGCTCTGTCACCCAGGATGGAGTGTAGTGGTGCCATCTCAGTTCACTGCAACCTCCGCCTCCCAGGTTCAAGTGATTCTCCCTGCCTCAGCCTCCCGAGTAGCTGGGATTACAGGCGTGTGCCACCACACCAGGCTTATTTTTGTATTTTTCGTAGAAATGGGGTTTCGCTGTGTTGGGCAGGCTGGTCTCCAACTCCTGACCTCAGGTGAACCGCCTGCCTTGGCCTCCCAAAGTGTGGGATTATAGGCGTGAGCCACCGCACCCGGTCTAAATTTTTTTTTTTTTTTTTTGTAGACATAGGTCTCACTATATTGCTTAAGCAGGTCTCGAACTCCTGGGTTTAAAGGATCCCCCTGCCTCTGCCTCCTCCGTGCGGGGATTACAGGCAGGAGCCATGGCACTTGGTGCTATTTTGCATTCTTTTTTTCATACGAAGTGTTTGAAATCCAGTTTGTACAGTGTTTTACATTTATAGCACATTCCCACTGGGACTAGTCACATTTGAGGTGCTCAAAAGCCACTATGGCTAGGGCTAATGTATTGGACAACACAGTGCTAGGGAGCCCGTCCTGAGGACGCTGCAGTTTATAACATCATAGTTCCTACTCTTTGGACTGCTGCTTTCCCCCAATGTATTAAGACTTGCAGAGTGTAAATAGGGCGCCGTGAGTGTGCAAAGGAACACACCTTCGCAAACGGCTCACTCTGAATACTTACTTTTCGGCTGTCCTACCTTCAATAGGCTTCCCGTGCACAAGCAGAAGGCAGGAGCTGGAAGGGCGGGGAGGAAGGGCGGCTCTGCCATTTAACTATCTGTGCGATGCTGAGCAAATTACACACGGTCTCACTGACTCAGCTCCTTCCTGTTTCAAATGGGTATGATAGTATTTCTCACTACGTAGGTCCCTATGCGGATTAAATGAGCTACTACACGCCATTCGGCACAGCGCCAGGCACACACTCAATGTTCAATACATGTAGGCGGTAAGCCCAGTAAACTGGTAGCCGGCCTGAGCAAGTCCCAGGAAAAGCCCAGAAACTCTGGAGACATTACAGCCCAGGTCAAGAACCACGGCCCAGGCCGTCCTGTACGCGGGCCCACCAAGCCTAGGGAAGCAGCTTGTCACCGCTTCGGCTTCTAGACTCCCTGGCCGGCTCTTTCCCGTCAAGGCTGCGGCTGGAGGGGCCTGAGGGAGACCTAGGGAGCGGCTTCCTCTTTCCATCCACGGAGACAACTTGGATGTGAACACCATGAATGTGAGGAGGTCCACTGGAATCAGGAGGGATAGACTCCTGGACTCCCCAGCTACCTGCGGGGTCCTTCCCGGTGTGAGGACACAAGACCTGTCCTGGGCCGGGCCCGCATCCAGCCCTACAGTCGGTGTCTGCGGTGAGGGCTCCGTCAGCGGAAAGCGCGTGACAACCCACGGGCTGGCAGGACCGGGGGCGTGGTCAACGCGGGACCCGCCCCCCGTCCCCGGGCCCCAGCGCCGAGCGGACGCGCCCGCCTGAAGCAGCCAATTGGGAAGCGCAGAGCAGGTTCAAACACAGACGGCGGGTGAACATGGCGTCCTCGACTTGGTTTGAGACGTGATCGGCCTGCCTTCTGGCTGAAGATGTGGCGGGTGAAAAAACTGAGCCTTAGCCTGTCGCCTTCGCCCCAGACGGTGAGCGGGAGAGCTCCGGCGGAGAGAGCTGGGCCGGGCTGCTGGCGCGGGGGCACCGGCCGTGTCGACTGTCCTGGAAAGTTGGGTCGAGCCCGGGGTTGGGTGCTTGTGGAGTCTTTGTTCGCCTTGCCGCTCCTGCGCGACTAGAATGCGAGCCTACTCTTCTAATCGCCTCTTGGGCTTCTTAGGGAGGGAGGAAGGGCGGGCTAGCAGAGCCCAGGCTTCCTCACACTAGCCCTCTTTCTTGATTTCTTTCTCAGGGAAAACCAGCTATGAGAACTCCTCTCCGCGAACTTATCCTGCAGCCCGGTGCCCTCACCAACTCTGGAAAAAGGCCCCCCGCTTGCTCCTCGCTGACCCCATCACTGTGCAAGCTGGGGCTGCAGGTGAGATTCGCCTGGACAGCTTCTCGACTGGGCTGTTTGCCCAGGGTGAGAGCTCAGGGGAACAGAGGGTCAGGGCTAGAATAATTAATAACGATAATGAAGTCTTCTACGTCACTGACATCCATTTACAGCTATTCAGGCCAACAGAGAGGTGCCCTAGGGTGGTTAAAGGAAATCTACTGAGAACCTGAATCTCTGTTTAGCTGTTAGTTTTTATTACCTCCTCCTCCTCCTCCCTTCGACCTTTATCAAACTACTTAGAAATCCTGCCACTCTGATTAGTGCTCTTCCTCCAACATGGGGTCACTTATGGAAAGGTCAGTCAGCTGTAAGATTGAAGCAATATCCATTCACTCTAGGAGGTAGTCAGAACTCTCCTGGGATCAAGTTACACCACTGGAAGGCAGGGTACTTGGATCACCTTAGTTTAAACTAGCCCCTTGCAGAATTGCCCTCACTGATTTGTACTTTTGTTAAACGTCTTGAGAGATGTAGCCATGTAGAAACTGCATTTCAGTTGCTGTCAAAACTTGTCAAGGAAGAAGCTTGACTCCTGTATAAGATTCCTCAAAGAAAGGCTTTGGGACTAACTGCCTGGAAAAATTGTCTTCCTGAAGAAATTGCTATCCTTTTCTTTCTGATAATGAGAACTATGCAGTTTACCATATTTTCCCTCTTGCTCTGCCTTCTAGAAAGCTCAAGGCCAAACTGGGTCATCACATACAGCTACTGTTACTCGCAAAATAGGAAGTTTTGCTTCCTCTTTTTTGACCATGACTTTGTTATTTCATTAATCATATCTATTCATTTTCATGCATATGAATTATTTTTGGAAGGAGATGGGATATCAGTAAAATTGGTTTGAGGAGGAAAGAGTGTATAAAGACAGATGACATCCTGAGTAACAGTAGGATGATAGCAGTCTTTCTTGAAAGAGTTGCAAAATACCTACTGTCCAATAGAACTTTCTGGGATGAGGGAAATATTTGATAATCTGTGCTGTCCAGCATGGTAACTACTAGTCACATGGTTACCGAGCACTTAAAATGTGGCTGAGGTGACTGAAGAATTGAATTTTTTTGTTTTTGAGATGGGAGTCTTGCTCTGTCACCCAGGCTGGAGTGCAGTGGAGTGATCTTGGCTCACTGCAATCTCTGCCTCCAGGGCTCAAGGGATTCTCCTGCCTCAGGCTCCTGAGTAACTGGGATTACAGGTGCATGCCACCACACCCAGGTAATTTTTTGTATTTTTAGTAGAGATAGGGTTTCACAATGTTGGCCACGCTGGTCTCAAACTCCTGACCTCAAGTGGTCTGCCTGCCTCGGCCTTCCAAAGTGCTGGGATTACAGGTGTGAGCCGCTGCGCCTGGCCTGAAGAATTGAATTTTTAATTAAATTAAATTAAAATTTTTTTTTTTTTTTTTGAGATGGAGTTTCGCTCTTGTTGCCCAGGTTGGAGTGCAATGGTGTGATCTCGGCTCACTGCAACCTCTGCCTCCCGGGTTCAAGCAATTCTCCTGTCTCAGCCTCCGGCATGTGCCACCACGCCCAGCTAATTTTTGTATTTTCAGTAAAGATGGGGTTTCTCCACGTTGATCGGGCTGGTCTCGAACTCATGACCTCAGGTGATCTGCCCGCCTTCGCCTCCCAAAGAGCTGGGATTATAGGCGTGAGCCACTGCGCCTGGCCTGAATTTTTAATTTAAATAGCTACGTGTGACAGGTAGCTATCATATTAGACAGTACAGCTTAAGGTGGAAAATAAATAAGTACTAGGTAGAAATTGAGCTCTATAGAGCTTATAGAATTTATTATGATTATTAATTAATTTATTTATTTTGAGATGCAGTTTCGCTCTTGTTCCGTAGGCTAGAGTGCAATGGCATGATCTTGGCTCACTGCATCCTCTGCCTCCTCGGTTCAAGCGATTCTCCTGCCTCAGCCTCCCTAGTAGCTGAGATTACAGGCATGTGCCACCACGCCTGGCTAATTTTCGCATTTTTAGTAGAGATGGGGTTTCGCCATATTGGCCAGGCTGGTCTCGAATTCCTGACCTCAGGTGATCCACCTGCCTCAGCCTCCCAAAGTGTTGGGATTACAGGCGGGAGCCACAGCGCCTGGCCTGAGCTTATAGAATTTAACCATGATTATTTAATCACAATAGCAGAATACTAGATTGAAATTGAATTCTCCTTCCCTCTTAACTACTGGGCGTACTACCTCCAGATGTAGTCAGCTACTCGATGAAAAGGGTTTTTCCCCAACAAAATAGCCATTATTTTTGTTTTGTAAAAAAAATTTTTTTTTGAGAGTCTCACTCTGTCACCCAGGCTGGAGTACACAGTGGCACAATCTTGGCTCACTGCAACCTCTGCCTCCCTGGTTCAAGCAATTTTCCTCCCTCAGCCTCCCAAGTAGCTGGGATTACAGGTGTATGCCACCATGCCTGGCAAATTTTTTTTTTTTTTGAGACAGAGTCTCACTCTGTCACCCAGGCTGGAGTGCAGTGGTGCCATCCAGGCTCACTGCAACCTCTGCCTCCCAGGTTCATGCAATTCTCTTGCCTCAGCCTCCTGAGTAGCTGGGATTACAGGCATGTGTCATTAAGCCCAGGTAATTTTTGTATTTTTAGTAGAGACAGGGTTTCACCAGGTTGGTCAGGCTGGTCTCGAACTCCTGACGTCGTGATCTGCCCACCTCAGCCTCCCAAAGTGCTGGGATTATGGGCATGAGCCACGGTGCCCGGCCTAATTTTTTTTTTTTCTTTTTTTTTTTTTTTTTTGAGAGAGGGTCTCACTCCTTCATCCAGGCCGGAGTGCAGTGGCATGATCTCAACTCACTGCAACCTCCGCCTCCCGGGTTCAAGCAGTTCTCCTGCTTCAGCCTCCCCAGTAGCTGGGATTACAGGCGCATGCCACCATGCCTGGTTAATTTTTTGTATTTTTAGTAGAGGTGAGGTTTCATCATGTTGGCCAGGCTGGTCTCAAACTCTTGACCTCAAGTGATCCGCCCACCGTGGCCTCCTAAAGTGCTGGGATTATAGGTGTGGGCCACTGCTCCTGGCCTGTTTGTAAATTTTTGATTATTAATAGATTTTAATTGTTTGAAGCATTTGAATATATAAATGTATAAGGAAGAAATATTTCTGTTATCTTAGATAACTGTCATATTTGACAATTCTTTCATGCATCTCTTTATGTGTGTCTATTTTGTATATATGCACACACACACACTCATGTTTATATTGTCTTTTTGTTTTTTTGAGAAGGAGTCTCACTGTGTCGCCCAGATTGGAGCGCAGTGGTACGATCCTGGCTCACGACAACCTCTGCTTCCCAGGTTCAAGCGATTCTCCTGCCTCAGCCTCCCGAGTAGCTGGGACTACAGGCGCCCGCCACCATGCCCGGCTGGTTTTTGTATTTTGAGTAGAAATGGGGTTTCACCATATTGGCCCAGCTGGACTCGAACTCCTGACCTTGTGATCCGACCGCCTCATCCTCCCAAAGTGCTGGGATTACAGGTGTGAGCCACTGCGCCCTGTTTTTTTTTTTTTTTTTTTTTGAGACAAGGTCTTGCTTTGTTACCCAGGCGACAGTGCAGTGGTGTGATCTTGACTCACTGCAACCTTGAACTCCTGAGCTCTAGCAATCCTCCCACCTCAGCCTCCTGAATAGCTCGGACTATAGGTGTGAGCCACCATACCTTTTAATAATTTCAAAATTAAAGTAAGATACATGAAATTACAATAAAACATAACAGCATAACAAATTACTATAAAGTACACATCCATGTAACTAATACCCAGGTCAGTAAGTAGGACAGTGCCAGAATATCAGAAGCCCTTTTTAACCTAACTTTGGTTTTGTTTTATCCACTGATATAAATGAGAAATTTCATGTTTGATTATTTTTTGTTTTTTGTTTTTTGTTTTTTGAGACAGGCTCTTGCTCTGTCGCCCAGGCTGGAGTGCAGTGGCGCAATCTTGGCTCACTGCAAGCTCCGCCTCCTGGGTTCACACCAGTCTCCTGTCTCAGCCTTCCAAGTGTCTGGGACTACAGGTGCCCGCCACCACGGCCGGCTAATTTTTTGCATTTTTAGTAGAGACGGGGTTTCATCGTGTTAGCCAGGATGGTCTCGATCTCCTGACCTCATGATCCACCCACCTCGGCCTCCCAAAGTGCTGGGATTACAAGCATAAGCAACTGCGCCTGGCCTGTTTGATTTTTTTTTTTTTTTTTTTTTTTTTTTTTTGAGACGGAGTCTCACGCTGTTGCCCAGGCTGGAGTGCAGTGGCGCGATCTCGGCTCACTGCAAGCTCCGCCTCTCGGGTTCCCGCCATTCTCCTGCCTCAGCCTCCTGAGTAGCTGGGACTACAGGCGCCCGCCACCGCGCCCGGCTAATTTTTTGTATTTTTAGTAGAGACGGGGTTTCACTGTGGTCTCGATCTCCTGACCTTGTGATCCGCCCACCTCGGCCTCCCAAAGTGCTGGGATTACAGGCTTGAGCCACCGCGCCCGGCCGATTATTTTTTTAATAAATAATTGGACTTTCTATCTAAAGCTTCCAAAATAGTTTTATCTTCGTTGTAGCACAGAAATTTTATAATTATGTGTCTAGCTTGTATCTTTTCTAGTCAGTCCTGCTTAGAAACTGGTGGGCCGTTTTAATGTGCAAACTCAGGTCTTTTATTGGGGCAATTTTCTTCTAATATTTGTTAATCAGTGCCTTATGTATATATGTTCTCTTCTGGAATTTCTTTTATTTAACTGTTAGGTTTCCTGGGTTTATCTTCTAATTCTTTTAGCTTTTCCTTCAGATTTACATTTCTTTATATTTTTATCTTTGCTTTAAGATATTTCATCCACTTGTCCAGGCCAGTAATTCTAGTTTCAACTCTGATAATTTACTCTTTCAATTCATTTTACTGACATTTTTTATTTAAAATAATATTTATTATTTCTAAAAAGTCTTTTTTTGTGTATTTATGTTGTAGTTAAAGCTTAAGTACTCATGTTTTTTGTTGTTCAGATTATCATCTGTGTCTTCCGGCAGCTCTGTTTTGTTAGGGTCTACCTTTTCTTTTATTTATTTATTTACTTATTTTTTGAGACAGGTTTTTGCTCTGTCACCAAGGCTGGAGTGCAGTGGCGCAATCTTGGCTCACTGCAACCTCTGTCCCCTGAGCTCAAATGATCCTCCCACCTCAGCCTCCTGAGTAGCTGGGACTACAGGCACGCATCAGCACCACCACACCCAGCTAATGTTTGTATTTTTAGTAGAGATGAGGTTTGAACTCAAGCGATTCACCTACTTGTGGCCTCCCAAATGCTGGGATTACAGGCATGAGCCACTGTACCTGGCCTAAGGTCTGCCTTTACTAACTATCTTAGTGTTTATCCTTTCTCTGGCTATACCAGATCCACTTAAGATCATTCATATTTTCTTTTGTTGTTCATTGAGTCTCAGGTCCAGCAATCGTGCAGTTGGTAGAAGGTGCACTTGTCTTTCTCCCTGTGACCCAGCAGTAGGGAGGTTGTCAGTCCCTTGTCAGGGCATCAGGAGGAAGTCTCTCTGCTCTTTAGTCTCCTGTGCTACAAAGTCTAGGTCTCTTCAAATCCCAAGGGCCAAGTTGGTTCAGCCCCTGTGTTCAGGATGCCCTTAGCTCTGTGGACTATACGACTAGGTCACTGGCACAGGTTAGTGTTGCCCTTTCTCCCTGGACTTCATGGATCTCTGTGGTCCATGTGCTTTCTAACTCTGGTTCCCAAATTCTCATCTGTTTCAAGAGGGAGAAGATCTTTTTTTTTTTTTTTTTTTCTTTTGAGATGGAGTCTCAAAGAAGTCTCTCTTGCCCAAGCTGTAGTGCAATGGTGCAAACTCGGCTCACTGTAACCTCTGCCTCCTGGGTTTAAGCAATTCTCCTGCCTCAGCCTCCCGAGTAGCTGGGATTACAGGCATGCGCCACCACGCCCAGCTAATTTTGTATTTTTAGTAGAGATGGGGGTTTCACCAGGTTGGTCAGTTGGTCTCAAACTCCTGACCTCAGGTGATCTGCCCGCCTTGGCCTCCCAAAGTGCTGGGATTACAGTCGTTAGCTACTGCGCCCAGCCAAGAGGGAGAAGATCTTGTACCAACTCTAGATTCTGACAGAGCTTGAGCCTTCACTCACACCCTATGAACTCCTCCCACCTGTTCATCTACAAGTGCGTTAAGATTTCGGAATGGAAAGGAGTGGGGTCATGTTCAAGTTGCCATCTGCCCATGATACGGATCTATATTCTCAGCCGTTTTTTTTTTTTTGAGACGGAGTTTCGCTCTTGCTGCCCAGGCTGGAGTGCAATGGCACGATCTTGGCTCACTGCAACCTCTACCTCCCGGGTTCAAGCGATTCTCCTGCCTCAGCCTCCTGAGTAGCTGGGATTACAGGTTCCCGCCACCACACCTGGCTAATTCTTGTATTTTTAGTAGAGACAAGGTTTCACCATGTTGGCCAGGCTGGTCTCGAACTCCTAACCTCAGGTGATCCACCCGCCTCGGCCTCCCAAAGTGCTAGGATTACAGGCGTGAGCCACCACGCCCGGCTGTCAGCCTGTTTATAATGTAGGCTGGTTCACTTGGAAGGACCCAAAATGGCTTAGCAGCTTTTCTTTCCCTACTATTGGGTCTCTATATGAGCAACCAAGATTAGCCTAGTTCTTACCTAAGCAGAGGTAGTAAGAATTCTTTTCTTTTTTGAGTTTAGACACTATCTTGCACTCGTAATTGTATGTTGGGAACCGAATTGACCGCCTTAGACAACTACTTTTGTTTCCTTTGGCAGGAAGGCAGCAACAACTCATCTCCAGTGGATTTTGTAAATGCCAAGAGGACAGACTTCCCTTCAGAACATTTCAGTCATTCCTCAAAGTGGCTGGAAGCCTGTCAGCATGAATCAGATGAGCAGCCTCTAGATCCAGTTCCCCAAACTAGCTCTACTCCTAAAACGTCTGAGGAAGCAGTAGACCCACTGGACAACTATGTGGTTAAAACCATCGTCCTTATACCATCTCCACTGGGGCAGCAGCAAGACATGACATTTGAGGCCCATTTAGATACCATGGCAGAGACAAACAGCATATCTTTAAATGAACCTTTGAGAACAGGAGATCTGGTGAGAGAGGAGGTGGCACCCTGCATGGAAGACAAGTTTTCAGAAGTTGTTGCTGCTGTATCTGAGAAAGTTATCTTTCAGGAATCTCCGTCCCATCTCTTAGAGTCTCCACCAAATCCCTCTTCTGAACAACTAAATTGCTCCAAGGAAAGCCTGAGGGACAGTAGGACTGAGGCTGTGCCTGAGGACTTAGTAGTACCTTCTGAAAGTAACGCCTTCTTGCCTTCCTCTTTTCTCTGGCTTTCCCCTTCAACTGCCTTGGCAGCAGATTTCCCTGTCAATCATGTGGACCCAGAGGAGGAAATTGTAGAGCATGGAGCTATGGAGGAAAGAGAAATGAGCTTTCCTACACACCCTAAGGAGTCTGAATCAGAAGATCAAGCACTTGTCTCAAATGTGGAAGATATTCTGTCCACATGCCTGACACCAAATCTAGTAGAAATGGAATCCCAAGCAGCTCCAGGCCCAGCAGTAGAAGATGTTGGTAGGATTCTTGGCTCTGATACAGAGTCTTGGATGTCCCCACTGGCCTGGCTGGAAAAAGGTGTAAATACCTCTGTCATGCTGGAAAATCTCCGCCAAAGCTTATCCATTCCCTCGATGCTTCGGGATGCTGCAGTTGGCACTACCCCTTTCTCTACTTGCTTGGTGGGGACTTGGTTTACTCCCTCAGCACCACAGGAAAAGAGTACAAACACATCCCAGGCAGGCCTGGTTGGCACCAAGGACAGTACTTCTGAGACAGAGCGGCTCCTGTGTGGGTAAGTGCCCCTATGTTCTTGCGCCTCGTGAGTTCCATTATCCTGGACCTTCCCCTCCCATCCCTTCCCCTCCCTTTCTTTTTGTCATGTTCTTCTGTTTCTGCTGCAGCCGGCCTCCAGATCTGACTGCCTTGTCTCGACATGACTTGGAAGATAACCTGCTGAGCTCTCTTGTCATTCTGGAGGTTCTCTCCCGCCAGCTTCGGGACTGGAAGAGCCAGCTGGCTGTCCCTCACCCAGAAACCCAGGACAGTAGCACACAGACTGACACATCTCACAGTGGGGTAAGAAGATTCCTTTCAAAGCTTGAAGGATCCCAGTGGGCTCTCTTCCTTGGAATTTAAGCTGAGAAGCTGCCAGAGGGCAAAGGGGACTCCTATCACAAGCTTATACTTAGAACATTTGTAAAAGCTGAGAATCTGGGCAGGCACGGTGGCTGATGCCTATAATCCCACTGCTTTGGGAGGCCAAGGTGGGAGGACTGCTTGAGGCCAGGCATTTGAAACCAGCTTGGGCAACATAGCAAGATCCCATCCCTACAAAAGATTTTTTAAAAATCAGCTGGATATGGTTTTGCATGCCTCACTACTCAGGAGGCTGAGGCAGGAGGATCATTTGAGCCCAGGAAGTTAAGGCTGCAGTGAGCTATGATCATGCCACTGCCCTTCAGCCTGGGCAAGACAGTGAGACCCTGTCTCTTAAACAAAAAAGCTGAGGATCTGAAAAATCCCCTTAAAGCTATGGGTAGTCACTATACTCCTGGGGTACATCAAAACTTTCCAAAGTAGTGCAAGCAAGGAAAGTTTTAAAGGAATTGGTTTTTAGAACATCATCTTCCACATGTATTCTTTTTCTTCATTTTTTGCATTGGTAGACTATATTTAATATTTTAAGGAAAATTGTGAATAAGCCTAAAACATTTTTAAAAATAATTTTTATTTTTTGTGGTTACAGAGTAGGTAAATATATTCATGGGGTCCATGAGATGTTTTGATACAGGCATGTGATGGGCAATAATCACATCATGGAAAATGTGGTATCTGTATCTGTCCCTTCAAGCATTTATCCTTTGTGTTACAAGCAATCCAATTATACTCTTAGTTGTTTTTTTTTTTTTTGAGACGGAGTCTCACTCTGTCACCCAGGCTGGAGTGCAATGGTGTGGTCTCGGCTCACTGCAGCCTCCTCCTCCTGGGTTCAAGCGATTCTCCTGCCTCAGCCTCCTGAGTAGCTGGGAATACAGGGGCATGCCACCACACCCTGCTAATTTTTGTATTTTTAGTAGAGACAGGTTTTCACTGTGTTGGCCAGGCTGGTCTCGATTTCCTGACCTTGTGATCCACCTGCCTCAGCCTCCCAAAGTGCTGGGATTACAGGCATGAGCAACTGCGCCCAGCCTGTTTTTTTTTTTTTTTTGAGACAGAGTTTTGCCGTTGTTGCCCAGGCTGGAGTGCAGTGGTGCGATCTCGGCTCACTGCAACCTCCGCCTACCAGGTTCAAGTGATTCTCCTGCCTCAGCCTCCTGAGTAGCTGGGAGTACAGGCATGTGCCACCACACCCAGCTAATTTTGTATTTTTAGTAGAGATGGGGTTTCTCCATGTTGGTCAGGCTGGTCTCGAACTCCTGACCTCAAATTATCCACCCGCCTCGGCCTCCCAAAATACTGGGATTACAGGCATGAGCCACCACGCCTGGCCTATTTTAGTTATTTTTAAATATACAAATTACTATTGACTGTAGTCCTCCTGTTGTGCTATCAAATATTAGACCTTATTTATTCTCATTATCCACATGTATTCTTCACTGTTTTTCTTTCCTACTTCTCCGTTCTCAAATGCCTGATTGCCTATGCCCACTTTACTAAAGAAGAACATACTTTCTTTTCTTTTCTTTCTTTTGAGACAGAGTCTTGCTGTCACCCAGGCTGGAGTGCAGTGGTGTGATCTTGGGTCACTACAACTTCTGCCTTCTGGGATCAAGCCATCTTCCCACCTCAGCTTCCCAAAGTGCTGGGATTATAGGCATGAGTTATTGTGCTCAGCCTCCCTTCTTCTGTTTCTACTTATTCCTATTGTTGTTTTTCTATGTGTTTTTTTGTTTTTTTTGTTTTTTGTTTTTGAGACGGAGTCTTGCTCTGTCGCCCAGGCTGGAGTGCAGTGGCGTGATCTTGGCTCATTGCAAGCTCCGCTTCCCGAGTTCCCACCATTCTCCTGCCTCAGCCTCCTGAGTAGCTGGGACTATAGGCGCCTGCCACCGTGCCCAGCTAATTTTTTGTATTTTTAGTAGAGATGGGGTTTCACCGTGTTAGCCAGGATGGTCTTGATCTCCTGACCTCGTGATCTGCCTACCTCAGCCTCCCAAAGTGCTGGGATTACAGGTGTGAGCCACCGCGCCTGGCCCCTATTGTTTATGTGAAGAAGATTTCTCAGTGTTTACATCTATAAGAATGGAAAGGAGTCAGCTGGCATGGTGGCTCACACCTGTAATCCCAGTACTTTGGGAGAGTGAGGTGGGAGGATCACTTGAGCTCAGGAGTTCAAGACCACCCTGGGAAATATGGTGAAACCTCATATCTACAAAAAAATACACAAATTAGCTGGGTGCGGTGGTTTGTGTCTGTAGTCCCAGCTACTCGGAAGGCTGAGGTGGAGGATCACTTGAGGCCGGGAGTTGAAGGCTGCAGTGAACTGAGATCTTGCCACTGCACTCCAGCCTGGGCGACAGAGCCAGACCCTGCCTCAAAAAACAGAGTCATGAATTGTTGCTGAACCATTTCTTATTGCTAGAATTATAGTAATCCACAGATATATGAACTAATAAGGGGAAGGAAGCTCCATCAATTTCATTAATAGGTGATTTCCAATTAAATTTTGCTGAGCATGTTTATTTTATTAGAAATTATTACAGTGACTACTATACAACTGATTAAAAGATTTCTCTATCCAAAAGAAAGCTTTTTCACTTTTTCTTCTAGTCAAAGGAGTTGAAAGGAAATTTTAATTTAAATTTAGATGAACTTTTGTTGTTATTGCAGAGATGATGGTTAATAACAAATTTTATTTTTATTTTTTGAGATAGAGTCTCGGTCTGTCACCCAGGCTAGAGTACCATGTTGTGATCAGGGCTCACTAAAGCCTCAGCTTCCTTGGCTCAGGTGATCCTCCCACCTCAGCCTTCTGAGTAGCTAGGACTGTAGGTGTATGCCACCACACCTAGCTAATTTTTTTGTATTTTTAGTAGAGATGGGGTTTTGCTATGTTGGCCAGGCTGTTCGCAAACCCCTGGGCTCAAGTGATCTGCCAGCCTTTGCTCCCAAAGCACTAGGATTACAGGTGTGAGCCACTGTGCCCAGCTATAACAGACTTTAAAGCATACAAATATATTACATTAGGATGAAATTGTGAGAAAAATAAATGTTCAAAGAGAAAAAGCAATGACATAATAAAATTTCTGACTGCTAAGAAGAGCTTTTTCTTGTATTTTTAAAAGATAGCAACTAGGTATCATATCATTTTGGTGTATGTGGTATTTATGCCACTGGATATATTTAAGAGTAATCTAATAATTTTATTTTAGGCTGGGTGTGGTGGCTCACACCTGTAATCCCAGCACTTTGGGAGGCCGAGGTGGATGGATCACCTGAGGTCAGGAGTTCGAGACCAGCCTGGTCAACATGGCGAAACCCCGTCTCTACTAAAAATACAAAAATTGGCCAGGCGCAGTGGCTCACGCCTGTAATCCCAGCACTTTGGGAGGCCGAGGCTGGTGGATCACGAGGTCAGAAGATTGAGACCATCCTGGCTAACACTGAAACCCCGTCTCTACTAAAAATACAAAAAAATTAGCCGGGTGTGGTGGCAGGCACCTGTAGTCGCAGCTGCTCCAGAGGCTGAGACAGGAGAATGGTGTGAACCCAGGGGCAGAGCTTGCAGTAAGCCGAGATCGCACCATTGCACTCCAGCCTGGGTGACAGAGTGAGACTCCGTCTCAAAAAAAAAAAAAAACAACCAAAAATTAGCCGAGTGTGGTGGCAGGTGCCTGTAATTCCAGCTATTCGGGAGGCTGAGGCATGAGAATCCCTTGAACCCGGGAGGCGGAGGTTGCCACGAGCCGAGATTGCACCACTGCACTCCAGCCGGGGGGATAGAGTAAGACTCCGTCTCAAAAAAAAAAAAAAATTATTATTATTATTATTATTATTTTATTTATTTATTTTTTGAGACGGAGTCTCGCTCTGTCACCCAGGCTGGAGTGCAGTGGCTGGATCTCAGCTCACTGCAAGCTCCGCCTCCCGGGTTTACGCCATTCTCCTGCCTCAGCCTCCCGAGTAGCTGGGACTACAGGCGCCCGCCACCGCGCCCGGCTAGTTTTTTGTATTTTTTAGTAGAGACTGGGTTTCACCGTTTTAGCCAGGATGGTCTCGATCTCCTGACCTCATGATCCGCCCGTCTCGGCCTCCCAAAGTGCTGGAATTACAGGCTTGAGCCACCGCCCCCGGCCTATTATTATTTTTTGAGACGGAATCTCGCTCTGTCGCCCAGGCTGGAGTGCAGTGGCGCGATCTTGGCTCACTGCAAGCTCTGCCTCCCGGGTTCCCACCATTCTCCTGCCTCAGCCTCCCAAGTAGCTGGGACAACAGGCACCCACCACCACGCCCGGCTAATTTTTTTGTATTTTTAGTAGAGACAGGGTTTCACCATGTTAGCCAGGATGGTCTCGATCTCCTGACCTCCTGATCCGCCCGCCTTGGCCTCCCAAAGTGCTGGGATTACAGGCGTGAGCCACCGCGCCCGGCCCAAACAATTATTTTAAATTGTCAATATTGGTAATATGCTGGACGTTAAAGTCTTTGTAACAATTTAAACTTAAGGGTACTTAGTTTTTGCAGGAAATATGAGAGGAAAGTAGCTAAAAGACCACTGTTGGCCCAATGTGGTGGCTCACGCTTGTAATCCCAGCACTTTGGGAGGCTGAGGCTGGCAGATCACTTGAGGCCAAGAGTTTGAGACCAGCCTGGCTAACATAGTGAAACCCCATCTCTATTAAAAATACAAAAGTTAGCTAGGTATGGTAGTGCACTCCTGTAATCCCAGCTACTTGGGTGGCTGAGGCATGAGAATCCCTTGAACCCAGGAGGTGGAGGTTGCAGTGAGCTGAGATCGCACCAGTGTACTCCAGCCTGGGCAACAGGCTGTCTCAAACAACAACAACAATAACAACAATGTTCTAGAGGACTCTGTTACAACACAGGCCTAGGAAGGAAGGGAATGGTGTCAGGTGAAGGAATTGATAGCACTTCACCATTGTGGCTGTTGAGATAATAGGTGGCTGCTGCTAAGAAGAGATGGTCCCCAAATGTGCAAAGACCTCCTTTGAGTTGAAATATCCTCAAAGTAGTGACTTTACCATTTGCCAAAAATCCTGGAAATCGTAAGCTCCGTGTTCCTCCAGCTGCTCAATTTCTCTCCTGTTTTCTTATATCTTTGTATCCTTTCCTCTGGTTCTTGACCTTGTTTCCCATCCCTGAATCTGCCTTGCATCCTCTTCCCCTGAAGCTTGCCAGGTCCCTTTGTAGGCCACTGAAGCAGAACCAAAGAGGGGAAATGACATACCTTTAGCCATTCTCCATCACCATGCCATGTCCTTGCTGCCTGGCTGCCTCCTTCACATTAATCTCATCACCTGCCTGACTGTCCAGCTGAGCACTATGTGAGCCCTATCCAAGCTCATGTGCTACTCTGTGCCTTACTGCACGATGCAGCAGTGAATGATAACTGCTTTGCTGGGGAAGGGAGCCATGAACTCCAAGAAATCAGCACTGCTGCTCCAGTAGTAATTTTTTCCCCAGATGATGGCTGCCTTGCCTCAGTAATGAAGACTCCCACTTTTCTCTTAGAACTTATCTTCCAGGGTTCTACTGCCTTTGAGATCATACTTACTTACTCTATGCATACTATGAGTTTTATCTATTTGACCCAGGATAATGAGCAGACAATTAAGGAAGTAAAAATGATGAATAAATACCTAAGAAGGTTAGCATTATTGGCATTAAAAAATGCAAATTGAACAGTGAGATGCCATTTTCTTGTGACTCAATAGCAAATAATAAAATAGGTAAAGCTGGTAAGCATACTCTGTTTATCTGTAGGATATAAATTGGTTTATCCTTTTTTTTTCTTTCCTTTTTTTTTTTTTTTTTGAGAGAGGGTCTCACTCTTACCCATACTGGAGTGCAGTGGCATGAACATGGCTCACTGCAGCCTCTACCTCCTGGGCTCAAGGGATCCTCCCACCTCAATCCAGCTGAGTAGCTGGGAATACAGGCACGTGCCACCATGCCTGCCTGGCTAATGAAAAAAAAATTTTTTTTTTTTTAAAGAGATGGGGTTTCACTATGTTGCCCAGGCTGGTCTTGAACTCCTGGACCTAAGTGATCCTCCTGCCTCAGCCTCTGAAGGTGCTGGGATTACAGGCATGAGTCACTGTGCCTGACTAAACAAAGAAATTTTTTACCTACCTGTGGATTTTTCTTTCTGACTTGGCTTCACTGAATTGAATTGTGAACTTTGCTCCTACTTTTAATAGGAAAGGTGGCTGGGTGTGGGAGGAGCACTTTGGAAGTCCGAGGCAGAAGGAGTGTCTGAGGCCAGGAGTTTGAGACCAGCCTGGGCAACATAGCAAGACCTCATCTCTACAGAAAATAAAAAATAAATAAAATAGGAAAGGCTCCTATAACTCACTGGGTGGGAGGAAGAATGAGGTGCTGGCAGTACATGTTGCCTACTCAAAAGGAACAACTTGGCTGGTCATGGTGACTCACCCCTGTAATCCCAGCACTTTGACCACCAGCCTGGCCAACATGGTGAAACCTCGACTCTACTAAAACTACATATTAGCTGGGTGTGATAGTGCATGCCTGTAATCCCAGCTACTTGGGAGGCTGAGGCATGAGAACTGCTTGAACCTGGGAGATGGAGGTTGCAGTGAGTTGAGATTGTGCCACTGCACTCCAGTCTGGATGACAGAGCAAGACTCTGTCTCAAAAACAAACAAAACAAGGAACAACTCTGTTTTTCTGGCTAGATAACTAATAAACTTCAGCATCTTAAGGAGAGCCATGAGATGGGACAGGCCCTACAGCAGGCCAGAAATGTCATGGTAAGTGTTGATTGACCTTACACCACCACTGGGTCTCCTGTGAAGATCAAGAATGGAGAATCTTGGGTGGTTAGTAGATGGTGATACTAAGCTGTGGTGGTGAAGGAAGGTTTCCAAACCTTTGTAAAGTACATCTCCTTATGGGGAGCTTGGAATTTGGGGTTAGTGGTTTTCCTCCCCAGTGCCCCTGTTGCCTGTTTAGTGACTATTTGATCTCACCTACCCATTTTTTTCTCTACAGCAATCATGGCTGCTTGTCTCTAAAGAGCTGATATCCTTGCTTCACTTATCCCTGTTGCATTTAGAAGAAGATAAAACTACTGTGAGTCAGGAGGTAAGCAGCATGAAGATGGAGGTAGAGGCCTGTGGTGGGACTAAAAGTCATAAAGAAGAACCAGACACATCAATTGATTCTTATTGTATAGTCTCGGCATACAGAAATCTTGGTCTCTTGCTGTTTTGATTTACTGAAGAAATTGAGGGCAAAGCTCCAGAGCCTCAAAGCAGAAAGGGAGGAGGCAAGGCACAGAGAGGAAATGGCTCTCAGAGGCAAGGATGTGGTAAGGTGCCAGGCATTTGTTCTTGTATGTGGGAGGTTTCCACCTCAGGGTTCCTGTAGGAACACAAATGCACTTTAGACACAGATGGGTGGCCTAAGAACTGCCTGCCCTGGGGAGTAAAGAACTGATCTATTGAGGTGTCAGATGGTTACAGCTTTTTGTGCTGGCTCCCCTGTTGCCCACTGTGTCCTTGCAACCTCTTCCCTCAATAGGCAGAGACAGTGCTGGAGGCTTTCTGTGCACATGCCAGCCAGCGCATCAGCCAGCTGGAACAGGACCTAGCATCCATGCAGGAATTCAGAGGCCTTCTGAAGGACACCCAGACCCAACTGGTAATTTAAGGGCATTTTCTTTCCTGGGGTCTGTGCTGACAGACTGGGAGGGTGGACCTGTATCCAAAGGGAAGGGGCTCCCTCCTAGGCAATCTTTCTTTTGTAGGTAGGGCTTCATACCGAGCAAGAAGAGCTGGTTCAGCAGACAGTGAGTCTTACTTCTACCTTGCGACAAGACTGGAGGTCCATGCAACTGGATGTGAGTATTTGGGGCCATCATAATTAATTCCTTACTCACATCAAGTCCTGTTAGGAGCTTTGCCTCAAGTGTGCTCTACTGACCTGCTTGCTTCCTCTGGTAGTATACAACATGGACAGCTTTGCTGAGTCGGTCTCGACAACTCACAGAGAAACTCACAGTCAAGAGCCGGCAGGCCCTGCAGGAACGTGATGCAGCAATTGAGGAAAAGCAGGAGGTACAGACCAGGAGTGGGGACTGCTTAGGCTTGGTTTCCTTTCTAATGTGTGATATCATTAGCCTCTTACCCTGGATCTGTTTTCTTTTCACCCTGTGGGTTTGGAGGCCAGCCAGGTCCCTTAGCTGTAAGATGGCCTTAAGCCCAGTTTTTTCCTTTGCCCTTCAGCATCTTTACTTTAGCAACTTTTCTCCTGTCTCTACTTTTTCCTGAGGATCAACCTTATTTTCTGCAATGTTGATGCCCAGGAGCAAGGTAGTTTTCTGTCTTGTTCAGAAAGAGAAGCTGGACCAAGTCCTGGGATTATTGATTCAGGAGAAACTACAGGAGGAAAACCATCTTTTCTTCCTAGGTTTCCAGGGAGCTGGAACAAGTTTCTGCCCAGTTAGAGGAGTGCAAAGGCCAAATAGAACAACTGGAGTTGGAAAACAGTCGTCTAGCAACAGGTGTTTGTGTGTGTGTGTGTGTATGCACGCATGTAAGCAGTTGAGCCCTGTTAAGGCTTGGAGTGTGGCACTAGAGCAAGGAAGTACTCAGGAGCACTTTCTTTGGAGCAGAGGTTTGGGCAGTTTCTGGCCTGGTAACTGCATAGTGTCATTAGGATACTTTTGTTCTAGATCTCCGGGCTCAGTTGCAGATTCTGGCCAACTTGGACAACCAGCTAAAAGAGCTACAGAGTCAGCATGCCCATTGTGCCCAGGACCTGGCTGTGAAGGATGAGTTACTCTCCCAACTTATCCAGAGCAATGAGGAGCAGGCTGCTCAGTGAGTTCCTAACAGGGTATTGTGGCAGTAGGCATCCAGGAATTAGGACCAAATGGGATCTAATATATGGTCTCTGACAGATGGCAAAAGGAAGAGATGGCACTAAAACACATGCAGGCAGAACTGCAGCAGCAACAAGCTGTCCTGGCCAAAGAGGTGCGGGACCTGAAAGAGACCTTGGAGGTAAGGAATATGGCTTGGGCTAAGGGAGCTGGTAAACCTCAAGAGTGTGATTCTTGCCTGATAATGTTGAGGTAAGGTTTGAGACCATGAACTAGAAAAAGCCTCTGTCCCTAGGGCACTAAAATTCTCCCTCCCTGTCTTGCTGCTTCTCTTGTCTTCCCAGTTTGCAGACCAGGAGAATCAGGTTGCTCACCTGGAACTGGGTCAGGTTGAGTGTCAACTGAAAACCACACTGGAAGTGCTCCGGGAGCGCAGCTTGCAGTGTGAGAACCTCAAGGACACTGTAGAGAACCTAACGTAAGTTGTCTAACTCTCTGTACTTCCCCCCAAGTGCTTATTTTTTTTTGTCAGGAACACTTCTAGAAGCCAAAATCTCCAAGAAGAGAACTGTGAGTGTTGAGCCTCTCGTTTCTCTCCTTTAATGCAGCTCTGTGGGGATTTGGGAGAGGCGTTCAGAGAAGGTAATTTGGTCTTTGGTCATCTTCCTTGTTCCTTATTTCAGGGCTAAACTGGCCAGCACCATAGTAGATAACCAGGAGCAAGACCTGGAGAAAACACGGCAGTACTCTCAAAAGCTAGGGGTGCTGACTGAGCAACTACAGAGGCTGACTCTCTTCCTACAGACAAAACTAAAGGAGAAGGTAGGATCCCGGGGTTCCTTCTCTTCTCTTCCAATTGTATCTTTATTTTACAGAATAGTCTTCGTAAAACATTACTCTTTTTCTAACTGTGACCTTATATGACTTTCAGTTACCTACAGGACCTCATTAGCCTGTTGCTTAAACCTTTTTTCCCCTGTCTTCTACCTCCCTATTATGAACACTTTGCCCCAGCTAGACTGCCTGTATGCTACACATATGTCCCCATTTTTATCTCCAGAACCCAGACTCTAGCTGTTCCCACATTCATTCTCTTCTTTCTTCAAACTGGAAATGCCAATTCTATTAAAATCCTCCCTTCCAACCTGGGCAACATGGTGAAAACCATCTCTACAAAAAATACAGAAATTAGCCCAGGTGTAGTGTTGTGCACCTGTAGTCCCAGCTATCCAGGAGGCTGAGGTGGGAGGATCACCTGAGCCTGGGAAGTTGAGGCTTGCAGTGAGCCATGATCATACCTGGTTAATTTTTTGTATCACTGCACTCCAAACTGGGTGAGAGTGAAACCCTTTCCCCCCAAAAAAAGAAATCTTCCCTGGTTCACCTTCTTTGAAATGTTCCCAAATCAAATCATGTGGACCTGGCGATCTTTTCTTGTGCCATATTTCTCATGAACTTACTCTCCTTTTGTATTTGCATTAATTTTCCTTGGATACCTGGTCTCTTCAATCAGACTATGTTTCAAGAAAGCAGAAATACAGCCTTCTTTGGCCTCCCCGCAGTGTGCACTAAACAATAAGTGGTTGATATCATTTAGAATACACAGGTAATTAGCTTATTCAGCAGAATATTCAGCTTATTCAGACACAACAAATATCCTAAAATCTGGCAATTGCTTATGACCTGATCCTCTTTCCCAACTGGGTGCCGAGCACAGGAAATGCCAACAAATCTACAGTTTAGCATGGAAGACAACCAGATGTAAACTTGTCATTTTGACTTATGATCATGGTAGAGGTCTGCATGGACCACTGTGAGAGATAGAGAGGGGAGGACCACTTCAACCTTCTAGAATTAGGATCCCTTCTCAAAGCAGCTGACCTTGGGTACAGTCTTGAGATTTAGAAGTTTGTGGGGTAGGGGTGGGTATTTAGGAAGGCCCACTAGGCAGAGGGAATGGTGTATGAAAGTTTCATCTGATGACATATGAGAGTCATATGTAGAAAGTCATGCGCATTGTACATGATGTGTTCTTTTTTGTAGTGTCTACCTTATAAAACCTGGGTTAGGTGCTGGGACTAGAGGATGAACAAGGCAAGATGCCGCTCATATGGAATGCAGCAAGTCTGAGGAATGGGAAGCAGCTCTTCATGGCTGCAGTGTGAGAGCTACGTGGGGCAAGGCAGGAGACAACACTGGAGAAGTAGCCAGAAGGCAGATTTTGAAGGCTTGAAATAATGGCAGTTTTATAGGCGGTAGAAAGGAAAGGATGGAGTGAATGGATTCAATAGATATTTAGGAAGCAGACGCAGTAGAACCTGGTGACCAATTTGATGTAAGAGGCAGAAGAGTGAATGATGATCCTTAGATTGCTAGGAAAGAGGGCCCAGTGGGTTAGCTGTGTTAGTGTGTGGAGACGGGTTAGTGACACCTCCGGATCATCTCCATGCTCAGGGAGCACTTCACCTATGTGTCGGGAGGAATAGCAATAGGAAGCACTTCATTTCCCCACAACTCAGACACCCAGACGGGAGGGCAGAGGACCAAGGCTGAAAGGAGTGGAGAGCCTGAGAGAGAGATGAGACTGAGGGGAGGTAATGGTGACGCAGGCTAACCAGTTGGTGGGAGAGACCTAGACCCGGGGGGCAGAGAAGGCGGGAGAACTGGAGAGAGGACCTAGCCTAGGAGGAGAGGGAGCAGGCTGAGCAGGAAATGCTCTGGGTAGGAGATGCAGACTCCAAGGAAATATCCAAAAGAAGAGGAGGATTTGGGATTGGAAAAGCTGAGGTTCAGGTGGGAGAGCTGAGGAGGGATAGAACAGGAAAGGTTGAGCCATGGGGTTTCAAGTATGCGGAAAGGAGCGAAGATGTTAGGAAAGGGTCGAAAGGGCACATCCTGGAGTCCCAGGTAGCAGGACGAGGATGGCAGGGGAAGAGCCAAGGAGACAAAGCAGAGATGCTGAGCGGCTCCTGCCTTGCCTGGCCTTACCTGTGCACAGCCAGTTAGCTGCTGCAGCCACAAGCACAGCTCCTCCAGAACTGAGGCCAACAAGCTTTTCCTATAAATGACCATATAATAAGTACTTTTGGCTTTTTGGGCCATATCGTCTCTGTCTCAACTACTCAACTCTGCCTTTGTAGTTCAAGAGCAGCCATAGATGATATGTAAATTAATGGGTCTGGCTGCGTTCCAGTAAAACTTTATTTACAAAAATAGTTGGCAGGCTAGATTTGACCTGTAGGCCACAATTTGCTAGTGTTCCCTCTCCCTGCTCTAGAATAGTAAATACAGGAGTAGGAAAAGACTTTTGATAGGGTGGCACAGGGAAAATGGTGAACTCAGCTTCATACAGATTTGACTGTGGAACCTTCTGGTAGATTCTTCACAGGCAGTTAGCCTTTTGAGTCTGCAGACTGGGAAAAAATCCAGTTGAGAGAGGGATGGAAGTCATTCATGTGGAAAGGAAGTTTGAAGTAGATGTTTTTGTGGCGCTCCCAAGGCAAGGCCACAAAATGAATTAGAGTAAATTTAGGGCCAAGGACTGAACCCAGAGGATCCAACAGTTAAGGAAGGACCTGTGGATAGAGAAGAAATAACCAGAAAGGTGTGAGGCCTGCCTTTAAAGGAGAGAGACTCATGTCCTGCAAGCTAAGAAAAGAAAGTTTCTAAAAGAACAATGTGGTCATCAATATCAAATAGGTCAGGTAAAACAAGAGCTTCAATGTATGCATTGCATTTGAAAGTAAGGCTGCCATTGGTGAACCAAATGACAAGAATTTAGGCGGAATGACAAGGGAGAAGCCTGAGTGTAGTGGGCTGGGGAGTTAATAGATGGTGAGAACTATAAACAAGAAGTATAAGCCGGGCGCGGTGGCTCACGCCTGTAATTCCAGCACTTTGGGAGGCCGAGGCGGGCGGATCACGAGGTCAGGAGATCGAGACCATCCTAGCTAACACAGTGAAACCCCATCTCTACTAAAAATACAAAAATTAGCTGGGCGTGGTGGCGGGCGCCTGTAGTCCCAGCTACTCAGGAGGCTGAGGCAGGAGAATGGTGTGAACCCAGGAGGCGGCAGAGCTTGTAGTGAGCAGGTATGGCGCCACTGCACTCCAGCCTGGGCCGCAAAGCAAAACTACGTCTCAAAAAAGAAAAAGAAGTATAGGCTCCTTCTTTTCTTTTTTCTTTTCTTTCTTTCGCAGTAGCTAAAAGGGGATTTAAGGTAAGAAGAAGGGTTTTGTTTAGGTTTTTTTTAAAAACACTGCTGTTTTTGTGGGAGAGGCTGAAGAATATAAACATGTTCAGGGAAAGGCACTAATGGAGAAGTTGAAGATAGATAATTGAGATAATAGGTGGAACAGCATTTTGGAGGAGATGGCTGGGAGTTACCTGGAAGCCCAGGAGTTCACTAGACCTGAACAGCAGCTATTTTTTCTTCTTTGCCCTTAGACTGAACAAGAGACCCTTCTGCTGAGTACAGCCTGTGCTCCCACCCAGGAACACCCTCTGCCTAATGACAGCACCTTCCTGGGAAGCATCTTGATAACAGTGGCAGATGAAGGTTAAAGGCCCTGGGATTTGAGGGTGGGAAATTTGTAACCCTGCTCCCGATATCTTCAGCTGTTGAAGATGTCCACCAGCGGGCTTGTCTGTCTTACCCTGGCTTCCATTATGATAGACCCCTCCCTGGATGACCAGAGGGGCCTTCTCCCATTATTGGTTTTTCTCTTAGAGCCAGATTCAACTCCTGTGCCCTTGCTTGGAAGTGACAAGAGTGCTTTCACCCGAGTAGCATCAATGGTTTCCCTTCAGCCTGCAGGTTAGGAGGGGCTCCAGGGATCCTGCCTCATTTCTAGAAAATCTGGTGGTGATGAGTAAAGACAAAAGCAGTGAGAAGTGCTTTGCTCTAAAAACCTCAATTCTACTTGGGCTCATTTTATTTCTGCCTTCTGGGATCTGTAATGTTCCAGACATTCAAATCCTGTGGGTGGGGAACACGGATAAGAGTTGTGGAAATGATGGCTATACACTCCTCCTTCCTTCCATGGCTGGAAGGCTAGACCTCTATCTGGGACTTTCTCTTTCAGAGACCCCAGGTATGGAGGAGAGCTTGGCAGAAATGAGTATTATGACTATTGAGCTTCAGAGTCTTTGTTCCCTGCTACAAGAGTCTAAAGAAGAAGCCATCAGGACTCTGCAGCGAAAAATGTGAGTGGGATGCAGTTTTGGTGACAGAGGGACAGTGAGACAGCCTCTTATACCAAGGGTTGAACTGGCCCCTGAGAGGACAAGAATGTTGCTGAATTCTTCCTTTCTTCAGTTGTGAGCTGCAGGCTAGGCTACAAGCCCAGGAAGAACAGCATCAGGAAGCCCAGAAAGCAAAGGAAGCAGACATAGAGAAGCTGAACCAGGCCTTGTGCTTGCGCTACAAGGTGAAGGAGGGACCTAGAAGTGGGGCAATGAAGAACTGGGGCAGCTCTACTGGCCCACTGGGAGCTATTATCTCTCCAGGAATCTGGGTGGTGGGGATTTTCCAACCACTGCCCTAGTTTTGCCCTTCCTGGGGTCAGACATTTCACATTTCAGCTATGGGCTGACCTATCTTCCCAGGCAGACCCAGGAGAGAAGTCAGGAACTCTAGCAGAACTCTCCCAACACTGAAATGTGCCTTGCCTGGCTTGGCCCTGGAGGAAGAATTGGAGTGATATCAATTGGTCTCGTGGGCTGAGCATGGGTCAGGCACTCTCTCCTATCTCCTGGCAACGGCTGTGAAGAGACCAGCTCTCCGTGTGTCTTCTCACCTTCCTTTCCCTCACAGAATGAAAAGGAGCTCCAGGAAGTGATACAGCAGCAGAATGAGAAGATCCTAGAACAGATAGACAAGAGTGGCGAGCTCATAGTATGTTCACCATCATGCCCAGGCCTTTGCTTTCTGTGTTACTGGTCAGCCAGGATCCCAAATATGAGAAATGGTTTACTTTTGTTCACCACACGTTGTCTATCCTTATGTCCTATTGGACACCTCTCCATTCTTATTCCCAGAGCCTTAGAGAGGAGGTGACCCACCTTACCCGCTCACTTCGGCGTGCGGAGACAGAGACCAAAGTGCTCCAGGAGGCCCTGGAAGGCCAGCTGGACTCCAACTGCCAGCCTGTGGCCACCAATTGGATCCAGGAGAAAGTGTGGCTCTCTCAGGAGGTGACTCAGAGTTAACAGAGGAGCTGGACAGCAGGTGGGGACCCCAGGCTGTACCCCTGTTGATCTGGACATATTTCTAGGTGGACAAACTGAGAGTGATGTTCCTGGAGATGAAAAATGAGAAGGAAAAACTCATGATCAAGTTCCAGAGCCATGTAAGAATGTCCATGCCATTCCAGGGCCATTTCCTACCATCATTAGCAAATGCCCTGCCATGTTTCCCCTGTCCTACCAAGCTTGCTCTTTTATGCATAGGACTTATAAAATCTGTTTGCTTTCTAGAGAAATATCCTAGAGGAGAACCTTCGGCGCTCTGACAAGGAGTTAGAAAAACTAGATGACATTGTTCAGCATATTTATAAGGTACAGGCAGGAGGGAGGTGATATAACTAATGTACCTGGTACAAGGCCTGGCCCCAGGAGGTACTAATGAGCACATCTCTCGTTCCCAGCCTTTACTGAGAGCTGGGCCTGAATCACTATTGCAGGCTTCTCTGTGGTGTCTGTTTTCTCCCCTCTAATTCAGCGGCTGCCTCCTGGGGCTGGGAGCCCTGGGCCTTAGGCCTGTGGTCCTGAGCTGCTTTTTCTGCCTCTCTTCCCAGACCCTGCTCTCTATTCCAGAGGTGGTGAGGGGATGCAAAGAGCTACAGGGATTGCTGGAATTTCTGAGCTAAGAAACTGAAGGCCAGAATCTGCTTCACCCCTTTTTACCTGCAATACCCCTTTACCCTAATACCAAGACCAACTGGCATAGAGCCAACTGAGATAAATGCTATTTAAATAAAGTGTATTTAATGTATTTCTCCAAACTTACGGAATCTTACTTTTTGGGTGAGAGGGGGCGGATGATGAAGTCAGAGAAGAGGCAGCCTGGGCCTCCTGCCTGGGTACCCTCCATAGATCCCTCTCCACCTCCTGGTGCATCCAAAGCCAAGGCTGCCTGCCCTTCCTCCCTTCCCCTGCTTTCACCAAAACTCTGGGCACTGGACTGCTTGTTCCCTGGCTCACCGCCTGGAGGAAGCAGAAAGGCTTCATTCTCTTACTTTCCCCAGCCCCCTCGGGGGTACACCCTGGCAAATATGGGGGTGAGGACAGAGAAGCTCAGTTCATTACTTCCTGCCCTGAACTTGGGCACCTTGATGATTCCTCTGCCCCACCTACTCAACCTGTTGTTACTGTTTCGGTGCCTCCTCTTCACCAGACCAAGCTTAATCCCCAACATCCAGCAAGTGCCCGGCACATGGTAAAGGGATAGTGGCAGAAATGGACGCAAGGTCATGGCTAGGCTCCACGAGGTGGGAGGGCAGTCCCTGACAGTCACGGATGTCTGGCGGGGCGCTCACTCCACCTCGCCGCCCCGCCTCTGAGGGCGTGGCCTTGCCCCGGACACCAGTCCTGGGGAGGGGGTGTGGTCAGGGCGGGGCGTGCCAGCCCCACCCCCGGAGGAGTCACGTAGCTCTGCGGCATCCGCAGCCTCATTTACCAGAGGGCGCCAGGGCTGCAGTCGCATTTGTTTGCCGATCAGAACCCGAGGTGTGCTTGTGGCTACGGCTGCTAACTGGCTGCGCACAGGTAAGGCCAGGCGAGGCAGGAGCCACTCAACATCTCCGCTTCGTCTCCTTGGCTCTTCCCCAGCCATCCTCGTCCTGCTACCTGGGACTCCAGGATGTGCCCTTTCGACCCTTTCCTAACATCTTCGCTCCTTTCCGCATACTTGAAACCCCATGGCTCAACCTTTCCTGTTCTATTCCTCTTCAGCTCTCCCACCTGAACCTCAGCTTTTCCAATCCCAAATCCTCCTCTACTTGTTGGATATTTCCTTGGAGTCTGCATCTCCTACCCAGAGCATTTCCTGCTCAGCCTGCTCCCTCTCCTCCTAGGCTAGGTCCTCTCTGCAGTTCTCCTGCCTTCTCTGCCCACTAGTTTAGGTCTCTCCCGCTAACTGGTTAGCCTGCGTCACCATTACCTCCCCTCAGTCTCATCTCTCTCTCAGGCTCTCCACTCCTTTCAGCCTTGGTCCTCTGCCCTCCCGTCTGGGTGTCTGAGTTGTGGGGAATTGAAGTCTTCCTATTGCTATCCCTCCCGCCACGCAGGTGAAGTGCTCGCTGGGCACAGAGATGACCCGGAGGTGTCACTAACCCCAGTCTCCACACACTAACGCAGCTGACCCCCTGGACCCTCTTTCCTACAACACTGCAGCCCCACTGGGGCCAACCTCCGGTACTGGGTGGGAGTAGGCAATAGGCATAGGCAGGCAGGTTTGGAGTACAGAAAAGGAGAAGCTGCAGGAGCCTATGACTGGTATTTGTGCCACTCCTACTCCCTACCTGTTCTTCCAACCTTTTCCTCTAGAAGCTGAGAGAAGAGGGTGGCAGTAAGTACTTTTGCCTCATTCTGAAGCCTTGGAAGTAAGTACACTTTCCCTAGGGGTCCTGTGGAGGATGAGAAAAGGGAAGCTGGAAAAGCCAGGGCTTCTGCCTACCTCAACAAGGGGCTAAGTTCAGTGAAAGAAGGGTTGGCATCCTTGATTGGGCAGCAGATTCATCAGAAGACCTGTGGCTTCAGGGTTGCTCACCTCCCCACCCCCACCCTGCATCTTTCCCCAGGGCTGGGAAGGGTGCCTACCAGGGACAAAAGGAGATGTGGGAACTGGAGCCCTAAGCTTGCTAGCTGTCAGAAGGATTGGTGCCACTTGATGCCCAGGACTCATGCCAAGGACTGCTGCCCTGTTCCCAGCCCCTTGCTTGATGGGGGAGGCCATTTGGCCCATCTGGCCAGGAGAGGCAGCAGAGGAGGTAGTGGGTGAGGTCTGGCTTTTTTATCTTGTCTCCACTCCAGGGAGCTGTCACCATGCCTCACTTGTACCCAGCCCTTTCTGCTGAGCAGAAGAAGGAATTGTCTGACATTGCCCTCCGGATTGTAGCCCCGGGCAAAGGCATTCTGGCTGCGGATGAGTCTGTAGGTAAGTGGACATCTGTAGCCAGGTAGGGTACAGGTGGCTAGGGGACCCTGTGGATGTTCTCACTGCCTTTCTTTGTTTGCCCCCAGGCAGCATGGCCAAGCGGCTGAGCCAAATTGGGGTGGAGAACACAGAGGAGAACCGCCGGCTGTACCGCCAGGTCCTGTTCAGTGCTGATGATCGTGTGAAAAAGTGCATTGGAGGTGTTATTTTCTTTCATGAGACCCTCTACCAGAAAGATGATAATGGTGTTCCCTTCGTCCGAACCATCCAGGATAAGGGCATCGTCGTGGGCATCAAGGTGCAGCCCCTGGCCCTGCTCTGAATGGAAGCTGGGTGTGAAAATAAGCTTGTGTAGGAGGGGTAGCAAGGAGAATCCTGCCTGGATTCGACCCTCTGCTTGTTCTTCCCCTACAGGTTGACAAGGGTGTGGTGCCTCTAGCTGGGACTGATGGAGAAACCACCACTCAAGGTATAGGATGGGTGGGCTTGAGGACCAAAGCGGTGTTAGATAGTTGATGCTGGTAAAAGAGGGGCAGAGTAATGAGGTTAGCACTGTGCTTGCAGGACTGGATGGGCTCTCAGAACGCTGTGCCCAGTATAAGAAGGATGGTGCTGACTTTGCCAAGTGGCGCTGTGTGCTGAAAATCAGTGAGCGCACGCCCTCTGCACTTGCCATTCTGGAGAATGCCAACGTGCTGGCCCGTTATGCCAGTATCTGCCAGCAGGTGTGTGTTGGGAGGGTGGTGAGCTAGGTGCCCTGTATGCCTGGTGGGGAGAGAGTTACAGGGCTTTCTTCATCTCCCCTACTGCCCCTCCCAAGCATCTCTGCTCTTGCCTGCAGAATGGCATTGTGCCTATTGTGGAACCTGAAATATTGCCTGATGGAGACCATGACCTCAAACGTTGTCAGTATGTTACAGAGAAGGTGAGTCCACACCTGGGCACACAAACATACTGCAGGGACAGCTCGGCAGGAGTGTGTGTTCCCCAGAGCCCCCAGCTTAGATCCAGGCACACTTTCCCCTGGCACTTTTTCACTTGATCCTGGCACAGGCCTGTGATCTGAGCCTTTACTGAGCCCTCACAGTCCGTGCCCATCTACCCCTAGATAGGGAGCATCAAGCAGTAACCAGTGGGGGCCCAGACCCTTAGTAAACCTCCTCTAATCCCCACCCAGGTCTTGGCTGCTGTGTACAAGGCCCTGAGTGACCATCATGTATACCTGGAGGGGACCCTGCTCAAGCCCAACATGGTGACCCCTGGCCATGCCTGTCCTATCAAGTATACCCCAGAGGAGATTGCCATGGCAACTGTCACTGCCCTGCGTCGCACTGTGCCCCCAGCTGTCCCAGGTACTACCCAGCTCCCTAACCTGCTCCTATCCCTAAGGCCCATCTTCAGGTCCTTCTTGTGGCCTTCAGGGGTTCCCTATCCTGGAAAAATTGGGAGTCACCAGTCAGTTTGTCTTCTTTCCTCCACACTAGGAGTGACCTTCCTGTCTGGGGGTCAGAGCGAAGAGGAGGCATCACTCAACCTCAATGCCATCAACCGCTGCCCCCTTCCCCGGCCCTGGGCGCTTACCTTCTCCTATGGGCGTGCCCTACAAGCCTCTGCACTCAATGCCTGGCGAGGGCAACGGGACAATGCTGGGGCTGCCACTGAGGAGTTCATCAAGCGGGCTGAGGTTGGGAGCTACAGTTGGTGGTGGGTGGGGCAGCACCCAGAGGCTATAGCCTGGGCAGGGCTTGGCACCTGCGGGCTGGCTCAGCCTGCTTACTCCATGCTCCCTTTTGCAGGTAAATGGGCTTGCAGCCCAGGGCAAGTATGAAGGCAGTGGAGAAGATGGTGGAGCAGCAGCACAGTCCCTCTACATTGCCAACCATGCCTACTGAGTATCTACTCCATACCACAGCCCTTGGCCCAGCCATCTGCACCCACTTTTGCTTGTAGTCATGGCCAGGGCCAAATAGCTATGCAGAGCAGAGATGCCTTCACCTGGCACCAACCTGTCTTCCTTTCTCTTCTCCCTCCCCCTCTCTCATTGCTGCACCTGGGACCATAGGATGGGAGGATAGGGAGGCCCTCATGACTGAGGGCAGAAGAAATTGCTAGAAGTCAGAGCAGGATGGCTGGGTCTCCCCCTACCTCTGCCAGCTCCCACAATTTTCCCATGATGGGGTAGCTTCTCCTTGGGCTCTCATTCTTGCTTGCCCTGTCTCCTGGGATCAGAGAGTAGTACAGAAGCCCTGACTCATGCCTTGAGTACATACCATACAGCAAATAAATGGTAGCAAAACATGCTACTTTGCCTGTCTGTTTTACACATCAAATTCCCACCTCCCAGTTTCTGATCTCTGCTAATTCTATCTCTGGGCCCTCTGACTCTGGGGGTGGAGAGGGTAGGATTTGAGTTTTACTCGGCTTCAAGTTTATGGAGGAAGGCACATGCAGTCCCCATCCCCAGCTCAGGCTCTTGCTTTCTTGATGTCCAAGTCTGGAGTGGGGCAATGAGGAAGATTGCAAGTCTTCTAGGGACTGCCACATCAGTGGCACTGGGCTGCAGCTACAGAAGGATGGAGTGAGGCCAGACTGGTAACTCCTGAAGGCAGATTTGTGCAAGGCTTAAAGCAGGGAGGCAGCAGGACAGGCTGGGATAAGAGTGGGTGGGAGAGTCTCTCCCATCTCGCAGTGTTGAGCCCAACTGGGACCTGACACGTTCCACTAGGGGGAGCCACACCAGTAAGCGCTAGCGAGCACCTGGACTCCTGCCCAAAGAGGAAAACCCAGGCTCTGCGGGCTGCCAGGGCTGAGCAGGGCATCTAGGAGGTTGCCAAGGGCTATGGCCCATTCTCATTCGGGGTAGAAGCGGGCACAAAGGGAGCCAATTTGAGGGTCTGGGTAAGGACAGCTCTGGTGAGGCCTCATGCTGAACTTTGATCACTGGGCTGGGTTGTGAGGTAGGCTGAGAACCTGGGTTTAGGCAGATAAAAAGATGAGAGAACAAGCTGCGTGTGCTCTGTGTCAACTGGGGAGGCTACAAATGCTCCATCCTGTGTGGCCTGACATAATAACAGAAATAGCTTGCACATAGCACCAACCATGTTCTAATCACTTTATATGTATTCACACATTTCATACAACTCTATAAAGAAGGTACTATTACTATCATCCCTATTTTAATAGAGAAAACAGGCGCAGAGAGGCACAGAACGATCTTCTCACGATCACTCACTTTATAAGTGATGAAGCCAGGATTTGAACCGCAGTGATCAGCATCTAGAGTCCAGGCTCATGACTTCAAGATTTTTAAGTGAAGTATCCTGAGTTTTCCAAGTTGGAAATGAATTAAAACGTATTTTAAGATAGCGAGAGAGCCAATTGTGCTAAAACATAGTAGCTTGCTACCTCCGTGTTTGAGGCTTGAGGAGAGGGCACCCCAAGAGGAGCTCTACGATAAGGATAGTAAGACCGTGACAGCTGATGTTTGAGGGCTTTCCATGTGCCAGGCTCCTTACAAGAACGGCCTCATTTATCTAAATATCACCATTTTCAGATGAGACAATTAAGCCTCGGAGCTGCCTGTAGTTGCCCAGCTAATATTTAGGGACTGCAGAGGTCGCGCTCTTGATTGAGGAACTAGGAGTGTGTTCTACAGGGAAGCGGGGGACTTCGTTCCAACAGCGCCGAAACCCGAGCGCCCCATCGGCAGCCCCTCCGCGGCTGCGTGACTTCCTTTTAGACCCCCAGCGAAGCTCCCAGCGGAACCCGCCCACCCCGCCGGCGAGTCTGGAGTAGCGCTCGTGATTGGCCCCGATCACCGCCGCGGTCCCGCCCCATCTTTGCGGAGGTTCCGATTGGGTGAGGCTCACGAAGCTCCGCCCCTCGGTGGCCGGGGCAGCCAGAAGCTAGCATGGCGGTCGCCGGGCCCGCGGCTACAGACCTAGGTGCGGTGGGCTTCGGGTGGGACCCTGCAGCTAGCTGATGGCAAGGGAGGAATAGCAGGGGTGGGGATTGTGGTGTGCGAGAGGTCCCGCGGACGGGGGGCTCGGGGGTCTTTTCAGAAGGGATTCCCTTCAGGCTTGGGCCGGGTCCCTTCGAACGGAGATCCCAATGAACGCGGGCCCGTAGAGGTCGGTGGTTGGGGCTTCTCCGCGTCGGAGATAGGGCCGGTACCCTAGCCCGTTTCCAACGCCTCAGTCGGTTCCCCATGCCCTCAGAGGTGGTCCGGGGCAAGCGCGCCGCCCTCTTCTTCGCTGCGGTGGCCATCGTGCTGGGGCTGCCTCTCTGGTGGAAGACCACGGAGACCTACCGGGCTTCGTTGCCTTACTCCCAGATCAGTGGACTGAATGCCCTGCAGGTGAGACTGCCGTGCGGGAGGGTCGGGGGACAGCCTCCCGGTAAGGTGGAAACTCAGTGATGGCCCTGATGCTCCTTCCTATAGCTCCGCCTCATGGTGCCTGTCACTGTCGTGTTTGCGCGGGAGTCAGTGCCCCTGGACGACCAGGAGAAGCTGCCCTTCACCGTTGTGCATGAAAGAGAGATTCCTCTGAAATGTGAGTTCCTGGGGGTCAGGGCTGCCTTTCACGTGTGAGCTCAGTTCAGAGCTAAGTTGGGTGGGAGGAGCGTGGGTGTACCATAAAGGCAGTTAAAAACTATTAAAAGACCTCTCTGAATGAACAGTGTGTTTGGTCAGAAAAAAACTACTTTCAAATTCACGGTCACTAAATAGCAATTTTACTCATAAGATAGTTAGGCTACCTAATCGGAAGCAGTTGATGCCCATCAGGGTATAGGGGAGGAGGTGGGATGTAGTGGAAAGAACACAGAGTTTGAAATTAAATTGGATTTGCATATAGGCCCTATTTAGTTTATTTGTTTATTAGTTTTTTTTTTTTTTTTTTTTTTTTTTTGAGACGGAGTCTGGCTGTGTTGCCCAGGCTGGAGTGCAGGGGCCGGATCTCAGCTCACTGCAAGCCCCGCCTCCCGGGTTCACGCCATTCTCCTGCCTCAGCCTCCCGAGTAGCTGGGACTACAGGCGCCCGCCACCTCGCCCGGCTAATTTTTTTTGTATTTTAGTAGAGACGGGGTTTCACCGTGTTCGCCAGGATGGTCTCGATCTCCTGACCTCGTGATCCGCCCGTCTCGGCCTCCCAAAGTGCTGGGATTACAGGCTTGAGCCACCGCGCCCGGCCCTGTTTATTAGTTTTTGAGACGGAGCCTCGCTCTGTCACCCAGGCTGGAGTGCAGTGGTGCCATCTCAGCTCACTGCAACCTCCGCCTCCCGGGTTCAAGCGATTCTCCTGCCTCAGCCACCGGAATAGCTGGGATTACAGGCGCGCGACACCACGCCCAACCAATTTTTGTATTTTTAGTAGAGATGGAGTTTTGCCATGTTGGCCATGCTGCTCTCGAACTCCTGACTTCAGGTGATCCGCCCGCCTCGGCCTCCCAGAGTGTTGGGATTACAGGCGTGAGCCACCGTGCCCAGCCCCTATTCAGTTTAACATTGAACACTTTACTGGGGTACTTTTTTTAGGTACCAGGAATTTAGGAATTAATAAGAAATTGATAATGGTTTCAAGACATTCATAGGTAGGGGAGAAAGATAAAATAAATTACAGTAGAAGTATACAAGAAACAGGGATTGCACTTAATAAAGAGTATTAACCAACTGGGAGGAAAGAAAGACAGAGAAAGTTTTGAGAGATATAATTCTTAAGTCGGATTTTTAAAGGATGTGTGGGAATTCAGGTTAAATGGGAAAGGGAGGGAGAGAATTTCAGGTAGAGTGAATAGCATGAGATAGTATAAGGATAGCTAATAGTTATTGCTCATTGTGTGCCAGAAACTAGGTGAAGCATTTTATATGTGTTGCCTCATTTAATCCTTTCTAATGATATGATCCCCATTTTATAAATGAAGAAACTGAGGCTTAGAGAATTTAACTTGTCCAAGATCACACAGCTAGTAAGGGATGGAACTGGGATTTAAATCCAGGCCTGACTGATTCCAGTGTTCAAGCTTTTAACCAACAAACTATACTCCTGTGTGAAAGTGTGGAGGGGTGAATCAGCATATTGGGGTACCTATGAGCAGTTTTGCCTTACTGGAATGTGTAGTGAAAGACTGGGAACGACTGGAGATTTGGGCTGAGTCTAGAGCATGAGGCACCTGTGTGCCATTTACTTTTTAGTTCTTTAGCCTTGGTGAAAACATTTTTTTTTTTTTTTTTTTTTTCCGAGAACAGGTCTCTCTTTGTTGCCTAGGCTGGAGTATGGTGGCACGATCAGGGCCCACTGCAGCCTTGATCTATTGGGCTCAAGCGATCCTCCCACCTCAGCCCACCTGCCTCAGTAGCTGGGACTACAGCCACACACAATCACACCCAGCTGATTTGTTTTGGTATTTTTAGTAGACAGGGTTTTGCCATGTTGCCCAGGCTGGTCTCGAGCTCCTGGGCTCAAGTGATCGACCTCCCAAAGTGCTGGGATTACAAGTGAGAGTCACCACACCTGGCTGGTTAAAACATTTTTTTTTTTTTTAAATCATATTTTGTATGGTTCAGCCTCTGTACACACACACACTTCTTGTTTTCTTTCTTTTTTTTTTTTTTTTTTGAGATGGAGTTTCACTCTTGTTGCCCAGGCTGGAGTGCAATGGCACAATCTTGGCTCACTGCAACGTCTGCCTCCTGGGTTCAAACGATTCTCCTACCTCAGCCTCTGGAGTAGCTGGGATTACAGGTGCCTGCCACCACGCCCAGCTAATTTTTTGTATTTTTAGTTGATACAGGGTTTCACCATGTTGGCTAGGCTAGGCTGGTCTCGAACTCCTGACCTCAGGTGATCCATCTGCCTCAGCCTCCCAAAGTGCTGGGATTACAGGTGTGAGCCACCACACACAGCCAAACTTCTTGTTTTCTAAACAAAAATTGGACTATCCCTCACTAGTTTGAAATTTGATTGTTTATCATGGATTTCTTCATATTTGATGACACAGTGTTCAGTAATATGGGTATAGTGTAAACGTATAGTATAGGCAACGAATTTAAAGGGTGACCAAGAGTATGGAATTTGGGATCAGAGAGCTGGATTCAAGCCTCATTCTGCCACTTATTTGTGTAAATTTGAGTAAGGGAGTAAGGTTGTTAACTTCTCTAAACCTTGGTTTCCTCATCTGTTAGCCAGAAGTAGTAATAGGGTTGTTCATTTATTCAACAAGTATTTATTGTGTACCTATGTCAGATACAGTGCTAGTTACTAGAGATATAGCAGTGAAAAAAACAGACAAGACGACGATAAAAAAGACAAAGCCGGATGTGGTGGCTCACGCCTGTAATCCCAGCACTTTGGGAGGCCAAGGCAGGCAGATCACTTGAGATCAGGAGTTCAAGACCAGCCCGGCTAACATGGTGAAACCCCATCTCTACTAAAAATACAAAAATTAGCCAGGCATGGTGGTGGGTGCCTGTAATCCCAGCTACTTGGGAGGCTGAGGCAGGAGAATTGCTTGAACCTGTGGGGCGGAAGTAGCAGTGAGTCAAGATCCCACCACTGCACTCTAGCCTTGGTGACACAGACTACATCTCAAAAAAAATAAAGAAAAAAAAGAAAAAAGACAAGTAAGTCAAATGTATGTTAGATGGTGATAAAAGAAAAATAGAGGAGGACAGGAGGAGAGGGAATTTTCTTGAGGAATGGGAGGGGATTGCAGTTTTAGATCGGGTGGACAAGGGAGGTCTCATTGAAAAGATGACATTTGAGTAAATACCTAAAAGGCAAGGGAATAGACTGTGCAGATATCTGGGGGAAGAGCATCTTGGCAGAGGGAAAAGCAAGTCTAAGATCCTGAGTTAAGAGCAAGTGTTGTGCCTTTCAGGAGCAGTGAGAATCCTCTTGTGGCTTCACTGGGTTGAATGAGGAAGAGAGAAAGAGGAAATGAAATAAAACCAGAACAGTAGAAGGGGGCTGAATCACTTAGGGCCTGGTAGGTCATGGTGAGAATTTGCATTCTAGGCTTTTATTCTAGATAAGAAGGGAAGCCATTGAAGGTTTTTTGTTTCTTTTTTAAACGTGACTACCATTATCATACCTAAGTTAGCAGTGAGTCCTTAATATCACCTAATTCTCAGTCTGTATTTAGATCTCTCCAGTTATCTCCGAGGTATCCTTTCACAGATGGTTTATTCCATCAGGATCAATAAGTTGCATTTGTCTTTTTGTCACTTTTATTTTATGTCAGCTCCCCCCACCCTACCCCCATACATTTCTTTCACACCATTGATTTGCTGGAGAAACCAGGTCATTTGTTTTATAGAACATCTCACATTTGGGATTTGGGAAGTAGCTTCCTCACAGTTTAATTTAACTCATTTCTCTAGCATCCATATTTCTTATAAACTGTTAGTTAGATCTAGAGGTTTGATTAAAGCCAGGTTCAATTTTTTGGATGAGAATACATTATAGGTGGTGCAGTGTACTTCCTATTGTGTTGTATCCTGTAGCACTTAATGGCTAGCCCTGTTCCATTTTGGGTGATGCAAAGATTATGTAGTGAGTTCAGGTATTGTCAGCCTAATCTCTATATTTTAGAGTTTCTCATCAACCTTTTACATGATATTTTTAGCATCTATTTGATCATGGAATCCATTTCATTAGCAGTCACAAGATAGTGCTTTTTTAAATTTTTATGTTTTTTAGAGACAAGGTCTCACTCTGTCACGCAGACTACAGTTCAGTGGCTCAATCATTGCTTACTGCAGCCTTGAAATCCTAGGCTCAATCAGTCCTCCCATCTCAGCCTCCCAAGTAGCTAGGACTACTGGTGTGTGGCCAGGCACAGTGGCTCATGTCTGTAATCCCAGAACTTTGGGAGGCCAAGGCGGGGGATCATTTGAGGTCAGGAGTTTCAGACCAGCCTGGCAACGTAGTGAAACCTCGTCTCCACTAAAAATACAAAAATGTGCTGGGTGTGGTGGTGTGCGGCTGTAGTCCCAGCTACTCCGGAGTCCAAGACAGGAGAATTGCTTGAACCTAGGAGGCGGAGGTTGCATTGAGCCAAGATTGCGCCACTGCATTCCAGCCTGGGAGACAGAGCGGGACTCTGTCTCAAAAAAACAAAAAAAAGTAGCCTGGGCGCGGTGGCTCATGCCTGTAATCCCAGCACTTTGGGAGGCTGAGGCGGGCAAATCACTTGAGGTCAGGAGTTCAAGACCAGCCTGCTCAACATGGGAAAACCCTGTCTCTACTAAAAATACAAAAATTAGCTGGGTATGGTGGCACATGCCTGTAATCCCAGCTACTTGGGAGGCTGAGGTAGAAGAATTGCTTGAAACAGAGAGGCGGATGTTGCAGTGAGCCAGGATCCCGCTGCTGTTCTCCAGTCTGGGCAACAGAGCCAGAGCCAGATTAAAAAAAAAAAAAAAAAAAAAAAAAGTAGAGAAGGGGTCCTTTCTTTTTTTTTTTGTTTTTGTTTTTGAGATAGGGTCTGACACTCAGGCTGAAGTGCAGTGGCCCAATCATAGCTCACTGTAACCTTGAACTCCTGGGTTCAAGTGGTCCTCTTACCTCAGGCTCGCAAGTAGCTGGGACTATAAGAATGTGCCACTGTGCCCAGCTAATTTTTTATTTTATTTATTTATTTATTTTTTGAGACAGGGTCTCACTCTGTCACACAGGCTGGAGTGCAGTGGTGCGATCACAGCTCATTGCATCCTCCGCCTCCCGGGTTCAAGTGATTCTCCTGCCTCAGCCTCCTGAGTAGCTGGGATTATAGGCGCACAGCCACCATGCCCAGCTAATTTTTGTAATTTTAGTAGAGATGGGGTTTCACCATGTTGGCCAGGCTGGTCTTGAACTCCTGGCCTCAAGCAGTCTGCCTGCCTTGGCCTCCTCAAGTGCTGGGATTACAAGCGTGAGCCACTGCACCTGTCCCCAGCTAATTTTTAAATTTTTTTGTAGAGACAGGGTCTCACTATGTTCCCCGAGCTGGTCTCAAACTCCTGGGCTTAACCAATTTTCCCACCTCGGACCCTAAAGTGCTGGAATTACAGGCATCAGCCACCACACCCGGCCAAATTAGTGACTTTTAGAATTCTGTCATTTCTTCTTCCTGGAAGAAATATATGACCTGGAATTCTTTTATAAAGAAAAGAGGAACTTTTTCAATAAATTTTAGGTTTAGCTTGTCAAGTTTCAGAAGGCAAAAAAATCCCTTCGGGATTGCCTTACACGTATAGATTAATTTGGGGAGAGTTGGCATCTTTATAATATTTAGTCTTTATAATATGACATCTTTATAATATTCATCTGGGGCCTTGTATGCTTTTCCATTTTATTCAGATATTTTATGTCCTTCAGTAAAGTCTTTGAAGTTTTCTTCTTATAGTTTTATACATTTATTCCTGGGTATTTTTATACTTTCATTGTTAATGTGATTGAGGTTTTTTTTTTTTTTTTTTTTTTTGAGACGGAGTCTCGCCCTGTCGCCCAGACTGGAGTGCAGTGGCCGGATCTCAGCTCACTGCAAGCTCCGCCTCCCGGGTTCACGCCATTCTCCTGCCTCAGCCTCCCGAGTAGCTGGGACTACAGGCGCCTGCCACCTCGCCCGGCTAGTTTTTTGTATTTTTTAGTAGAGACGGGGTTTCACCGTGTTAGCCAGGATGGTCTCGATCTCCTGACCTCGTGATCCGCCCGTCTCGGCCTCCCAAAGTGCTGGGATTACAGGCTTGAGCCACCGCGCCTGGCCTCTCTTTGATTTTCTTGAGAAATAATTATGCTACTTCAAAGCGGCCATTTTATCTGTTTCTTTCCGATAGTTACAAGTTTTCTTTCTCTTTCTTCACATATTACATTGGTAAAGAACTTCAGAAAGAACAATACTGAATAACAATGAGAATAGAGGAGATAGCAGGCATCCTTGTTTTATTACTAACTTTATAGAATTATGTTTAATGTTTTGTCATTAACTGTGTAGTTTTTTGTTTTTAATTTTTTTTGAGACAAGGTCTGGTTCTATTGCCCTGGCTAGAGTGCAGTGGTATGATCTCAGGTCACTGCAACCTCTGCCTCCCAGGCTCAAGTCATCCTCCCACCTCACCCTCCTAAGTAGTTGGGACTACAGGCGTGCACTACCATACCTGGCTTTTTTTTGTTTGTTTTTTTTTAAGATGGAGTTTCGCTCTTGTTGCCCAGGCTGGAGTGCAATGGTGTGATCTTGGCTCACTGCAGCCTCCACCTTCTGGGTTCAAGCGATTCTCCTGCCTAAGCTTCCCGAGTAGCTACCACCACACCCAGCTAATTTTTTGTATTTTTAGTAGAGATGGGGTTTCATCATGTTGGCCAGGCTGGTCTCGAACTCCTGACATCAGGTGATCCACCCGCCTTGGCCTCCCAAAGTGCTGGGATTATAGGTGTGAGCCACCATGTCTGGCACATACCTGGCTAATTTTTGTATTTTTGTAGAGATGGGGTTTTGTTATGTTGCCCAGGCTGATCTCCATCATGAGATCGAGGGATCCGCCCACCTCAACCTCCCAAAGTGCTGGGATTACAAGCATGAGCCACCGTGCCCAGCCTGTGTGTTTTGTTTTTTATCAGGAATGTTCACTGAATTTAATTATTTTGGGGCAGTGATTGGAATGGCCATATGGTTTTTCTCCTTTTGCCTATTAATGTAATGACTATTGAAATAGATTTCCCAGTGGGAAGACACTTCAAGCTGAAGGACCAGTGTGTGCAGAGGTGAAGGCAAGAGCTGGGGCAGATGGGAGAAACGGGTGTCATGTGTTTGATATCATCTATGCAGAAATCATTAGAGTTGGCTGCAGCTGTTTGGTCTTTTTCTGTAAACAGCCATCTTGCTGTCCTCAGATGCTGGACAGTGTTAGGTCTGGGAAGGTGAGCAGAGGCCTGATGCTTGCCCTTTTCATCGTGCTACTTCTTAACCCTCCCAGACAAAATGAAAATCAAATGCCGTTTCCAGAAGGCCTATCGGAGGGCTTTGGACCATGAGGAGGAAGCCCTGTCATCGGGCAGTGTACAAGGTATGGGAAGGGATGAGCACACCATTTTAATGTGAAGCTCTCTTTTTCCTTCTGATCTCTAAGTGCATAGTTCCCATACTTTGACTTCCCTCCAAAACCTCTCTGGGAATGCTGAGAATGAGGAACTGTAGGATTCAGCCCAGTCCACTGAGGGGCCAGAGAGGTTGATTGGCTTACCCAAGCCTGACCACTGTGTCAGCTGAATGTGAGTGAAGGGGTAGGTTAGGCATTCTCTGGGGCTGGGGGGAGATGGAATGGTGTTTTGCTCTTGGTGTACCACCTGTTCTTGTCCCCAGAGGCAGAAGCCATGTTAGATGAGCCTCAGGAGCAAGCGGAGGGCTCCCTGACTGTGTATGTGATCTCTGAACACTCCTCACTTCTTCCCCAGGTAGGGTAACAGAGAGGTTGCAACTTTGCCTTATCCCTTCAGCTCGTGGACTCCTGGGTCACCTCCTTCTTGCATCATTGCTACCCATTTCTTCCATTTGCTACAGAAAAGTCTCCATTTTTTTTTTTTTTTTTTGAGATGGAGTCTTGCTCTGTTGCCCAGGCTGGAGTGCAGTGGCAGGATCTCGGCTCACTGCAGTCTCCGCCTCCCAGGTTCAAGTGATTCTCCTGCCTCAACCTCCTGAGTGCCTGGGATTACAGGCATGTGCCACCATGCCCAGCTAATTTTTATATTTTTTGTAGAGATGGGGTTTCACCATGTTAGTCAGACTGGTCTCAAACTCCTGACCTTGTGATCCACCTGCCTCAGCCTCCCAAAGTGCAGAGATTACAGGCGTGAACTGCACCCAGCCTCCACATATTTTTAATGAAGAATGCTGGCTGGGTCTGGTGGCTCACACTGTAATCCCAGGACTTTGGGAGGCTGAGGCGGGCAGTTTGCTTGAACTCAGGGGTTCAAGACCAGCCTAGGCAACATGGCAAAACCCTATCTCTACAAAAAATAAAAAAAAAAAAAGCTGGATGTGGTAGTCCCAGTTACTTTTGGAGGCTGAGGTGGGGGGATCGCTTGAGCCTGGGAGGTGGAGGTTGCAGTGAGCTAATATCATGCCACTGCACTCCCCATCTCTACTAACAATACAAGAATTGGCCAGCCATGGTGGCGCGTACCTGTAATCTCAGCACTTTGGGGGGCTGAGGTGGGTGGATCACCTGAGGTCAGGAGTTCGAGATTAGCCTGGTCAACATGGTGAAACCCCATTTCTACGAAAAACACAAAAATTAGCCGGGCATGGTGGTGGGTGCCTGTAGTTCCAGCTACTCGGGAGGCTGAGGCAGGAGAATCACTTGAACCCAGGAGGCGGAGGTTGCAGTGAGCCGAGATAGTGCCACTGCACTCCAGCCTGGGCGACAGAGTGAGACTCAGTCTCAAAACAAATTTATAATCAAACATTTAATTTTTATAAAAAGACTAAAGAAAATGTTAATGAACATCCCCATCCCCACCCCCAACTCACAAACTGCAGTGCAGTAGCACAGTGTGTACTTCCATGGTTATATTCCATTCCCTTTCAGCCCAAGGCAACCAGATTTTGTGTGTGTAATTTTCTTGCTTTTCCTTAGAGTTTGATCACATATGTTGTATCTCTGTAAACAGTGTATTTAATTTTACATTTTTGAATTTATATAAATGGTGGAATATAGCACATGTTCCTCTGCCACTTTTATTTTGTTCAACATTTATAGTTGAGAGAATCATCCATAATTATATAGTTGAATCTATGTATCATTGTATAAACATAAACGTAATTTATCCATTCTACTGCTCATGGACATTTGGATTATTTCTATGTTTTACTGCTAGAAATAATGCTATTGTGAATACTTGTTTCTTTGCCATGTGCCATTTTTATATCAGACTCTCCAGTTGTCAGTTTATTCTGCTTTTCTTGCTCAGTATGCCATCTCTGAGTTTCCATTTCACCATTTGACCAGCCCCCAAAGAGTTAGATGCTGCCTGGACCCACGTCTACTGGGAAAGAGAAGGAAATGGAAACAAATGAAAACAGTCAACATATACTCATAGCTCAGAAATGCTGAATTAATAGCTCATGAATCTCAAGAGAGGTGCAAACCTGTTGGTCACTGGCAAAGGGGCAGATTCGGAATAACAGGAGCCAGGGTGCTTTTCGGCTTTCTTTTCTGAGCCGTGGACATTCTGTCCCTTGCTCACTCCCACAGGACATGATGAGCTACATTGGGCCCAAGAGGACAGCAGTGGTACGGGGGATAATGCACCGGGAGGCCTTTAACATCATTGGCCGCCGCATAGTCCAGGTGGCCCAGGCCATGTCTTTGACTGAGGACGTGCTTGCTGCTGCTCTGGCTGACCACCTTCCAGAGGACAAGTGGAGCGCTGAGAAGAGGCGGCCTCTGAAGTCCAGCTTGGGTAGGGCACCAGGCTTTGCTACAGGAAGGGAGAGGAAATGAATTACGTGGGGCAGGAGGGAAATCTGCAGGCCAGCTTCTTTCTCCTTTCTTCTCTAGTCTCATTTTTTTTCTTATTTATTTTATGTTATTATTATTATTATTTTATTTATTTATTTATTTTTGAGACGGAGTCTTGCTCTGTTGCCTGGGCTGGAGTGCAGTGGCTCAATATAGGCTCACTGCAAGCTCCACCTCCCGGGTTCACGCCATTCTCCTGCCTCAGCCTCCTAGGTAGCTTGGACTACAGGCTCCTGGCTAATTTTTTTGTATTTTTAGTAGAGACGGGGTTTCACTGTGTTAGCCAGGATGGTCTTGATCTCCTGACCTCATGGTCTGCCCACCTCGACCTCCCAAAGTGCTGGGATTACAGGCATGAGCCACCGCACCTGGCCTATTTTTTTTTTGTTTGTTTGAGACAGAGTCTTGGTCTGTTGCCTAGACTGGAGTGCAGTGGCGCGATCTTGGCTCACCACAACCTCTGCTTGCCAGGTTCAAGTGATTCTCACTCCTCAGCTTCCTGAGTAGGTGAGGCGCATGCCATCATGTCTGGCTAATTTTTTTATTTTTATTTTTATTTTATTTTTATTTATTTATTTATTTATTTATTTATTTATTTTTGAGACGGAGTCTCGCTCTGTCACCCAGGCTGGAGTGCAGTGGCTGGATCTCAGCTCACTGCAAGCTCCGCCTCCCGGGTTTACACCATTCTCCTGCCTCAGCCTCCCGAGTAGCTGGGACTACTCGGACAGGCGTCTGCCACCTCGCCCGGCTAGTTTTTTGTATTTTTTAGTAGAGACGGAGTTTCACCGGGTTAGCCAGGATGGTCTCGATCTCCTGACCTCGTGATCTGCCCGTCTCGGCCTCCCAAAGTGCTGGGATTACAGGCTTGAGCCACCGCACCCGGCCTCTTTTTATTTTTTATTTTTTGAGATGGAGCCTCCTATCATCCAGGCTGGAGTGCAGTGACGCGATCTTGTCTCACTGCAACCTCTGCATCCTGGGTTCAAGCGATTCCCCTGCCCCAGCCCCCTGAACAGTTGGGATTACAGGCGCCCACTACCACGCTCAGCTAATTTTTGTATTTTTAGTAGAGACGGGGTTTCACCATGTTGACCAGGCTGGTCTTGAACTCCTGACCTCAAGTGATCTGCCTGCCTCGGCCTCCCAAGGTGCTGGGATTATAGCGTGAGCCACTACGCCCGGATGATACTTGTATTTTTAGTAGAGATGGGGT